>NC_031770.1:96015694-96055419 GCF_001522545.3 Parus major
GCCATTAAAAAGTTGTGGGCTTTTTATGTAGTTATCCTTTTTACAGGAAATTGAATTCTTGTTTCCTTGAACTTTCTTTACAAGTTATTATTTGAAATACTCATTCTCAGAATAGCTGTATTGCAGCAGAATCTATAAAAATGCTGATACACATGCAGGATTTTTATCTGCTGCTTCTGGGGAGTAAAACAGGCAGAGGGAAAACATCCTGTAGTATGTTTTAAATATAAAAATGTTTTCAAAGATAAGAACGTAAAGTGCAGAAGTCAAAAAAATATTATGTCGTCCACCAGCTTCTCAGATGCCTTAAAACTTCTGAGCTCTTGGCCTCAGGACTTGGAAAAGACAGCCCAGTCTCCCAAGTTATTTCCTAATACAGAAACAGCGTCTTTCCCAACTTCAGGGCAGAGAGTCAAGGATCAGCTCCTGTCTAAGGCACGATCTGTTGTGTCATCTTCCAGCTTTTTGTGGCTCTAGAAAACTTCCAAACTTTTGTCCTTTTTCACTGTGACCTTGTCAGTACCCAGAGGGTAACCTGCTATCATTCTTCCCAGTGCCTGGCTTAGTAGGGTCCTGATTTCAGCTGTGTTTTCTAGACACCACTGTACAAATGGTAGTAGGAAAGGTAATTGCACTGCTTTGTAAATATGTTTCACGTGTCTAGAAATGTCCCTATCCAGCTCTTTTATCCTACTGCTCCAGTATCTTAAACAGTGTCTGAACACACAGCAGAGGATAATATAACACAGGAAACAAGTGTGTGCATAAAATGTACCCTAACAGGCATCCTACACTGCTGGTTTAAGACTGAATTCCTGAATTCCGTTCAGGAGATGATTAAGGAATCAGTAGGGTCAATGTAAAAGTGAATGGGTGCAAAAATAAAATCAGAAAAAGTAAGTGAATATGTACAGCAAAGAATAATGAGGAGTTGTCATTCCTATAGCACTGACAAATGCCAAGGCCATTGGTTGTGGCGAGTAGCATTCGCTTAGAAAAGAAATTTTGTTTGGCCTTGATATTCCTAATGAGTAAGTAAGAAATATTAGAGGAGATTCTGATAGTGGGAGAACTCTTTAATAAGGAAAAAAATCCTGGCTGTATATGCTTTATAGTCTGTGTGAAACCATGAACATGCAAATATGATTATTCATGCAACAGTCAGGTGGATTGAACAATTTTAAGACCTTTAATGAATAACTTCCCAGTACAGTAAGCCTGGGAATTAATGAGTACCTCCTACTTTTAATTTCTGCAGGGAAGGTAGCTGAGAAAACTATAAATCACTGATATCATGACAGCCAGTCAGAACTCGTCTACATGGGAAATTAGTTCTCAGGAAGTAGAGGTGATAATTTACTGGAAACTAGCTACACTGAACTAATCTCTGTATTTGTGCTTGGGCACTCGTGCAATGTAGAACATGCAAGATAACCCTGCGTTCAAAGAAGGGTAAGGAAATTCACCAAAAATCCGTCCTACTATGCTAGTTTAGAGGATGGAAATTAAAAGATACACCAGTCCAACCAGAAGGAGTGAGGTCTGGAAGTCATAGGAAATTGTTTTAAAAATAGAATACACATATCTACTAGGAAAGTAGGATAAAGAATATAAAATTATTTTATAAGAAGAATTTGTCTCTTCTCTAGTGATCTTATTTCAACTATGAGAAAACCAGTTAGAGACATCTGCAGGCTAGAACTTGAGTATAAATTCATAATGTAGATTCAGAAGCAAACTCATGTCTTAACTCAGAGAAAACACTGCAGTTTTGATGTCCTGTTGTCTTTGATACTTGGGAAAAGAAATTCAGAAGTCAAGGAATGGAGACACTTTTGCTGTTTGAAAAGAAGGCAGAAACTATAAATAAAAAATAAGACATAAGCAATTGGAAGAATTTAAATGACAACACAAAGATGAAGATGAAAATATGAGCTCTACTCAGCTCTTTTATGAAGTCCTGTGCATAAGGGATTTATTTTAATAGTACATTGTTGCATGTATATAACTTTAATATTGGTTAATAGGAAATTGCTCTATTTAGTTACAAGATCATCAACATTTTTGACACATAAAAAATAGGTGTCTATGAGCCTTCATCAGCTGTGTATTTTGAATATATATTCACTTCTCAAAGCATATATTATTGCATATCGTACCTGAATACGTGCTGATATCTAATACACTTGAAACTGAGACCTGCAGCTACATCAGGCAGAAACAGAAAATAATTTTTGTTCTGTAAAGACATCTAAAATAACTTTTGACTGATTTTTTTAAAATTGGAATGGTAGACCAATTGGGCTTTTTATTTTGTTTAAAATATATCTAGTGTTCCTGAGAGTAGTATTCTAATTGGAGGTTTTTTTTCTAAAACTGAAATAAAATAAAAAATAATAACAAAATAAATAAAAATACAATATTTTTAAAATATTAAAAATATTTTTAAGGTCACTGTCTAGTAAATATGTTTATATGACATTTTCACAGTAAATGCCACAGATTTTCATAAATTCCTGCATAGTGGATGTATGTTTGGACACACAAAGGAAGCGAAATGCGTTAGATAAATTTATAAATATTGCCTAGAATGCTATTGTTAGTACAAATACAGGACTTCAGATTATACAGTTCCTATTCCTAAATAATTCTTATTCCTAAATAATTTTTAATTATGGCTGAAAGGACATTCTGGACATGTGAGATCAAAGACCATGGAATCATAATGGAGTTTTCGGAAATCAGGGTGGGATTTCAGTGAGATCTACCTGCCAAGGCTCATGCATTTTTAGGTGGTACCTCGAGCAGGCTGGCTGTGCCTCCAGGACCAGGCATCCCACTGAAACAAATGTGGGGCTTTCATGTGGTAAGAGACATGTTTTTTGGAAACTTTTTTTGCCTCCCTATTTTTCTTTTGTGATAACTTAGCAAAAAAAGAAATTACACAAAGAGAATGGAACACTATGCTTTTCTAAAAATGTTATTTTTATAACATTTCAGTTATAAAGGATCAGTGTTACAAGTAACTGTGGTTGGTTGCTTTGTTTTTATTTCTAATTCAAAATTACCTAATAAAGATGTAAGTATCATTACATTATAGAATAGTTTTTCTACTGTAGTCTGCATTAATCCTGTAGAAACTAGGAAAAAATCTGTTATCTTAGTCTGTATTATTATTCTCTTCCTTTAGAGGAACTGGTCTGTGTTTAAAATATCTTACTTGGAAATTGCTTTAATGCTCATAGTGAAATAAGTACTTTTAGAGGGACACAGTGGAAATTATTATCTATATGTGTATGTGTGAATCTAAGTGTATACAGTGCTTCTAAAATTACAGTAAATAGTCTATTTGTGACTAAAATTTAGATGCTGGGTACTGGTGTATGTTCAAACTATAGCAGGTAGATGCTCTTTTACCTAAATGTAAAATACTCCCATTTTTTTACTCTGTGAGGTTTTTAAGCCCATCTACTTTTAGGCTGATTTTTGTTCTGAAGCCCTCAGGTTTATATCTCATCTAAAAATTGTTTGACTCTCTCTGGTGGAATCATGAATGTTCTCATTATCTGTATAAATACTCAATGCAATTCAAAGCCTGCAATGCTTCTGGTCTCTGCAATTTAAAACTATAACACACTTAATGAGAAAGTTACTCACTTCCTTTGAAATCATTGATCAGCTGGGTATTCTTTGAGTGTGGTGAGTTATGTAGACACAATAATTATTTTTTTTTTTCCTTCAGATGGCAATATTTTGGTGGTAATTATATTCTGTGAAGTTTGTTATTGACTTTCTTTACTTACTTTTGATATATAAATTTTACTACAGGGTACTTTTATCTATTCAGAATTTTATTCATTGTTTATTGTTATATAGTAATGTTGTTAGAATTACATTAATTAAATTCTATGGTTCTTATAATAAATTCAAAGTTTTACAATAGGAAGAGGAAACACATAACAGTAAAGTTTACCACTAGACTAGGAGAGTTAAAATTAAACTGAAAGTACATTGTTCCTTAGTGTCTAATCTACTGAATCTTTAATGTTTTTTTTCCAGACAGCTTGGTTAAAACTTAAGCCATTAAAAAGAGGTGTACTTCGAAAGCTTATAATTAGGCAAGTTAATGGTGTTAGTATACTTAATAAGTTTATTTCTTGCAGTTGCTCTGTTTAAAGCTCTATTTACTTCTAGAACAGAATCTAAGATAAGAATGCAGAGATCAATAACTGATAGAGTTATGGTTTTAACAATAATTGAATATAGTTTCAACAATTTTCAACAATAATTTATTGGAAAAGAGGAATATTAATAGACTTATGCTGCTGATAAATACTACCACAAAGTTAATAAAATCAATCACAGCTTTCCAGCTCCCAATTTCTTTGGATAATTAAACCATTCAAGACACATGCTCACTCGTTGTCTCAGTGGGCACAGATGAAAAAACCTGAAGAAAGAGAAAAAGTATCTTGTTTTGATTTCTTCACTAAATGATTGCTTCATTCAGTGCAGGAATGTGGAATTCTAGGACCAGCTGAAAGATGTTGTGTGGGGAATTCCTTTCTCAGCCTCTCTTCTCTTGGAGATCCTGTTGCAGTAAGTTCTCTCACAAGTATTTCTCCCCTACGCTGGGTTCAGTAGTTGCCTGCAAATGTGTGAGAGCTTGTGTGTAAGGCCAGGTTGTGGCAATAGAAGGGCAGTGTCCAAGCAGCATTAGCAGCATAAAACCCCGTCTGTACCCACTCCTACAAACCAGAGTAACTCACACTGAATCTGGCAGCAGCAGTGTGGCTCTGCTGGCATGGTCTGTGCCTGAGTGGGTGAATCCCAGCCCTTACCTGCTGCCAGCAATGTACTGAGTTCACTTACAAGTTTTCTGACCATTATAGCCAGAATAAATTGTGTCACCCTAAAAATGGCCTAGTAGCTATATCTTACTTTTGGCCTGTAGGAGCTCTGGAGATCAAAACATTTCAAGAAAATCAGATAAATGCTTCTGCACTAGCTGAATGTAGTGAAACAGATTTGTGACCTTGTTAGTAGTACTTGAGTTCAAATCCAGTTATATGATGTAGATGTTATTTTTAATGACTCTGTCTGGTTTGAGACTTGACTGTGTAAGCTCATTTTAGAAGCCTCAATTAAGTAATTGATAGTAAAGATGATATTTTTCTCTCCTCACTTGTGACTATGGGGCATAACGAATGCAATTATATTTTTCCAATGAAAATTCATGCCTACATACATGTTTTGAAGTCCAGGATTCTTGTCAAAAGTGTAACTGGTATATTTTAGTTAGTATTGCACAACTACAAGAAGTGTCTATATTCAAGAAGGGTTTTTTCAATTAAGACTATGATAAACCTGAAAGTTAGATACTTGATATCAAAAGTAGGCTTGATATGAAAAAGAAAGAAAAGAAAAGAAAAGAAAAGAAAAGAAAGAAAGAAAGAAAGAAAAGATTCACTGAGTTGACAAGACTTCAGTGGTTGCATATATACATGTATATATAATATAAAATTAAATTCTGTCAATTTGATGGCAGTTTTTTGAAAAGACAGATTTAATTTTTTTATTTTGAAATGCTTTTCTCTTTCTAATGACTTTTATTACCCTAGGTAATCAAAGGTAATAACTATTTTACATTGTTGACATAATAAGCTCTATTTCCAGCTTAAAGCAGAGCTTTTAGTGAGCAGCAAGGAAACAGTATATCAGATTTTCTTCCTGGAAAATGAGGAATTAGGGATTTCAAAGGTTTTCCTTACTTGAAAAAATACAATATATTTATGGATTATTTTTAAACTACAGTTTTAATAGTCTAACTCTCTATTCATAATAGCCACTGCTTCCAGCAGAAAATCTGCTTTGATGCCTACTCTGAAAGGTGATAGTGGATACCTGATCCCAAAATTAAATATGTTTGATTGCATCACAACATTGTGATTTCATTATACTCAGAAAAGAAACAGGGTGCAGCGATATACAGCATCAAGCGAGGGCTAGCAGTGTTTTTCCACTTCTTCCTACACTAGATTAAGTTTTTGGTACTGTTGTAGTCAGAATGACTTAAGGAATCACCTGTTCCAATCCTTTTCTCAGTGACAGAACCAAAGCAGAGAGCAAGCTGCGTGCCCACAGTGCCACGTTACGATGACTCTGCTGCGAGAAGTCCAGCACCCCTTGGGTTGGGTGTACACTCAGCAGGGTCTCTCACTTCTCATGGCCACCCTCTGCATGACAAGGTAATGTGGGCTCATCCAGTGTCTAGACAAAGATGCCTTTGAATTAGAGAGCCATACATATACTTTATATCTCCTCTGCAATTATAGAAGACAGTAATCATGACATCTGATGACGATACCAGATTTTGATGTGCTTTTATAGCATTAGCCTCTTCTGTGCTCTTAAGAAGACTTCCTGTCCTTTACAGGGTGTAATCTAATTCAGGAAGGTATCATGATTTTATACAATAATCTACTTAGATCCCATTGGATACAGTAAATAAAAACTTTGCTGTCTGTTGAAAGTTACAGTTTATTTTAAAGGCTCACTGCAAAATCTTAGGAAAAGAAAAAATTTCAAACTTCTTCTGCTGCCTACTATTGCTAAGATAAAGGGAACTGACAACAGAAAACTGTATTTGACTGAAGCATTATATGTGACTTGATTATCTGTTTAATCCTGGCACTTTCTTGTATAGCTCAGTCTAGAAGACTTGATCTTTCACATTGGAACACAGTTTTGTGGAGAAAAAATTTCGTAGAGGTCATGGATTCTCAGATGTGCACTTCTGGGGAGACAGCGTCAGAGAAGAGATGGTATAAACTACTAAAGGTGTTACAAAGAGTGTTCCCTTATAGTCTACGAAACTAACTGAACTTTGAGGGCACACATCTCTAAGCCCCTTCTGTGAGCAGGAGTCTGATGACAGAAATTAATCTCAAGTGACAGTTTGATTTTTTGAGCGACTGATTAAAGATGCTTTACCCATTGAAATGTTCTAAAACGTGGGTTAACGTTACTCTCCCCATTTGACTCACTTGTAAACTGAACAGCTCTGAGATTAAAAGCTGTGCTCAAAAATCTTCATTTTACAGACCTTAAAGCTCAAAACTCAGCTGAAGCTCAGTTCTCCACAGTATGTGTTAAGCTTCTCAGAACAAGAGAAACATTGTCACTGTAAGCAGAAATACTCCTCAGGACAAAATATAGCATCAACTCAGAATAAATTTTATACTTGTCAGCAGATCAAAACTTCTGTGATTATCATTTTTCTTTCATCTTCATTGTGCAGTTACAGATAGTTGTGCCTGATACACCAGCGAGGCAGCCACAATCCTGTGGAGCACTCAGCAGACTGCTGTAAGTATTTATTTCCCATAGCATAAATATGGGGAAAGAACTAGACTGGTGCAATGTTCTGAGACAGTAGCACACTGATAAAACACACACTGAAAAAAAAACATCTTAGGGGTATGGACAGAAAAAGACTCTTAGTAAGAGATGCTGTGGTTTAGAAGTGCATGGAGGAATTCTGGGTCTGACCACTAGGCAGAAGAAGATGCTGAGAAGGTATACAGGGTTTTTGATAAGACTGAGTAGTCAGCTTCTTTCTTTGTGTCACTGTCCCAGCTCATTTATGGATGCACTTCAGATGATAAATTCTCAAGCTTTGTTATAGACTTATCACCAGTTAGGGAGAAAAATTATTGAAGCTAAGGGATACAGGAGCAATGGGTATAAAAATAGTGGATCGTCAACCAGAAAAATAAGAAGCGAGTGCCTAACTAGTACAGTAGTGATGTGCAGAGACAACCTGGTTCCTCCCACAGGAGGAGAAGGCAAAACCTAACTGCTTGTTGAACTAAACTTGACAAGTTTATGAAGGGACTACATGATGCAAGAGCTGGGCACTATGTTTAGCTCTATCAAAACTCATTTCCAGTCCTATGTTCATGTTATAGACTTGAGTTGTACCACTGTCACCAATCATCAAAATAAACCAAGAAAAAATTAGTTCTGGTTTCTGATTTAGTTCTCAGTTCTTCATTAGGCAACACCAAGAGAGAAGGAAGATCTGTGAGATTAAATGATAAGGAAGGTTCATACTAGCCAGTATGAATTGCATTTTTAGCAGTCCACTGACGGTGGTTCTTGAGGCTTCTTATAGTTTTTAAACTCAATGTCATGTATTATTTTCAAATAGTGCAAAAAACACCTTTTCTTTTCTCTAAAATTATCCATTATGTGAGTGTAACACAAGAGTACCATCTGAGTACCCATTCTTTGTTACTAGAACTCCCTTTAAAATACATTAGGAAAACGGACACTAAAATCCGATCTGGTGTTAAAGAATCTTACAGACTTCTTTTTCTTGGCATATATTTGAAATTAGGTTCTTTGTACTTTAGTGTTTATTTTAAAGACAGAGAGAACCTTGATTTAATCAAATATAAAAAAAGTATTTTCATAAGACTTTTGTAGAAAGAAGTCCAAGTTACAGTGAAACACAAAGAAAATTATAAAATTTTCAGGATGTTGAGTTTCTGTAGAGAAATATCAGCCCTGGAAAAGACCTGGTTTTGAAGTGCTGGAAGATAGCAAGATGCTAGAACCAGCTCTCCAGAGATGAATTTTCAACACCTTTGACTCACAAATTGCTATTGAATTAGACTGCCAATCCCTGCAGCAACTGCAAATTACATTAGCAGTATTAAAGATAACAAAATTATACCTATTAAAAAAAAAAATCCATACACAGAGCCTTATTGCCATGTGACACCTTGAACTGCTCTATAAATCTACGCCAAACTGATTTCTATGCGTATTCAGGAAACTGATATATCTGAGAAAGGTAGTGCTATGTAATGTTCTAATCAAGGAGGTCTATAAACAAAAGTGAGGATAAATGATCAAAGGTTGAACAGTTTGTGAGAGTTTAAAGACATTGCTTCACAATGGTGAGTAAACCACTGCCTTGCAGGACATCATCAGTCAGGACAGGACCTGGTGCACTTGTTTCTAGAACTACTCAGATTCAGCAGTTACCCCAGACTATTGCTAAGGCATAGAGAAAAAACTCATCTTTGTTTGCTGCTGTGGAAAAGAGGAAGCCCGCACTAATTTGCTGCATTTGTAGATTTCATATTAAGAAAAACACTTCTATATTCCTCCAAATATAATTCTTATTAAAAAATCATATTGTCTTTTTGTACAGATTGTGGAGTGAATTCATATTATCAGTTGGTGTAGGCAATTTGGAGAGCAAAACATTAAATTAGTACTTGGACCATTAAAACATTTTTTTTTTTTGAGTGGCCCATTTCTTCAAAATGAATGATTTTAAGCAGTGTGATGATATTAAGGAGACTTAAATGAATTATCTTCAGAGGTTATGTTTTAAATATGTAACTGATGAAGAATTCAGGGATCATCATTCTGTATTTTATGCAACTACTTACTACACAAAAGGAAGTTCCTACCTAATTCAGATGTAGTGTTTTTGATAACTTCAGTCACAATAACATTTTGTCTGCATTCTCTAACCTGATAGGTTTATAGACAGTAAAATAAGAGGAAATAATACAGCATCCTTATTCCAATGCCTACTGTCTTCACAAGATAAATCTCACCTCTATATAAAATTATTGCTGGAGTGATATATTGAGATACATACCAGAGAGCAGGTTAAAGTTTCACCAGCAAGACAGGCCAAGAACCAGTGGTGCTGCAATTTGAATTGGTGCCAATCACAGTGATGATAATACTATGACTTATTTTTTCTTAATTGTTGAGCAAGGCTTACACAAAGCCAAGTCCTTTTCTGCTTTTTGTCCTGCCACAATAGGGAGGGCACTGGGGGTGCACGGGAGGCTGGGAGGAGACACAGCCTGGACAGCTGATCCAGACTGATCAGAGGAATATTCTAGACCATAAGACATCATTCTCAGTATGTAAAATGGGGGGAGGAAAAAGAAGAAAGGGTGTTTGTCTTCTTAAGTAACCACTGCATGTGATGGGGCACCCCTCTCCTGGAGATGGCCTGAACACCTGCCTGCCCTTGGGAAACAGTGAATTCATTCCTTGTTTCAGTTTGTTTGCATTGTGGTTTTGCTTTTCCTGTTAAACTGTCTATCTCAACCCATGAGTTCTCTGCCTTTTACCTTTCCTATTCTCTCCCCAATCCCACTGCTGGGCAGTGACAGATTGGCTGTGGGGGACTTGGCTGCTGGCTGGGGTTAAACCACAACATGGTTATGGGGTCATCTCTGTCAAAAATTAATCGCATTACAAAGTCTGTCTAGTCATCTGAAGTAATCTGAACATATACAAGAACTGATATTTGTTGACCTGTTAAGATAGAATTTTTGACAAAATAAATTGATCTTTTCGTGATAAAGGACTAGCAAATATGTATGCTGTGCAGAGGTATGGAAACCTTAAAGAGCATTCACAATCACAGCTCTCCAATAACAGCTGGGATTGCTGGGTTCACAGAATCATTTAGGTTGGACAAGACCTTTGAGATCATTGAGTCCACCCTAAATCACTACCATGTCAGATAGATGACAGCACTAAGTGCTGTCCAGTCATGTCTTGAACACCTCCAGGGACAGTGACTCCACCACCTCCATGGGCAGTCCATTTCAATGATTAACAACCCTTTCCATGAAGAAAGTCCTCTTGATGTCCAGCCTGACTCTCCCTTGGTACAGCTTTAGGCTATGACCTGTGATGAGTTGTAGTTCTTCTAACTACCAAAAAAACCAAAAAAAACTCCTGGAGATGCTTTTCCTCTTAAAATAGATACAGATTTTATTTTGATGTGATTTACAGTGAGTAACAAAGCTGGGCTAGCACTAGGGGAACTAGAAGCCTCCACATAGATTTTGAGCTGTTTAATCACAAGTGTATTCCTGCATCCTGTGTTCCTGACTATGGAAGTGAAGAACATTGCTAATGAATACTCTGATACAGCTAGAGCTGGAAAAAAGCTGAGTTTTTTTGACAGCAAGAATTTAGGGAATGTTATTTGTTCAGGTCTGAGAAAGTTGATTTGTTTCAGACATTTGAGGGGAGACATTTGAGCAAATAGATTGTGTAGATACATCTTTTAGCCACTTTGATTTTGGTTTTTTCCATTAGTCCCAGTCATCCCACTGGTTTCTGTGTGGCACCACTCACTGAAGATCTGGTGCTGCCTTGGCTCTTGTCTCTTGTGGATGACAGTTGTCACCATATCACACAACAGCTTGCAAAGGTACAGCACCTTTTTCTGTGCCCTTACAGGGCAGGCAGAGAGTAATCTCACTTCAGTCCTTCCTCAGTTTTAGGATCTCCTACAACAAAGAAAAATAGTGTTCAAGGGTCAGAACTCAAAAACACTGGCAGAGGGCTAACACTGACTAATCATCACTTACAGAAAAAACTTTTACTGCCTATCTGATTTTGAAACTTTACAAACATTTTTATTTTAACTTCTGGTAGGAGAGTAGGATTTATGTTAGACCCAAAAGTGCTCTGATGATAGTTTTATGGAATGATACAGGCCATTTACTTTTGTAAGTTAGAAGCTGAGTGTCTGTGCTCTGCACTCCTAAATGTGGTCGGAAGATGTGTTAATAAGACGGCTGATTGGGTAGCTACAACTCATCACAGGTCTTGCAGATTTAGAAATGACTGTAAACAAACTAAAAACTCTACTACAGAATAATCCCACATGTAAAGTACTGATAATTAAACCCCTCTGACAATTGCATCATACATTATCAGGATTAGCCAGATCCATTACTCATCACTGGTGCCTTGAACAAAACAAAGCTGGCTCACTAGGGACTGTCAGCTGAGCACATGCTCCTATGGAAGAAAGCAGCCAAGCACTGTGTGTGTAAAACGAGCAGCAGCATGCTGCAGAAAGATATTGCTTCAGTTTGCACGGTGCTCCTGGAGTTTAGAAACTAGAAAAGGCAAAAATCTGAAAGCACCATATTGACTATGCCATATTTGAATACCAATTTATTTGCATATTCTGCTCTCTGCTATAATTACGCTTTGATGAAAGCTTTCTTTTATGTATATAAAGCACACAGCTTTGCATTTCTCCTGTTTATAAAAATTAAAGACAATAATCCACAGGACATACAGGAAAAAGATAGGTGTTTCAGTTATTATAAAGGAATACTATTTAATTGCAGAAGTTTATTTGAAAGACTGGAGTTAAAACGTATGAAAACATTTTTGCGAGGAGTTTGATGTTGGGGTGCTTTTTTTGGTTGTGGTTTTTAGTCTTTTGGGGTTTTGCTTTTGGCTTTTGGTTGGGGATTTTTGTGGTTTGATTGGGTTTTTTTGTTTGGTTAGTTTTGGGGGGTGTTTTTTTTGTTTGTTTCTGATTTGGTTTGGGTTTTTTGCTTGGGTTTTTGCTTGTTTTTTTGTGGTGCTGGGTTTTTTTTTGTTTGTTTTTTTCTTTGTTTGTTTGTGGCTTTTTGTTTTGTTTTGTTTTGTTTTCTGTTAAATTGATAGGGGAAAAAAAGTACAAAATGGAATTTTCTGAGGATAGATTTTTTCCTCACCCTGTTCCCACTACCAGTTTCTTGCCCATATCAGAATGTGGAAGGCAAAAGTCTGTGTGTAATAAGAATATTCTGTTTTCATAGTGTTTACCTGGTGGAAACTGCACTAAGAGGTTTTCATTTTCTGAAACAAAATATTTTATCTGAATGCTTGGTGAGGACTCTGACCAACTAAGGAGTGCTCTTCAGAGGATAGTAGTATTTAAACATCCATATTTAGAGATGATGTCTTGCTCTGTTGCAGAATGATGAGAGTGTGATTCTCTTCACAGAGTAATTGAGTGTTTCAAAAGAAATTGTGTGTGTAGTGAAGGTGTCCTTTGGGGGTTTGTTTGTTTTTTGTAGTTTTCAGATAATCATAGTCCTTTGGGCTTCAAAAAAGTTCCAGAGATAGGTAGATTCTGAAAATCTAGTGGGAAGTCTTGGTATATATTAAATTGTGTCCTTCAGGAGCAAGCTATGGAATTTTTCTGAACAAATATTGGATGCTGGGACATTCAGGATACATTCCCTCTTAAAATCTGAAAGATATTTCAATTAGAACCTTTTCAATAAAGGTGTGTCCAGGCCTATAATGTGTGAATCTTTTAATTTCAATTCACATGTTCCTTTTAAAACTTTATTCCTTTGCTTGCTGTGGTGTGGTGGTGGATAATTGCCACTGACGTGTGCCCAAGGAGTGACACTAAAAAGGTCTGAGTAGTCTGGGATGTGGGCTTCAGTTAGTGATCCATGGCAGTCTAAAGCCTCTTCATCCTGTGCCGAAATAAAGTTGAAAAACTTCCAGGTGCTGCAGTTCTCAGCCTGGAGTCTTTAATGGAAAGCCATCTTAAATCTGTAGGTTAAACTGACAGAACTGTGTTGGGTGGAGTGCAGCTTCATGCTTTATTTCATCTCCACTCCTCTGAGAATGATAATCACTGGTAGAAACACGGGGTAAAGAAATGGGCAGAGTTTTGCCCTTAAACATTGTGCTTTGACAAGGAGCTGCATTTACAAAACCTCACATCTTCAATTATTGAAACATACATCCACTGTCTGACAATTATTATGGAGCTTTCTCCCTGTTTACAGATGAATTCACCATGCTGGCTATTAAAGGTAAAGGAGGCAGATGGAAAATTATCAAATACTCCACTAAGTATGGTGATATTTTGTATTGATGATTGCAGAGTCTTTATTAACTTTTTGACAAGATCTAGTATTATACAACAGTGTATTCGTGCTACTTTGTTTTAAATAATCTACTAACAATAAAACAAAAGAATAATACAAAAGAAGGAAATTTGCTTTGTCATATCATAATGAGTCATGTTATCTGCTTGGTCTTTTTTTGTGGATATTTTGATTACACTAATTTCAGCTATGAAATATTTACAGACACACAGGATCATAATCATGTAGGATCTGATCGAGGATGAGTGCTCTCAGAGCCAGAAATTCATAATTCACCTTTTGCTATTCAGCTTTTTTTTTTTTTTTTTTTCTTATCCAAAATCACCTGACATCAATTATTTTCTTGTATAAGCTCTATTTCCATTTTGAGTTCTGGATATATGCCTGGGAATCAGTTACATTTATGTTACACACGATCTTGCTGTACACTACCATTGGCTCTATTATTTCACACTCTCTTTGTTTTCATAGTGAGAAAATGCAGATATAAAGACAGTAGAAGGATCATCTGTTGTGTTTCAGATGCAACTTCAGATGAGCCATTGATGACCACAGACCTGCCTCACAATGCAGAACAGCACACAAGCTGAGTTCAGAAGTTGAATACATTGAGAAGATAAAATAAAAGCAGAATAATTTCAGCTGGTTTATACAAGGTGTGCCATCCAAGTTCCATATTTACATTTTCAATAGCCACTGGCAAGAGGAAAGTCTCTGCAGAAAGTGATTCTGCCATTCTAGGGAAGGTATCTCAAACAGCAGGAACAGGACACTTTCCTGTACGTGGCTTTCTCACTTCACTGACCAGACATAAGTTTAGGTGATGAACTTAAACCAAGCAAATAACTTTCAAACTACTGTTAGGTGAGGTAAACCATCTGCAAACTATTGTGTGGTTGCAGAAAGGCAACACAAAAGAAATCAGGAACACTCAGGAATGGTAAGATACCCTGTTAACTTAACTATGAATCCTCAAGAATTAGGTGCTTGAAAGCCATTTTGTGTTTTGAATCCCATTTTACAGATAAGGATACTGAGGCCTGACATAATTCTGTCACCCAGGAATATTCTCTATGAGACTGCTCTTAAATTTTAAGACTTCTCTTTTATAGAATTAGGAATAAATATTCAGTGATTCCATGGAGCCAACAAAAGCAGCAGCACTGCTGCTGAGAAGCTGGCTACCCTGAGTTCCCTGGCTCCCTCTGGGAAGTGGCACCTGACACCTCCTGTGTGCCCAGGGCAGCCTGCAAGCTGAGGGATGTCTAGAGAAGTAACACACTCTTCCTTTGCATCCTCAGTTTGTTCCACTGCTTCCTCTGTGATTTCTAGCTTGATAGAAAGCAGATTTTTTAAAAGGTAAATATAATTCACATAGAAGTTAAATTTCATGTGACATCTTTCCATTCAAGCATGACTGCTGTGCTGCATATTCACATGCAGCATGAGTTTATAGTCTCATTACTTGACACAAGCTATGGATAAAGTAAGCTTAACCAATAGGTGTGGGAAGAAATGCATTTTGAACCCTCGCTCTTGCAATGGTGGCATCCCCTGAGGAAGAGTCGGATGTTATGTTCCTGGGAACAAAGACATAAAGCATTCCCCTGGCTGTTGGAGTTCCCATACCAATCTGTGGCAGCAAATGGCACCAGCTGACTGCAAAAAGGGGTCTTGGCACCAGCAGGGCTCTTCAGAGAGTGTCCCTGTGCTCTGCACCTCACCTCACGTATGGCTGTGCTTACGAGACAGTGAAGCCCAATTAAAAACATGACAAGAGGGTGTTGCCAGAAAGAGCAGTTTAGTGGCTGCAATTAAACTGGTTGCTAATTATGAGGTAGGATTTAGTTTTTTTTATTCTAAATGGATAATTTTCACAGAATGTAGACTGTGAACACGTGTAAATGCTTCAGTGTGTGTAAAGAGAAAATACTTCTCTAAAAATACTTTATTAGCTATTTCCTTTCCCTCCTTGCTTCTCTTAGTTATCAAATTGTAAGTTACACTTATTCAACATCACTATTACAACTCAAACTTGCACCAATGTTACACATAAAATTTTTAATTCCTTGGACCAGGGCTGATTCAGTCTTCTAGTGCTCATCTGTGGAGGTCACTGAGGGTCTCACAGTCATTTAGCTGCAGGTTAATCTTGAATCCTTCAGCAGACTCTGGACCATTATGGATAATTTTCTTTTTATTGTTGTTCTTTAATTAAACAGAAAATGATAAATTGTTTATGTCTTTTGTGCAGTCTACAAATACTCACTTCTTGGTTCATTACCATTATAATATGACATATGAAAAGAGTGGAATGGGGTAGATTAATGAAGCTGCATGCTGATCACAGTTTTTCTCAGAAACCTAAGATATCTGCAATCTGACAGCTATTTAGAGAATGCTATCTGGCCTGATCAGATGTCTCTAGGCAGAACCAAAATCCAGTGGTTTATTTCTTTTAACAACACACTTTTCAAAATTATGCACTGAAGTACTGACTATTGCTGTGCAAAACCTAACAAATTAAGAAGTCTACTTAATTCCTCTAATGTGAAAAAGATAATAAAATGCAGGTCTTTAAAAAAAAAAGAAAAGAAAAGCTGCGCTCTACAAGGCATATTAAGCATTAATCAGAGCTGTAGCCACCACCTAAAATTCTACTTTTTTTGATATAGGAAGACTCTGGGGATCAGCAGTGATTGCTGGACATTCAGGGCTCTGTGAAGGTGCTTTCCACAGTCAGAAAACTCAACTGTATCCATTTACTCACTTATTTTGTTTTTTACTTTTTGTCTTTCACTTCTTTCAAGCATACTTTCACATACTTTCAGCCTTTTTTTCTGTCTGTGGGTGAACTCCTATTGCATAATTTGCTCTGACATGTGCTGTTCTATTGAATACTAGGGATGTAACTTTCCATCACTGAAGTATTTACATCTTTGTAAAGGGAATATAAAATGTTACTTTGTGACCAAAACTTAGTCATACTTTTTTCATCCTTGTGCAAATGATGAAAGTGGATAAATGTTGCAAAATTAAGCTTTTTAATGGGAATAGCATGTATTTGCAATGATACACGTTATACTGACATGGGCAGTAGTGGCCTGCTTTTCTTTCCTCCTTTCTCTGTTTTGTAAAAGCATTTTCATCACTAATGTGCCCCTGTTTCAGGGCCTGCCAGTGCCAAACCCAAAAGGTCCATTAGCTGTGAAGTCAGTCATAAGTTCTTCTCTCCTGCCTCTATTTTGGCACACTTTGATCACACTACTGCATCATTGATTGAACAGTGATTCTGCACTGCAGAAATAAACCTTGGGTCACATATCTTGAGGTTGATTCAAATTGCACAGTGCCTTCTGTCAGATAAGCTGGCATATTTTTTCAATAGAGGCAAACTGGTAACACACACTACATTACAGTTTGCTTTAATAGCAAACGTCCAGATCCAGGTTTGCAATGGCCAAAATAAAGTTTAGTATTAAAATGAAGGGCATATGCATTCAAATATGTCTTTTTGACCTTAAGGCACCATGATTGTTGGATGGGCATGTGATTTTGTTGTGCAGCTGGAAGATATAATGTGGTGTATTTAATCACATTTTGTGGTAGCTTAGTGTTTATGGAAATGGTGAGAATAAAATTTTTCTTCCTTCCCTCACATTTTCTCTACACAGATCCATGGTGCAGAGAAATAGTGTTTCTTACATTTATAGTAGCTCACTTAAGACAATTGACCCATTCTCTAGAGAAAAATAAACATAGTATTTGCCATCAGCTGACTCCACAGTGGTTTTGTTCCCTTAGATGATAGTTCCTTCAACTCACTGATTTTGCTCTTCTTTTAAACTTATTTTCTTTCAGCATAATCTGAAAGTGCATCTGTATAGGTAGGGTGGGTCATTCTTCTCTTTTCTTACAAAAAAATTATTTGTAAGATTATTGCATACTTTCCTCAACGCAGCAGGGAAGAGAGAGATTTTTTTTTCCTGCTGAAAAATTATTCCTATATTCACTTTGTCCTGCAATTTGGTATTTTGTGGTCAGTTTGACTTGTTTTTCACTTTAAGCCACTGTATTCTTGATTGCTTCAAGCTTGAAAATTATTCTGTTCTCAAAATCGACATTAAGTGAATGAAAAGATAAATTAAGGAGTTTGTTATGGCAGAAGAGATGGGCAAACAGATTTGTTCCCCAGCATGGTTAACAGAGATACTTTTTCAATAAACAGATCAGGATTTGATATTTCCTGGACTGTCTGTAAATCAGTTTGTATTGACTAGTTTTCTCAAAATATTTTAATGTGAACATAAAATACTGAACTTCTAGTGATTTTTCCCAGCATGTGTGGGAAAGCATATGGAAATCTTTGAAAAGCTGAATGATTTTTTGAATTCATAGCTTCCATGATAAGTACAGAAGATGTAGGTATTATGGGAAAAATATCCACATTAAAACAAACAGACAAGAATACTTTTTCCTCTATCAGTTATTTTTACTTCATTCCAAGTACTTGTATAAACAAAAAGAAATAAGCAATCTCTTCCACTTTTAATTAGAAATTTTAAATATTATTGTTATGGTTATGTATTTTATATACAAGAGCAGCAGTGGCAGCCTGTTTAGACTGTTGTGGTTATTCTCCTCATGTTCATCTCTCATTAGGAAAATGTGCTCTAATTTAGTTGGAAAAAATCTCTTTTCCTTCTATTTTGATGATAGCAAGATTTTGGAAAACATCAAGTAGTAAAGAGGAGAAAATTCACTCGTTTCTCAAAAGAATGTTTCAGTCCTAGCCCATGGACTTTCCTGTTACTCCTACTCTGACTTCCCACAGGATACTCCTGTCTGAAAGACTTACTTTAAAATAAATAAATAAGCACTATTGTTAATCTTAATTTGAAAAAGAATCCGTGGAATACAAAAGTACATATTTATTTAACGAGTTTCAGCAGTGCACTTCAGGTTACTTTGTTCCCGCATACAAATTTTGTCATTAGCAGGGACATTGAGATCACAAAGGTGTCACTGCACAGTGCTCTGCACAACTGGTTACATATATCTGCTGTTGAAAGTTAATGCAATTCATCAAATCTAAGTGTTGCTCAATGATGTACAGACAGAATCACTATAGTCAAAAAAAGAAAATTCACCTCCTGATAAAGTAAACCATTTTGATGTGTTGTTCTCTATCAAATTTTTGTCTGCCTTAGAAAGGCTGTTATAGCCCAAGATATTAGTGGTAACTGAGACACAAGTAATGTCTCACCCAAAGGTGCTTCTCTAAAGGGTTTCCTTAGATGCTTTTCCATTATCATTTCAAGTAAATTGCTGTATAGTTATTCCAGAACTTAAATAAAAATTGTTGGAGAGAGAGTTACAGACATCTATTCTTAATTCAGGATGTATTTAACCAAAGTTGAATATATGCAACATAGTTTAGAGAAAGACAAGGAAGATATGTTTTTACCTTTAGATTAACAATTTAAGATTTAGGTTCTTAAAAAAAACAAAAAACCAAAAGGACAAAAAAGACTCCCCTATTTATTGCTATTTAATATGAATGCAAATTTCTCTTTCAATGTGCCTAAAAGGTGAAGTTATAAAGCAGAGTTGCTGCTGAAGACATAAATATACCTGGAAAACAATGGTCCTTTAAATTATAACGATGTCTTCATCTTTTTTATGAAGATAAATTTGCACCTTTTTTATTTTCCATAGCCCCCTATTTTATTCAAATTTCTGTATCTTGCTCCAGGAGTCAGAGTTTTCCTTGTGTGAATGTATTGAAAGTACTAAATGAAATGGTGATTTCTTTTTGTCATTACACTTAAATGAACATTTTTCTCCAGAGTTTTGAAAAGTCCTACTGTTTCTTTTTCTTCCCCAAACAATATGGTTATTTTGCTCTGCTATCAACATAATCTATTTTTCCTTCTCTAAAAAACTGATCCATTGCCTTAGAAGAAAACAATCTAAACCCTCTGCAGGGAACATATAAAGCAAATGACCAATTTGTCTGTTATTGTCATGATAAAACAATCTCATCATATGTGGTTTTGCTAATGCAGAAAAATTGCAGAATATGATATAACCATGCAACACATGTTGTGTGAAAATTACACATACTCTAAATTTTCTGAACAATATCATTTAATTTAGTTATAATTAGACACACCTAAGAAAATAGCACTATCAATGAAGTAGATAGTTTTGGCTGCATCTCTATGAATTTTCAAAAAATTGCATTAGAAGGGTTTACTCTTACCTGGCAGCACAGATCTGGTGCTGATACCTAGTTTATCTACATATATAATTTATTTTGTATAGGTGTGATGCTAGGTTATGGTAATATATGCAAAATTAGTTCTAACTAGTTGGATACAAAGATGTAGTGCTCACATGAGACAACTGCAGGTTCAGATTCTGGTCTCCTTTATACTTGCTGACATATTAATCTTAATGAAGATAACTAGGTATAACTGAGGACAGAATTTGTCTTCCATTTATTTTAATTTTTTTTTTTTTTACATTTTCTTTTCAAAAACTGACTAAGTTACCTAGTAAAATACAGGTAAGCTTGTTAATGCAGGGATATATGCAGTATACTTCAGATGAAGCATGGGGGGGACATGCAAAGGAATACATTTTTTTCATTATGACCTGGCACCTGCAGGTTTCAAACCTGGTTTAAAGCTGTTTTATACCCAGAGATTAGAGTGTAGGTCCACTGTGATCACCTACAGTGATATCCCCTATAATCATAGAATCCATGAATTAATCTTTTTTCTGTCTGAATACTGTCTCTCTAAAACTAGCCAAACATGTCTACCTTGAAATTTTCCTTAATAATCTCATTTTGAGGTAGTTTTATGGATTCAGGAGTCTTCATTTAAACTTCTGCTCTACATGGACAACAGAAATTTAATAAGGTATATAGAATGTGATCATGTAAGACTTTATCTTTCAGTTCTTTAAGTTAGACTGATCATCTTTTGATTTTGCAGTGAAACATTTCCATTTTTATCGTGTCCCTGAAATTTTCCTGCGAGATCTTTGAAATCTATAACATCCCTGAAATGTGCTCAGACGAAGGGAGCTAGCATTCCAGTGCTAACTGCTGCCAAACGCAGATGCAATCTGACCTCCCTCTGCTGCTTCACCTTCTGTAATTATACACCCAAGGATCACCTTTTTGACCCTTCAATTGCAATTGCCTCTACCATCAGCAATTCCTTTTCAAAGGCTGCATCTAAGTTTAACTGCAAGGGAACACCAGGAGATAGCCCAGATCCTGCTTGCTCCTTGTATAACGAGATCATGTGCTTAGATTTCACCTGCATGGAGACAGGGACGTGGGAAATGGCTGGTGGCTTTCTAGATAGCATGCTAATGGAAAGCCAGGATGAGGCAGGGGTCAGCACCTGTATCTGGGAATTCAGAAACACTTCTGGACTTTAGATTCCAGAGATAAAGAAGTTTCTTCCTGGTGTTGCCTCTCAAATTGTTTGGATCTGAGTATATTTCCTGAACAACAAGGTCTGGAGTTTGTCCTTGGCATTATTTACTTCTATGCTGTGTTACCTTTTATCAACAGAGATTTTCTGATTTAGTTCAGATAACTTCTAAAACTTCTCTGAAATGCAAATATGTAAATAAAATACTCATATTTAGTAGGAATTAGGTAACATGTCTCAAAATGTAAGAGTGTAAGTTTTAATCTTGTTTTATTTTGTTTGCCCTTGCCAATTTTATATTTCTTTAAATTAATCAGATTGTCCTGTGTTGCTAAGTGATATGCTGTCATATGCATTTAATAATACAACTTTTAATCTTTTAGATAAAACCAGCAAGCTAGTAAAACATAAGTTGTTTGTATAAACCTTTTTGAATTTTCATTAATTGCCTTCCATATTTTTATTTTTTTATTACCCTGATGCCTTGTTATTTTATCAGATTTGCCTTATTGTTTCTGTCTTACAGCCTGATAAGTAACTTAGGTTTTACCACCTAATTAGTGGCACATTATATCTTTTTCAGGTTTTTCAGAGCTTTCAAAGATGTAGTACAGATGAGCACTGATGGTCCAGAGAGCTCCTTTCTACAATATTTCTTTAGAATTTCTTTTGCACAGGTTTTCCAGACCTGCTGATCCTACATATTTTTTAAACTAGTGTTCTATATTCAGTTATTAATGAATGAAATAAAACTTGCTATCAAGGTTTTCCCAAGGGCAAAAGAGATGTATTTACTGACCGCTTCTGCCCTCCCTAAGATCTCATCATTACTAATAAGAATTCTACCAGCTCTAATAATGAATTAATGCCACTATTGGAATTATTTTTTTTTTCTAAAATGTCTCCTCTGTACTCTTGCTCTTATCTCTGCTGACTATAATTTTTTGCAGGAATTATTTTGTTTCCTTTACCCATTTTCTAGAAACCAAATTTTCTGGTTTATATTTGCTACTAGTATTTTTCTTCTTTCCATTTTGCTAATTTTTAAAGCTATTGTTAATCCTCTTTAAATTAGATTGTGCTAATTTTTTTTAAGTTTTCCTTTGTCTTCTGAGTATTTAATAAAGATTCAATCATTCATGCATTTCTGATTATTTTCTATTTATTGTCCTGTCTGATGATGTTGCACATTTGTTTTAAGAATGTTTTATTTATTTTATCTAGAGTGGCAAAGTTAAATTTATTACTTTATCACAAAGTTAACAGTTATTACTGATAAGGATTTGTGTCTTCATGTGATTATGGCAGGAACACAGTACTGAAGATATTACTGCTCTTTAATTTTGTGATCAGCAGTTATCTAAGCCAAGGCAGCTTAAATAGTGTTATTCCATGGCATTTTTAGGAAGTCATCAATATTGTCTGTGGTAGGTCTAGAAACAACAGTTAAATATCGGTCCAGCATGTGCCATCCTAATGTGCCATCCTAATGGGCCATGTGCTTCTGGGATCTTATTCAGGACTGACACAGCACTCAAAGGGCCCCATGGCTGCAAGGAGCTTGCATGGGATCGAGAGAATCCCCTGAGAGGAAAAGAGGTGTTAGGAAAGTATTGGGAAGGTGGTGAATTAGCACATATCTGTGTTCTGATTTTATTCTTCCACAGTTATTCAGTAATCCACAAGGGAAATGGACACTTTGTTGCTGGATCCTTAAGACAGTGCTGGTCTCTTAGATTATGTCTTAGATGTGGTGAGGACAACAATCAGTATCTTTGTTTCATGTCATCACTAGCTCCTGATCTCTCATGTGAGAACTCATGGTAAAAATCTGACTTAATTTCACCTTGATCCTACACATAATTCTTGAAAAAGCACATCTTAAGTATTTGCCAGCTCTCTTGAAAATGCAAATGCATTACACAATGAACACAGAGGAGGTGCTCTTCTCAATCTGCTCCATCCCTGGAGAGTGGTGCAGTAATTCTGTGTGGCCACAGGAAGCAAAGTCCCAATTCCATTACCTTCCTGTCAGTACTTCTAGTTTTGTGTACACGTAGGACATGTAATTGGGTGTTTATGAACGAACACATCACTTGTCAAAATGGGATTTCTTTTTTGCTCGTGTTTAAGAAGTCTTCAGAAAATCTCTTCATTTTCACAGATTTCTAATGCACTACCTGAGGAGTAAGAACTACTTAATATCATGCAGATTAATAGACCTGAGCTCTGTAATGAGCCCATGTTAATAAGCAGGGAATCAGTGAGAATCATTATTATGTGATTATGAATAAAAATCTGTTCAAGACTAGGATAATAGTTTATTTTGCAGTATTCTTTTATCCTCTTCAGAATAAAATAGACAGGTAGGAATTTTTTTTAGTATTGACTGGGAAAGATTTCTATTTTGGAATTTCTGCTCTGCAGAAATTTGTTTCCTTTCCTTGTCAAGTGGCACATCTCAAATCAGTTCCCCATCTCCTACAGCAAAATTCTATATGCACTGGAAATAGAAAGTGAGATGCCGCCAATAACTCATTTGACTAGATCAAACCACAAGCTCCAAAATTGTCAAAGGCTGTGGAGTTATTCAAAGAGAAGTCTCCAGGAAGTTACTAACCTCTTCCTTCTTCTCCCATTTACACTCACTTTCTTAAATGTTTCTTGTCTAAACATGATGTCATAATACTGTTATTAGAAGCTTTCTCTTCTTAAAAGGAAAAGAAAAAAAAATTACATTATCTATGAAAACTGCAGAAATTTAAATTGATCTTTTGGAACTGTTCAAAAATTGTAAGTTATTTCCAGTGTTCAGTGTCTATCATAAACACCTCAAGGAATACTAATTTTGATGACTCTTTTCAAAAAATAATCACTTGATATTTAACCATAGTAAATTGGAGCATCTCTTTATGGGAAGAAAATTACAACATTCACGTAAGTTTCCTGAATTATTCTGCTCAGTGCTGTAATATGGATTGGAGATTTGTGATATGCTTGTGCACAAGTAAAACACACTCACAAAATCAACACAGGCATGTCCCTCTTTTCTTTACATGTGTGTATACAGAGAAGCTATTGCCATGCTTCACAATTTGGCACTTTCCCTTTGAAAGTTCAGATGGAATGGTAATGTACTGATCTGAGGCCAATGTGAAGGGATTAATACCTTTCCTGAATTTTGACAGGGAGAAAGAAAATCTATGTTCATAATGAGCTAAACCATATATTTTACTGGAAATGACAAATGTAGAGTGATTTTATAAAAATGAATCTGCCATTCTTTTCTGATGAAGTTCACTATCATATGGCATCAAATTAATCTTTTATAGATTTGTGTTTGTGGCATTGGCTTATAATGATTTGTGGTTGTTTTCTTGCAACGGAGTAAACTCCTGTGAAACACAGAAATGACCATGAGTGTTACCACCAGACTGTAAAAAAGTTCTGCTGCTTGGGACTGTTAGTGTCACCCTAGGGTGATTTTTCTGGGTCAATTAAACTGTACTGGCAGTCATTCTTTCACTGCCATGTGTCTTCTGCCAGTTAGTATTTATTGAGCTGGTGGCACCTGAAGGAGGTCCATCATTGTGAGTCCAGAATCTCAGGTGCTCATTGGGAAACCTCCCAGCAAGGAAGCGGAGAATCCTCTTAAGAACACATTTTGGTCTCTGCATCCGTCTTTGAAGTCTTGTGGAATACTCGGAGCAATAGAAGAGATTAAATATTTGTTCCCTCAGAAAGACTTGAATAACACACTGCCTTTATATTTACATCACAGGTCTTAATTTAGATATCCTTATTTGGCAGTTTGGGTATTAGTTTCTATTCTTGGCATCACTGTAGGGCAGCTATGCCCTCACCTCTTGTGACAGTCCTCACTGGGATAGTGTCCTTGAGAGGATGACAGAACCACCAACTCCATGGAGCCATGCAAAGATAGTAGTATCAAGATCAGATAAGATCAGATAAGATCCTTTATAAAGTATGTTAAACTTTACCAAACACATTATTATAATAAAGAGGTTTCAACTCTTCTGCTAAAATACCTCCCTTCTGCCCAGATAGAGACAGTTCCTTATGAAGGTAAAAGCAGTAGGGAAGGAAGCAAAGACTTCAGAATCCTTCACGTTTCAGGATGGTACTTGAACAAAGAGAATCAAAGTGCTTGTCTTCTGGCTTTGTGCAGGACATGGGTTCTTCTTTCCTACTTCCAAGATCAGCTGAGTTCAAAACAGTCCTGGTTTTGGCCAGGACATGGTTAATTTTCTGTAGTAGCTGGAAGAGGGCACAGCCAGGACCCTGATGGCATTCCATACCATCTCACATCATTATCAGGGCAGGAGAGGAAACATGGCAACGGGTTTTCTGTGCAAATAGTTTCTTTATGCAAAAATATATATAATCTTACACCTTTTGTTATTAATATTTTTGCTGTTACTGTGATTTTCTTGTCTCATTGGTGTTTTTAGTAAATTGTTCTTATCTCAACCCCTGATCTTTGCCTTTTGTGCCTCTCATTGGATCAGGAGTGGTGTGTACTCCCTTTTAATGGAAGTACTAAATTGAAGAATACCCTACCTAAACCAGGACAACACAACCATCTTGTCATTTTAGTAAGTAAAAGTAAGGAAGGAAGTATTTTAGGGTACCCCTTGGTAAAGGTAGCTTCTACCCCTACAAAAGCTCAAGGCCTCCTATTCCTGTTCAAGTGAATATATCCTTAGTCTGTGGACCTCTATTTTCAGGGAAGAAACTAATGGATATGCTGTCAGGATGCTGTTCTACATCCTCAATGCCATATTTACAGTATACCTGAACTCTGTGCCGTGACTGATATTTAGAAAGATCAAGAGGGTCTGTCTTAATACTCTTTCTCCCCTATTCAGTCACTATCCAAACTGTTTAGCTGAACATTGTAGTTCAAAATCAAAAAAATTGAAGAGTTATAGTTTTCTATTTTCTCAAAAGTGTTATTCTTTTAACTTCATAAAATATTTGAAATATTATGTTACAGCTATATTATGCTATTTTATAAGTATATAAAAGAATCTTTTGACAAGTATCTTGTTTTTCTAGATAAAATCAAGTGTTAAGACATTAAAAGAAAGGTTTGTCTCAGAAAATTGGTATAGAGTTTTGTCTTTTTAACAGTGATGCAGAGTCCTTTTAGTAGTTGAAAAGGACTAAAAGACAGAGATGTCTTTTAGTCCTTTTCAAAAATAATTTTTAATGCATTTAGTAATCCTTTCTACAATACTTAAAATCAGTTTTAAAACTAATCATTCCAAGAGGTTTGGGAACCTAATATAAATTGCTTAAAGGATGGAATGACAGCACTAATCATATCAATCATGCAAGGATAAATGGTGTCTATTACTGCAAACTGTACTAACAAATAATATCCTCATCTGACATAATTTATAGTGTTGTGATCATTTTCACATCATATATCCCCCACCCACTGCCTCCTTCCCATTTCTTACAATTTGTCATTTTATTCTCTAGGCTGGCATCCCACTTCATCAGTACTGACTTCATTCCAGCTTCATGTGTGAATTCCTTGCACACGGCATCTTTGCCTACAGACCACGTTATCTCCCTTCAAATGAGTGTGTTGATCAAAGCCACAAAGTTCAACAGCCACCTTTGAGCTCAGACTGTGCAGATGGGGCAGATACCAGAAAAAGACAACTCCTTCCAAACTGAGGGTCAAATCTTCGTCTTGCCATTTAAATAATATTTATGTTTGTTTTTCCAAAGAAAGTATGGATTTTAGCCTGACTGATATCATTAAGCCTGATTTTATACTACTTAATTATCAACGTGCTCATAGGGAGGGTTTCAGCTTACACCAGCTGGCATTTTCCTAGGTCACGTCCAGAAGAGACACAAGGACACCCCTCCCAGGAGGCAATATGGACAACATTCTCCTTCTTTGAAGAGTGAAGGAAAGGAGCATTTCCCATGCCACTTTTTTTTCTCAGGGTTTGCCCCTTCGCCTTTCTTTGCTGGCATGGGTGTAGTTTGCACCCAGATAAGACTTCCTGCAGATCCCTGTACCCTACAGTGTTCAACAACAGAAGAAGTAATTTTCTGCTAGGTTGAACAGGAGAGGAAACAATTTGCTACTCATGCCATCACCCTTTGCGGAGCAAAAATATAGTGGGATTATGCTTGAGGCCTCCTCCTGAGTAAAATGGATCATGCTGGGTGTGCACAAACTCACGTTACAGCTATCTGTCTTCTTGCTTTATGTGAATTTCCTTTTCTTTTTTTTTCCTAATTTTTGTTTCATTTTGTATAATTTTGTTTAAGATTAAATAATTGTGTCCAATTAACAGATTATGTTTATCTCTGTGCAACATGAAAGTTGTAAGTCAGACATTTAGGTACAAGATGGGAAGTTTCATAATTACTTTTTGTATGTTATACCCGTGTGACAATTTATGTTGTAAAACCACTATATTTACATTGTGTTATAATTAAAGGTTATTTTTTAAGGTATTTTAAAAGATATCCATACATGCCTCCTCTTGAGATTGCTAACTTCTATTATCTTAAGCATGTCATAGAGGAAATTTATTAAAAAATCCAGTGTTTGGCTTCTTTTTATTTCCTTTGTGATCCTGGTTTTGATAATCATTATTAAAGAAATGTTCAGCTTAATGGCTTTGCAGTAAAAAGTAACAGTGCCGTTGAGAGAAGAAGAGATTTATTGGAACCACAATACAAATAAAAAACTTTTGCCAAGTTTGGTGTTTTTCTAAAAGCTTTGTCTATACTAATAAATAAAATGGGCCAGAGACTGTTCTCTGTCTCTGAGGACAAATAATATGGCACAACCCACACATTTATACAGCTAAACCCTCTTAATTTTCAAAACAAGGGACCTACATCTGTACTGCCTATTGGGAGCAATCCTTAGGGTGCACCACCCCCCAGATTGTGGTCCAGGACTGTTTGTGATGGTGTTAATTGGTTTACATCCAAAAGTCTGCCAGGAACAAAGCTAACAGGGTGGATGCTTCTGTCTGTGCACAGACTCTGTTCCTTATTAGTGTGGTCATGGCCATATTTCTACAGAACACTGATCTCACAGCACAGCCAGTGACTGAGGGCTGTGGTAACCATTTGTGGCACTTGTTCAAATTGCAACTCAGACTTTTAAATCAGAAAAATAAAAAATACTGTATTTGAATAGTAATATTCAAAATAAAACAATTCCTTGGTTTACAGAATGTCTTTGGACAAAGGAGTAAATTCATTTTATGTAGCTTAAAGATGAGCTGTCCTCAAAAAAGTAAATGGATAAAGGTAAATTAAAAACCACAGGGCTCTAACCTTGCTAAAGGATCACCTAACTAAAGGAAAACTTTTATTTTTATATTCTAAACACATTTAAGGTACTCTGTGAAATCTAAGTCAGGCTTTGAAATGCAGTTGGCTTTCATTGCACTTTAACCCTTAAACAGGAGACAAATTACTCTGCTAGGAGCTCCTGCTGAGGCCAATGGCCCTTAGTGCGCTTGCTGAGAGCTAGCTGAGGTGTTTCTGCAGTGTGATGAGCTGTGCAGCACACATGAACCCTGTGAAAGACATAAATACTTCCCTGCTCACCCTTTACTTCAGGCAAGAAACAACTTTGATGTTGGTATTATCAGCATTCGCTCTGGCAGGCTGAGCCATGGCACGCTGAAGCATCAAGGAATGAAGGGCAGGCAATGCCCTTTGTCTCTCAGCGCTCAGGTGAGCAAGGTGCCAGGTGTCACGTTCAAGAAAAGACAATTTATAGCAAAGATCATTGCCTGCAACTCAGGAAAGAGCTTGAGCACATGATCAGTATTCAGCATGTTTATAGCTGGCTGTATAAAACACAGTTTCAGAGATTTCTTGGGTTCTGACTTTGCAAAGAGTAAGAAGGATCTCTTGAGAAGGAAACATAAATGCACCAGGGCAACAGAAAGAGGACAATTATGCCAGCTTTTATTTTAAAACACTGAGCTATACATGTGAACAAGAGCAAAATGGAAAAGCAGCTCAAAACACTGGAGGAGGCAGACAGCCAAAACATTTGTCTGAAAAAGCAGCTTCCTTGGTACCCTTGGGCTAAAATGGCTTGTGTTTGTAGCTTGCTCTGAATGATGGTTGACTTGAACATGATTTTGCTTCTGCAGCCAAAAGCAGCCAAGGCCTAATGAATATAGTACATTTTTTTTCCATCTTCTGTTAAGAAATAAGGTAGCAGTTTAACACTGCAAATTCACATTTTGGCAAATGAAAGGCAAAATAGTCTGTCTCTACAGTATTTCTGAAGGGTATGGATTTTATTGTTATGCTGGAGTTTTTCCCCAAGAAAAATGAAAAGTTTTGTTCTGTATCTTTTTTATTTCAATTGGCAATGGATCTAATCAGATGCTTTTCGGAGAGCTAATCCAGCAGAAAGTCATCAGTGTCTTTCCAGATCTGGATTCTAGATCTTTCCAGTCAGGGATTATGAAAAGACTGACAGCCAAAAACCCTGGATTTAGCAAAAGCTGTTGACTTTGATGCTGGGATACAGGACTCTTTGGTGCCTCTGTCAGCTATTGCAAGGACTGCTGATGAGTACCTGTTCCCTCAGTGATTAAAAGGATATTTTAGCTACAGCAATTAGCAAATTAGCTGAATATGGACTTTCATCTGAGGAGCACAACAAAAAGGTAACATATTGGTCACATTTTGAAATTCTGACTGTATGCATAAAAAAAGTGTCAGGAGGCAGTACAGCTCTCTGTCTCTTAAGATTGTTTAAACTTAATGGGGTAACACTCTTTAACTCATTTAAATTTGAAGTTGGCCTGTTTTGAGCAGGAGCTTGGATTTACATAGATCCCTTCCAACCTAAATTATACTAAGGTCTGAATTCTATTATTTGATAGAAACTCAGCAAAGAAAGTTAAAAATTAACTAGATGTCAGCTATACCTTTCTAAGCTGCTTCATTTATGGCAAATATTATCTTCACTTCATTTAGAAGAGTAAAAATCCTGGAATAAATATTTCAATATGTACATTCTAGAAGCTATCCAGATAGAGACGCAGCTAGATGAAGCGATCTTCAATTAGCACTTTACTGGCTCCAGAATCTATTTAATATTTTGTGTGGGAAGACTCATATAACCCTGCTTTCTAAATTATATATATTACGAGGTAAATTACACCTAAAATGTTGGAAAATTATGCTGGACCTCAGAGAGTTGCTGTAGTTTTTATACCATAAACTATGAATTTCTTTTTCACCTTGGAGCTCTGAGCCTGAAGTTTTGGCCAACTCAAAATTCAAGGGAAGATTAAGGAAAAATGCAATATTTGCTCTGCTCCTTAGTCAAAATCATTAATGCCACAGAGGTTCTCATAGGTACCACCGTACAACAGCTGCTGCACTGAAAAAAGAATTTATGAAGTCAATGAAAAAGTAAAGAAAGAGATCATGAAAGAAAAATTGTCTGCTTTAACAAATTTACAATATAAATCTAAACATTAAATGAAAGAGAACTGCACACATACAGGCAAAAAGCAGGCTGAGTTGGTACCACAGCAAAGCATTTCTGAGCAGCTTCATTAACAATTACACTTCATTTAAATGGGCTTCTCATCCTCTCAAAGCAGCATGGGGAAGTTCAAGTTTAAAGGTGGCCCTCAAAGATGGTGAAGATTTCTCTCAGTGAAAAATTAAAAGAAAAGCATGGAGACTAGGGCAGGTAAATTCATCAGGTAAATGAGGGGACTTAAAAGTTCCTGGGTTGTCGTTAGCATGGCAAGAGCACTGGCCTCACACCACAGGATGACCCAGGCTTTGTGGCCAGAAAAGATTTTGGCTGAGTTTTGTGAAGGAATCCAGTCCTTAATCATGAACAATCTTGACACTTCTGTAATCAAAATATTGTCTTTCCTGGTGCCATGTAAACATTTAAGCTGCTTCTGAAATGTAAATAAGAGAGTGAATGTGTCCGCACGTGAAAAAGGTGCAGAAAAAGTACATTAAAGGGAGAGAATGTAAGTAATTGGATTAAAGTATTTCAGGTTACTATGTAAGTGTATATGTGTGTATATATATATTTATATATATTTATATATATAAATGTATAGATATATTATTTTTTATCATTGCACAGTCATTTTTTGTTGCAACCCAACAGGCAGTTCTAGGCTTCTGTTATAACAACTTAGTGTGTAGCATTTGTAATTTGACTATTTATGCCTGCTAAAAATCTGTCCCTTATTATTTAAACATTAAAAAGTTCAGAAGAATTTTCTCTGCTCATTTTTACATTTAACTGATGACAAATATATTTATTTTTATCTTCTTTCCTTTCTATAGAGCAAGGTCAGCTTTCTGCCTGATTCATGGCAAGCTAGCATTGAAAGGCAGTATCACCCATCATTTAGCTGTTTTTCCTCAAAAACTGCATGGGTATGGCTATTGTTGGCTTATACTTATCCTTGAAAATTTCACCTGGTTAGGTTAGCCTGTCTGATTCTTCCCTCCTAAGCTTCAACCTCACTTGAGGAAATGAGATATATTTACACTGCTAGACGATATTTTACCTTTAAACATAATTTTTATACTCAGCAGATGCTGCCATTTGTAACTAAGTACATTCACGGAAATTGTTTCTTGATCAAAAGGTTTGAGTATTGATATAAACTGAGCAACACTGAACTGGCATCTTTTTCAGTGAGTCCTCTGGTTTTGGCAGTATCAAGTTGTTTCAGAAAGCTTCAACAGTCTTCTTCAATTGCTTTAGTATAAACAGAAAATAATTTTTTAAAACAGTAATAAAATAATGAAAATCTGATTTTTCAACTGAAAATATCATTACTGCTATTATTAACTGACAAAATTTAATTTTCTTTTAATTTAATTTTGATTTTATTTTTAAACTTAAATGCCAGTTTCCCATGTTCAAGATAAACATTATGGTTTGGGTGAAGCAAAACATTATTTTTAAGAATCTGGTTCTTAGAAAGAATTTTCAGCTATATTATTTTAAAATAATTGTCACAAGTATTTACTTTTATTTTTCTTAACTGAATTAAAAAGAAGCTATCAGCACAGCTTTAATTTTAAGAGGATCTTTAGTAATAAGGGCAGCTGCTCACAAGATAAATGGCTTTCATTTATTCAGTCATTTCATCTTGGACACCTAATGTGATTGGCAAATGTGTCTATTCAGGTTTTTCACTTGTTCTGACATCCTAGTGCTGTCAGAACGTCACTGAATTACTTGAGAAAATCAAACTGTTGCCACAAATCAACAGGTGAAAACTTATGAATGTCTTTTGCACCAAGCACTGTGGAAATAAGAGAATAATTATGGGAGAAGTGATGATGGGTGTTTCTAATAGAGAGCCAGCAGACAAACGTATATAGTTTGCAATGAATTGCTGAGATCTGACTGTCTGCTCAAAGGCAGTGATGGAGCAGGATAATTTTGCTATGTCTCTGATACTCAGACTTGGATGGATCATTTAATTTTCTCAGACTGAGCTGATTAGGTGCTTTAATTCTCAGGCTCTGAGCACCTTTCTGGTGCAGTACTTCAGGGCAGTTTGGTCAGATAGCCTGTTCCTCACTGACCACTGTCAATAGTCCTGATGATGTCCAAAACCTGTGGATTGGTAATCCATGGAGTGAAAGAATGTAAGTCTGGGTATTTAACTCTAAAGTTCTAGCTACATCATTAAAGTATTATTTTCACAAAAATTTCTTCCTACAAGCTAACTTCAACATATCAGTTATGCATTTCTTTTTTTTTTATCCAGGATATTCAGGGGCCCCTGTACTCCCTATAGGATTATATTTCACAAGCCATCTGCTGAGAATCAAGGAAAACCTTTATGCTTCCATCATTTTCCTCTTCCTCTTGCAGGATAGCACAGGCACAGTAACAGCTGAAAAACCCTAGAAAAAGCCTTCCTGTTTTCTGTTGCTCTTCAACTGTTTTATGCCCCACACTTCTGATACTTGACAGTGCATTCATGGGCCATATTATAAAACAAAAATAGGTGACTAGTCAGGTAGCTAAAGTGATACCCCTTTTTGACTTTTGTATAACAGGTTTTGCTCCTAGAGATTGTACTCTCCCAATATAAAAGTTATAAGAATTAATTTGGCAGAACACTTACACTAGGCTTATGAAAAATACAGAACTATCAGTAAAGAAGCTATTACTGAATGGTGTAACAAATGACAGAATATTTTTTGATTTTGTTATTACTAATTTTTTTTCCATACTTAATCTAGAAATCTCAAAATCACTGAGGTTCTAAAATATCTCCAAAATTGAGTCCAACTATTAGTCTAGCACTTCCAAGTCCACCACTAAATCATGTCCCTAATGATCCATATTTCCCACTCAGTGCTCTCCTACATTGTATTTCTGCTTCCCTTGATTTTCATGGGAAGTCTCTCATCTGCTCACCAGACAGACCTGACAGCAGGAAATTTCTATCCTCACCATAGTGGAGCACTTAGACAAAGTCTATGAACTTGAAAAACACAGCCATTGCAGATGGTGTTATCAGTGATAGGCAGTGCCAGAGATGACAAAAGCATTTAAGCCAGTGGAGAGGATGAAAGTGTGTGAGTCTGTGTTTATATAGTGGCATTAGTTTCTTAGGAAGTCGATGAAGCAGGAAAGAAGAAACGAGACATTAATCAGAACCAGAGCAGTCACCACACCTTGCTGATGATAAGATTAAGCCCTTCATCTGAGCCTGTTGAGGACACACATACACAGTGTGATGTACATGGTTGTCTGCAGGAAAACATCCTAACAAGATCTGTAGGTTTTTGTTGATTTCTGGATGGAATGAAAAAAATCATCCTGAGTAGCAGAGAGTTACCTTTACTGAGTGGCTATGGCTCAGCAAAGCCTGGAAACAAATTGTAAATGCAGTCATGGAAGTCCATATACTGTTGTAAAGTCCATATTCCTTTGATTCAGTCTTTATCACATCAGGTATCGATATAGCTGCTTGCCTGAATTAAGTCTAGTCGTTGGTATTTCTTACAAAATCAAGCCACAAGGTAAATGAACGAAACAAAGTTGTCCTTTAAAATTACTGGTATCAATGTTAATGTTTTGTGAAGCATATATACATATTATGTAAACAGTATAAAAAGGCCTATCTCTAGGATAAGTAGTTTATATCATGCATATAAAGCATTTTCTCCTTATTCATCTTGTTATCAAAGATATTATTCAATTTTAAACCATAATGTTTAAGTAATTACTTATTCTAATTACTTTAGGCAATGAAATATATTTATATCTTTTTAACAGCCATTTCTTAATTTGCATATTTCATTAATTTACAAAATTAAATAATTTAGAGGCACAGTAACAGATGAGTTACACTAAAAGACATTTTGTCTGTGAAGAACAGTTTCCCCATTTTTCCCATATATAGTACCTGGCAACAGCCCAAGAGCTTTGGTGTTTGCACTATGGAAACCAAAGGGCTGCAACATCCTTCAGTTGGCTCCTTTGCTGTGGATCTGTTAATAAAACAACTTCTGCTGTTTCCAGATTACCCCAGCAATGACTGATTGAGGCCTGGTGCAAGTTAGAAAAGTCCCGAGGCTGCTCTAAATTATGAATGTCGTATGGTCCCCAAAGAAACCTATTACTTAGGGTAATGTCTCATTTGCAGGGAGCCAGAACTCTGTGAGACTGTGGATGGTCTCTCCCTTCTTTTTCTTCACTGAACACAATGGTGGCAGATTCAGATCTAGGCCGGGTGGAAAAATCCAAATTCTGAATTTCATACGCCTTGTGGTGGGTTTTGTTGTACTTACCACATTGAAAGTACGTAGCAATTTTGCATTATTGATGTGCTGGAGCACATTCAAAGAAAGGTGACGTAGGTGGTGAAGTATCTGGAGCACAAATCTGGTAAGAATTGGCTGAGGGAACTGGGGATGTTTAGCCTGGAGAAGAGGAGGCTCAGGAGAGACCTTATCACTCTCTACAACTACCTGAAAGGAGGCTGTAGCCAGGTGGGGGTCAGTCTCCTCCCAAATAACAAACCATAAGAAAAGAAGAAATGGCCTCAATTTGGGGGATGTTTAGACTGGATATTAGGAGAAAATTTGGATTGGATATTAGGAAAAAATTGTTCACTGAAAAGGTTGTCAAGCACGGACTACTCAGGGAAGTGATTGACCCAGCATCTCTGGGAGTATTAAAAGCTGTGTAGATGTGGTATTTAGGGGCATGATTCAGTGGTGGACTTGGCAGTACTGGGTTAATGGTTGTGATGCCTTGGGATTTTACCTTTTGTATTTTTCAAATCCTGTACTGCTTTAGTGTATAACTCTAAAATTCCATACAGAGTGTTAGCTACTGTCTTCACATTTTGGTCAGACAAAACAATTCCTCTCTAGGCCTAAAGCTCAAGGACAACTTATTGTCTCAGGTCTTAAAAGTATAAACAAAAGTGAGTTGGCGGGGGAGCAAACTGGTGGTATATGCCTTCATTACCTGAAGCTGTAACTGGAGGCTTATCCACTGATATGTAAATGGACCAAACTTATAAATGTATGAAAGGCCATCGTCTATCTCAGAGGTGTCTGACTGCCCAAGATGTACCTATTGAAGGCTTTCAATAAATACCCACTTTTATTCTCTTAATTTTGTCTAGCCTCTGTTTCAGGTATCCATTCAGACATTAGTTGGATTGGATAATCCTAGAGTACTTCAGGGAGGGGAAGTCAAAATAGAGGAAACAAGACTGTTTGGACCTGCTGTATATGATAAAATAATCTTGTGACGGGTTTGACCACTTGTGGAAAGTTTAGGGATTCATAAAGAGAACATATCTGGGTGATAGCATGCCCTGGTACAGAGCATGGTGTGCAGCTGTCTGCAGAATCGTTACCTTCATTGTCTACCACACATCTGCTGAGCACTGTACTGGAGTTAATTCAGGGATTTCTACCCCATGCTCCTCTGCATACTATAAACCACTGCTCAGTGTCTAAAGCAGCAGTTAAGCACAGTTTAGATCAAACAAATGGCAGGATTCAGCCCCATAAATGCACACATTCTGTTGTGTAGTAGATGTTATCCTCAACCTTGTTATCTCTACATTTCAGTTGTAAATCATATTCCATTTCAAGAAAATGGATACTCCACATGCTTGACATGATAGTTCCATAGAGAACTACCTCCAGAGAGAATGAGAGTACTGTGAACACATACCAGGATCTGGTATAACCAATGCTCAACAGAAATTAATGCACATTTATGCCATCTGAAAAACCAGCCTATTAAGTTTTATGAAATAAAAATTTAAGAAAATTTGAAACACAAGGGTACAGGTTCTGATTAAGCTATTCTATTAACAGTCTTGCACAATGTCATTGTTGACTTCTCATTTGTATAGTTTTAAATAACCAGGATAGATCATTGACCCAAAATTGCTGTAGATTTACCCATGCATTTTTGGAACTGGGAGTAAAATAAAATTGAAGTTCATCTAGATTTACAAGGATCAAACTGAAATACTCTGATTCAGCAAAGACTATTATTTTTTCCAAATAACCTCAAGATAGAGTATTTTATATGCTGAGATTGTCACACAGTCAGTGCAGCTGCTTGCTCAGGCAAGAAAAGTGTTGCTGTTAAAACATCAACGGTGAGATGTTGTGTATCAAAAAAGAAATGTAGATGATAGAGCTTTATCACCTCCAGGACTGGTATTACATAAACTTGCAAAGTTCTTTGATTGTTGCAGTTACATGCAAGCTGCCAGCAGTGTTTTTACTGGGTCATTTAACTCAGAGAGGTTTCTTGGCAAGGACTCAGTATTGTAGACAAACCTTTTGAAGCTTTCTTTGCGTCACTGGTCAGTTGGTCAGTGTAAAGTATTTTAGGGAAAAGGTGGGATGAGTAGAAGTTATTGCTCTTCCACGTTCTAGACATTGAACTGCTTCTGGAAGCCCAAAAAGCTATGTATTTACATAGGACAAGAAGGGAATGAGTGTTTTCCTTTCAACTCTAGTTCAAAGCTAGTGAACAGAAAAATGGATTATGTTTGAATTTAATGGAAAAGTAGCTTCCAGACAAAGAAAGAAGATGCAGTGATCTTCTCCTCCACCAGTGATCTCTACCCCAACCTGAAAATCAGATTTGGTCCTCAAAATTGGAAATTCCTCAAGGCAACAGTTTAAAGATTGCAAGTGAAGAGCTTGGTCTATCTCTATTACAGGAGAAAAATAATTTATATAACATAAAGAGAAGAAAAATTTGTCAGATTCCTTTAAAATGACATCTGTTCATCATGCATTATGTTTGGTGACAGAAAGAACAAACTGTAAAGCACTATATGATAAAACAGAGGAAGCATGGCTTCCAGTTTTGGTACTCTTCTGGTCCTGCATGCAAGTCATTTATGAAGCTATTGAAGAGCACAGCATCAAGATTGGAGCCCTGTAGAACCCCACTGGTGATGGGTCACCAGTGTGATGTCACTCCATTCACTGTAACCCTTTGTGCCAACCCATGAGCCAGCTACTCATCCATCACATGATGTGTTTATCCAACTGTATGATGAACATTTTATCCTACAGGATACAGTGAGAGATAGTATTGAGAGCTTTACTGCACTGGTAATTAACAGAAATGGCTTGTTGATTGTCATCACATTCTCCTGTAGGTCTTATGAAGCTGTGATATCTAGCAGTTAAAAAAAAATTATCTTCATGTAGCAGCTTATATTACAACATTATTTGTTTCTTGTTACTAAAATTGTGATAGCATTGTCACATGACTATACCATAATAAAAGTATCTATGATTTTATTATTACTGGAATCATAGAATCACAGATTGGACAGGACCTTAAAAATCATCCAGTTCCAGTACTCCTGCCATAGGCAGGTAGACCTTTCAGTAGATCACTTTGCTTAGAGCCCCGTCCAACCTGGCCTTGGACACTCTGTTCCAGTGCCTCACCACTCTGATACTAAAAAATTTCTTCCTGATATCTAATCTAAACTTCCTGCTTGAAGTAGGCTTAATGGCTACTCTTTGAAGGCAAATTCTTCCTCATCCTGTCAGTACATGTCCTTATAAGTGTTTTCTCTCCACCTTTCGTGCAGGCTCCCATCAGTTACTGGAATGCCTCAATTAGATCACCTCAGATCTGTCTCTTTTCTAGGCTGAACAATCCAAAACGTTTCAGCCTTTTCTCATAGGAGCAGTGCACCGTCTCTCTCCCATGGTGGACTAACTCCAACAGATTGATGTACTTCCTTCCTGTGCTGGGGATCCCTTTAAAATGCTTATTTTCTAAATTATAAACAAAATAGTGTCAAACTGTTTGTATTATTTGACGGAAGACAATTCTTAATAACTTTTGGATGCAATCAGAAATTATCTGTCATTCTGTCATTCAGTGTGGCGCAGTGTGTACAACAGTTTATTAGTATGGGTAAGATTTTTCTCCAACAGTTTTCATACAACTTTGCAGTTCTTGTCATTTACATTTGTGTAATGAAAAATTATAAAATAAGGAAATGATAGGGGAAAACTTAAAAGAACTTTTTAACAAATATGGATTCTTTATTTACTTTTTCTTTCTTTGCATGTTTTGTTGGGTTTCTCAGCTCTCTTCGAGATCACTGTTTGGGTGCTTATTTTCCTGGTTGGTTCCAGGGTGGATCACTGTATACATCACATTACCCCTCTCCTAAAGCAAGGAACAGTTCTTGGAATTTCTGGTTAATTGTACATTTTAGGGGTGTGTCAGAGCACCAAAAACATTGACATAACTGCGATATAAAGCTCTTTACTGCAACTCTTACTGAGTGCAAATATTTCTGTTTTCAAAAGTTTATAGGATAGGTTTTATTTTAATAAATATCTCTATTTGATAAGCACTATGAACATTATATATAAACACTTGTTTATATATTGCTTGTATAGTCTAGCCAGTTTGAGAGGTTTCTGGAGCAATTAAAGTGAATGATCCTATACGTGTAGAAAATCTAGGAAAAAAATCAAAATTATTAATAGCTTACCTGGAAACAATCTTCATATATATATACAGCACCATAGTTCTACCAGAAAAATGCTTGAACCCCTGTGTTAGAGATCCAGAAAGGCTTCCTGCAAAGGTTTTTTCTGCAGTTGAAAGTGTCTGCATGTTTGTATATTAATGTGTGTGTATATACAATTCATATTCTCAGGCCTAGAATTATTCCCATCTTAATATTTGTCCATTGACTACTGTATTTGTCTCTCATTTTAAGCACTTGTCATATTTTAGTTCATCCTTTGTACTTCTGTCATGGAGTTACTTTACTTTTAAGAAGGTTGAAGTTGCTAGGAACTGCCTGGAGTCTTTTCTGCTGACCAATTATCGGTCATTGCTGAGAATTGACAGCAGTTTAGGCCATTGAAAAGTGGGATCAACTTGTGAACCCTACCTTAAAGTGTAAAACCAGAGCTCTCTGAGTTCTCTTTGTTT
>NC_031770.1:96056424-96208192 GCF_001522545.3 Parus major
AGAGAGGGAATGAAAAGGTTTTTCTGGAAGTTTATTCTGGTGTTCTTATTATTGTAGTTTGTCAATAAACATTGTTTATTCCTTTTAAGTTTTATGCCTGTTTTGCTCTTGTTCTAATCCATATCTCACAGCAAGAAATAAGTAATTTTCTTAGTTACTGGTTTTAAACCACGACAACTTCCTAGGAAAATGAAGTTCTAACCCTTGAGTAGCAGAAGAGCAGTGTAACATGGTGCTTGCACCAGCGAGAAATCTTCCCCAAGGCCTCACAAGCTTAATAGAAATAACTTCAGAGTTGAATGAATTTTTGAGAGCAAACATCAAGGATGCAAAGCAGTTCTCAGAGTACTCATGGACAACTGACAGTGTAAGTGAAGTTAAAATGGTCTTAGTTAGCAGATCTTCCTTTTTCACCTCCAACACATAATCTTTTGAGATACATGTTTTGCTTTTAAAATATATTTTTAAAGATAGTCATAAAAGGTATCCAGACTTAAAGGACCCATTTTACATAGGATTCATTAAGAGAGCTCCCTGATTTCAAGAGTAACTTCAGCATGTAAATCTTCTGCAGTTTATAATTTATGTGGCTTCAAAGAACAATCCAATTTGTTTATGCAAAAAATTATCTTCAGGTTGTTGAAATGGCTTCAGCTGTCCTCTTTTATTTTTTATTTTTTTAAGACTCTGATAAACACCTTGTTCTGATAGCTGAAAGTAATTTCTTTCTAGGCAATGGATAAAATAACCAACCAAGTACAAATACATAAAGAAACTAGCCCATCAAAATATCATGTTTTAATCCAGATAAAATCAGAGACTTTTCAGAGGATGAAGAAAGTTACTTCATTTGATTTTTTTTTTTTTAATTAATTTCTCTTCTGGTTTGAAATTAAAACATTTAATATATTAAAATGCATACAATCACTATCTTTCCAACAAATTTCCTGAATAATTTACATTATTTCTGTAATTAATGTTCAGGTTAAACTACTATGCAACTGGTATTAAGCCATAAACGTAAGAGTTTCCAGCAGTATTTTCCTGTTTTGTGACTTATTTGGTTTAGGATGATAAGCATATGTTTTTATGTGAGAGCAAGAGGGATCTGATGATTAGCAAATATGAAAATTCTGCAAGGAATTACTGAGACATTTTTGACCTGCTCTGAACTCTTAATCTTAGGGGAGGAAGAGGAATCTATCAACTTTCCTGTTACCAACAAATCCTTTATACTTTTTTTTGGTTTGGTTTGGTTTTTTTTGGGGTTTTTTTTTTTTTTTTTTTTTGTTAGCTAAGGCTAGTCTAACCAGCTGTATATGCTGAAAATTATTCTTTGATTTAGGTTTGGAACTTTTTTAAGGAAAAGAAAATTCAACATTAGTTTGAAAACCAATGCAGCAAGGATGTAATGAGAGGACAGAGGTCACAAAGGAGCTACTTGAAATGCAGTCTTTTTTTATTTAAGCAGTGAATTTGCTCTGTAATTTTAAAACTTGTAAATTTATCAGTCACCAACCTGTATTCTTACTATTTGTGTTCTGTGAATGTTCTTTAGGATTTGCAAATATTTCACTTCAGAAGTATATTAATTTCTACATGCTGCTTCTAAAATATTCAGGCTCTTACTAGGAATTGATGGTGGGGTCATGTTGTGCCAGGTTGTGCCTCAGCACACGTCTGCCTGCTGGGATGTGACCTAAAATAATGTCCTGTACTGTGCTTGTGTCACAGCTGTGTTAGCTCAGTGTGACCAGGGCTGAGTATTGGAACTTGGCTTGACAAGTACTTGTCCAGTTAACAACCATTTGTGGGTGACAAAGACATGGCAGGAGGATCCCCATTTCAGACAAGTTTTGATGTATGTTTGATGAGGCCACACAGACATGGCTTGTGGCAGGCACAGCCTTTAAGGGTCATCATTTTCTCAGCTGGAGAGCAGAGGAAGGTTGGGGCAGATACTTTTCTGAGATTGCCCCCATGACCAGTCTTGTGCCACTCCAGCATTCTCCTAATTACTCAGTGCTTCCGTTCAGGGCTAGGTGTATCAGGAGCATGATTAAATCTACCATGTCAAAATCCTCTAAAATGTACTCTTGGGTTCTTCTGAAAAATAAATTGTTCCTCAAGCAGCAGAACTTCAGGCATTTTGCTTCCTGTCTCTTTTTCCATGTGTCTGTTCTTCTCTCTGACCTCGCCTGTTCTTCTTCAGTGATCACTCTAATTTGTCTGCCTCTCTTTCCTCTATGGTATGGTATCTACTTTCAGAGCTAATTCGGAGTTTAATACCTTTGGAACTTTTTCCTTTCCTATCACAGACTCTTGAAATTGACAAAAAGGTCTGAAGCAAGGGACAAACTAAGTGATTGACTTGAAAGGTATAATCACATATGCTTTTTTTCCTAAAAACAGGTTTGAATCAGCTTTTTAATTTTGTTCAAAACAAGATTTTCAGGTCTTTTTAAGTTAAGGTGATGAGGACATTCTTGAGGTATAACTGAGGTCTAAATGCAGCAGAAATTAAGTCAATACCAGAGTTATTTCTAATGATTTAAAATTGCAAGTACCTTTGATTCAGTCTTTATCATCAACAACAAAAAAAGTATATTTTTATTACAGAACATTAAAAGGAATTATTTCTTCTATTGTTAAATATATCATGAAGAGTTTACTGGAAAAGCAAGACATAAGCAGTATTTCCGAAATGGATGATAAGATGCATTGTAACATTGGAAAGCTCTTCAAAGTGCAGACAGCTTTCACTCCCAAGTAATTAAGAAGATTAATATATGGTATTGAAATTGTCACTTATGCTTTATTTTATTGGTGGGGTATGAGGTTCATTATGAGAAAACAATTTAAAGTTAAAATGCAGAAATTTGCATAGGAGACTTAGTGCTCATGAAGACTGCTTCCGAAACCATCTTCTAAAGCAATAGAGAAGAGGCTGGTGAACAATAAAAAAAGAGAAAACGCCATTTGACATCACTGGTAGGTCTAAGTTTAAATTCTGGACAGTCAGAGAAGCAGAAAGAGGGATTCAGATGTGGATTTCAGTATGCCAGAGTGTTTTCATGCAAGTTATGGTTTCTTCAAATGAATAGAATACTTTTGTCAAATTTAAGGGTTTGATGGTAATATAGTTTTCACATTTAACCTTTTGTCTCTGAGTCCAGTCAGTTTCACTTTGCTCGAAGCTACAACTCATTTTATTAAAGATTTTGGGGTTTGTGTGTCATGAGCGCAGTATTTCCTGTGTTCATCCGGTGGGGATAAGTGCTGGAAGGCCAAAGGCTCCTTAGCTCTGCCAAGAGGGATGTGCATGTTTAGTTATGTATTGTCACCACAGAAGTTTGTTGCCAATAAAAACATGGAATCCTTTAGATTGGGAAAGATCTTTATGTTCATTGAGTCCAACCATAAACCAATGCAAAAGCATAATTTTATGTGCTTGTGAATACTCAGCCACTCAGTTGAGATATGCTGTGGAAATACTTCATTTTTGCTCCTGCCTGTGTTGCTTTCAAAGGGTAAAGTTTATCTTATCCAAAAGGTACAGACAAAAAATTTTTGAAAGTGTGTAAACCACAGAGTTGAGTTGGGGTGGAATGGGCAAATGGAGCCTCCTCCATCACAGCTAAGAAAGGCTGTAAAAGTGTAAGATGTCTGTGCACTGGTGGGAGGACATAGCATTGATGCAAATCCTGTGGCTCCCCACTCAACACAGTTTGAAGAGAGGCTGTGGCTGCTCTCTGAGGACTGTGACACCCTCACCACTTGAATAGCAAATTCAATTTGCTGCTACTGTGTTTGTGCCTGTGAGAAAGTTGGTTTCCCACCTCACCCCATCTGCTTACAGGCACAAGCACAGCTATAGGGAATTCAGTTTTTCATTTAAATGAATTCTGGTGGGAGCTCTAGGTATGCACTTCTTTCTGGTGAAAGCCTGGAGGTTATTAAAAAAAATGGAGAAAAATAAAAGAGAGCCTGTCTCATTTGGATTGCTCTTCAAGGAAACAGGAGCTACAAGTAGATTAAAACTGTGGTGGTAGGGTAGGAGCAGATGTTCACTCTTGAGGGCAGTGATGGAACAATAATTATAGCATATGTTGATGTCCTGTAGACAACAGAAGACTTGTACAGTAACTGTAACTTGATAGATCCAGATGAATCTGTCAGTACTGCTCATCTGTATGTTCTAATGCACTAGGAACAAAAGAGAAAAATAGAGACATCTCCTCTCACATACATGAAAAATCTCTTAAGAACAATGACAAATTTCAAAAAAGGCAACACTACTGTAATTATTTTTTTATTGTAACAAAGAGGAGAAATTTGATAATTAGTGTGGATGGAGGGCAGAAGGGGAGGCTTTTGTGAAGGTATTACCTTTCAGTTATCTGGGGAGGAGGGAACTGGGTGAATCAGAGAAGAGGTTAAGTCACATTCCAAATATGTTAAGACAAATGTTGCTTGTAAATAAAAAGCCTAGAACTAAAGAACTGGAGAAAAAAAAAACTCTTTCTAAAACAAGAAGAAAGAGTATGGAGAAAGAAATCTACACTGGTCAGCATTTAGAACCATCTTTAAAATCCAAGCCAGACTTAACATACATAGCAGCAGTTTCTGGGCTTCAGCTGGTAATTCCCACTTCTGGCTGTGATCCTCTCTTGGCTGAATTTGACCCTTATTTTCAGAACTACTGATAGAGTAATGCTTGGTGTGCCTGGTGCAAATCATCAAGTATGTGAAAGTGTTTCAGTTTGCAGTTTGTCATGCTTGTTCTAAGATTTCAGCAGATGCTATTTATTTGTTTAATCAAGAGCAGATTTTATCTAACTTTGGTGGGAAGCTTCCAAGTATGCATATATACACTCTCTATAAAGGAACACTGCTTTCACTGGGGGACTTGAGAAAACTGCTCCTGCTGAAGGCAGTCATCTTGTTTAGCAAAAAAAGTAATTTAGAAGGTTTGAGAGAAAAGGCAGTAAGCAAGAAGCATTTCCCCTGTAAAATTTATTTATAATTTCACCATTTATCTCAATGGAACTGAGATTCTCTCTGTTTCCTTAAAAGCCATCTTACTTTACAAAAGAGGAGGTACTTCAAAGTCTTCAAAAGGCTAGAAAGTGTAAAAGCATTACCTTGATTTTATTAATACACCTTGCTAGAAATCTTTCATTTGCCGGGATTTTTTTGTATCTTTTTTTTTTATTTTAATCTATGTGGGCCACTGTGGCAGAGCTCAGGATTTATCTTGGGTGTGAAAGAGAATAATGAAAGTGATACATCCAACTTTATATTACAGGGAAGTAATACTTTCTCTGCACTCTTCATGCCAGTTGGCCTGCAAGTCTGTTGTTAAACAGTTCAATGGTGAATAATGAGAGAGATTAGGATGAATTGAGTTGGAATCAAAACATTATCATGAATACTACAGGATGAAAGATTATTTTTAAAAGATCTATTTTCTTTGGTTTATAAACATATTATTCTATGTGCATGTGGAACTTATAAAGGGACAACAAATAATAATATATTTTTCTTTAATTGAAAAGTCTCAGTCTCCAGTTTATTCTAACACAATGAATAAAAGAGGAAATTAATCAAAAGCATTGAAGAAAAAAAAAACCTATATATTTTCACTGCAGTGTTAAAAATTTTAGGAAAGTGTTTAAATCTACTCTTGCCTCTGATTTTTCATTTTCTCACAGGGTTCATGTTATAAAATACCAGTGGGATAGCTGACTTGCTTCAAGGTTGGTAAACACCAAGGGTTTGTTTGGCTATAGTGAAGACTTGATGGTTTGAACTCCTAAGTTCTGTCTTTGGGTGATATTGCAAAAGATAACTTCCTTTTACCAATTTCCCCACTGCCTTCTCCCTCTTGCTGTTTGTAACTCTACACAGCATTCTGTCAGAACACCCCCTGCATCCCTCCCCAAAAATGACACTCTCTTCAGTGAAGGCAAAAAAACACCCTGCCAGCTGATTAAGCAACATCAGGGTTACCCATGCAATCTTCACCTACATCTGGCACAGAGGTAAGCAGTGATAAGAGTACCTGATACCTGTGGTTCCTGCTGCTTTTGTGGAATTAAGTATTCTGTGGCTTTGTGGACAGGTAAGATGTTCTCACTTATTAACTAAAAAAACATAATATAAACTGGTGTGGAAAAGAAATGTTAAGTAGTGCACTCTGTGCTGAAGAACTTCAGAGAGCAATTCAAGGCCACTGAACTCTGTTTACAGCAAGAGCTGATGAGTTGTGCTGAGGAGTTAGCAACACAATGATTTTATCTACTTGCTGGAACAGAGGAGTGTTTCACTAACTCCTGGATCCAGATTTTGCCTGCAATATGCTACTTGGGGCTTTCATTTGATATAAAGCCATGTGTAATCAACCCCTGAATCAATCTTCATCACAGAAAATAATAAATGTTTGTTTTGATTTAAGGTTTTTTTGAGAAAGCAGCTGAAAAACATTCAGTCAGCATTAGTCTGACTGGATGTACCAGCACCAGCTCAGGTCCAGCCAGGTGAACATTGCCAGGTAAACTCTGCTGGCTCTCAAGCTTCTGGCAGCTCTTCAGAGAAGCCACTCCTGTAGCCACCCCACCAGCAGAACCTTGCTTTATTTCAGTGTGGTCAGCAATGATACTGCACTCTGTTTGACAGCCCACTTTATTCTGGGAACAAAGAGCTTTGTGTAAAGGTAGGTTGAATCGGGAAGATTTCAACCTGTCTGGTTTCTGGGACCTGAGAGCAATACAGCTCTGAAGGCAGTACACCTTTGCTTATGTGGTGCTGTGCTTTAAGCAGAAACATTTTGGAACTTGGTGATCACCCTATGGCTTGGATAATCTGCATTGATAATCTCACTGCAGGTAAACTCCTGAGGACAACAGTGTCATTAAATTCATGAAAATATGATGAGGTCAGAAAATATTCACAAATATGTGGTTTCTACCCATTTTGTAAATCTGGAGCAAAACCACCTTTTGCTTCACCCACCTGCACCCATGATTTAGCATTTTCTGGTGACCTAAACACCTCTCCAGGACTCTCCTGGTCATTTAGGCATGTGGGTGGTGTGAGTGAAGCAGGGTTGGGCCCAGCATTATATCAGCACAGCCACCTTGGGTTGCCTGGGACCAGAGCAAGGCTGGGACCACTCTGCTTTGGTCTGGGAGTGGTTTAACTGCACAAAGTGAGCTGGGCCATTCCATCTGGCTTGGGAGATAGAGAACAAGGCACACTAGCACAAGCAGGTCTCTAAATACTCAATTTTACAGCTTAATTCCAAACTGGGCTAAGACAAAATGCAGACAAATGTATACCTTTGTAGGCATCTTTGTTCTTTTTTAGTACGAGAAATGCACAAATCTGTAGAAAACAATGAGCACAGTTACAGACATTTCTTTATCGCAGTTTCCTCTCAGCAGGAAGTTTTCCAGGAGTTTCAGCCAAAGACAGCATCTTTTCATGGTTCCCTGACTCCTCTTCCCTATAAATGTTTTCTTTTGACATTGAATCATGACTTTCACTCCCTCCCTTTGTTGTACATTACTTTACTTTGATTTTGGCTGGTCCTGCATTTAAAAGAGATTATTTTGCTATGAAAATATACATTAGGCATCCTGTCTCCAATTTAAAGCTTTCTGACCTGCTCTTTGAGTCTCTCAAAATTATATCTGTGATTATTCCCTTTTTTTTTCAGCCTTTGGGTATTTTCCACTCTCAACTTTTTCAGCAAAAATTTGGAATTACTGGTTCTCCTAGCTCAGTTCAAGAGAGTCTTAACAAAATTAGATGTCAGCAACCTAAATATTTCCCTGCTCTTTGAGAGCTCAAATACAACAATGACAGTAACTGGCTGGTTCCACTGTGAAGTAAATTCATGACTAAAACCAGAAGTAATGTGTTTTGTTACTTCCTGTAAAAAGAAAACACTGTCTTTTGATATATTTGATATATTTCTGATTTCTCAAAAAAATCAGTTTGTTCACAGTAGGTGAAAAATGAGGCCTGACATTATAGGATCAAATTATAAGCTTTTTCAAGGGAAAGAGTCTGAATATTTATAAGATTATTTATAAGAAACCTAAGAATAGTTTTGAATGTTTTCAGAGCTCTCCAAGAATCCATAAAGATCTGATCACTGCAATCACTTGAAGCCTAGAGAGCAATTCAGATGGGCCATTTTTGAGTTGAATTCCCCTTTCCTCTTCTCTGACTATTGGCTATATTCCCCTCACCTACAGCTCGGAAAGAAAACCATGTTATGAACAGATAAGTTCAGGGATCTGAGTTACCTATGCTAAATTGCCTGGTATATTTTGAGATGGCATTGGCTGCTCCAAGACATGTGAGACTTATGCAGGTCCTGTGTTACATCTGTCAGCTCCCCCTCAGAAATGCGCTGCAGCAGGTCAAATGAGTAGAGACTCCTATCTTCAGGCAAAACCTAAATATGAGCAGTCACACACTGGAATCTGGAAAGAAATTTCACCCCTTCTTCTGACTAGTCAAGCACTTAATTCTGGTGAAATGAAGGGTACAAAATTCACATCTGTTTCTGGTTTCTGCTTCTCTTGGAGTTAGTACAGATTTCTATTTTCTTGAAGGCATGCCTGGATAATTAATTAATGCTTGCTAAATTTTTCAAGATCTTCCCAGGAAAGAAGCAAAGCAAGGTTGATAGGGCTGATTGAGAGGAGCAGATAGAGCAAGGCTTTCTGTCCATTGTTTTCCTGCCCTGCCAGCTTTCCCAGGCATAACACCATCTCATGTAGATTCTCACACCTTTTTAGTTAAATTTGTATAAAATAAAGATAATAAGTCAGTTCTGCCCTCCCGCTGACCTGCTTGGCTCTCAAGGGCCAGTAGTATCACATTTTTGCCATTCAGAGGAGGAAAGGACTTGATAAAAGCCATCTGGTGCTTTGTTACCTGAGGACTGATCATCTGAGAAGCCCCTTAAGGGGGATAGCATGGAAGTGGGGACCGATATAAATGTAAGGTAGAGAAGAAAGTGACATTTTACTTGGAAGAAAAGGCAACAAGATAGTTTAGGAGCAGCTTTGCCTATTAATTTCTTACATTTGTAACTTGCTCCTTCTACTGAGAATTTGGTTTTAGTTATTTTTGCAGTGAAAGAAATGTCTTCAATTTATGAGTAGAAAAATCTTATAATTATATAATGCTGTGCTAAATATGTGAGAAGTAATTTAACTCCTGAAAGGTGTCAGGACTACTGATAAAAGGGGCCCCAACACTCAGGGATTCATCATAATCTTTCAATCCAATCATTCGTGCACTTGCTTTTGCTTTGGTTCAATTTTTTGTTCATCAAACTGGAAATTCTCAGGAGCGCAATTAATGCTGTGTTTCTAAATCTCTATGTATGACGAAAGGAAATCACTCATCTGTATTGCCAGCCCTGGGGGAAGGGAGAGCAAAATCCAGAGAGAATCTAACTTCTCTTAAACTGCTGTAGCAAAGACTGTTGGATCAATTAGTGTGACGGGTGTGAGCGTGCAGCAGATCCTCTGGCAAAGTGCCGCTCTCAGCACGGGGCTGAGCTGCAGCTCGGTGATGCAGTGCTGCTCTTGGAAAACAGGACTCAAACTGCCTGCTGCAGCACTATGGGATTGCTTTCACCCGACAGAATCCCAGCTCTCTAATTGGATGTGTTGTGCTCTTTTCATTTTTCTCTTTACACCTAGCAACACTTCTTTGACTGGAACAGTCCCTGCTACAGGCATTGCTGCTTTCCTGCTGATGCCACTCTGCATTTAACACGCCCATTTTTAACATGGGCAGAATTTCACTTGCAAAACGATGCTGTGTGCCACTGCATCCAGTGCAGTGTTTGGAGATGATCACTGCCTCTTAACAGGTGCACTGTAACAGTGAGTGGAATGTCTGGTTTGGCTCTCAGCACTGTACTGCAACTCATTTATTGCTTCATCTGCCCCAAGTTTCAGTCATTCCATTTACACACCTCTCTCATACACTCTAAGCAATGCCCTTGCTTTCACTTACATGTTTCTATTAAAGTCAATAGTAGAACTAATAGGAATAAGTCATTGAAATGCTTTATTCACAGGAAACTGCTGATTTTAATAAATAACTTCTTTCTTGCTTTCTTGCTTTCTTGCTTTCTTGCTTTCTTGCTTGCTTTCTTGCTTTCTTGCTTTCTTTCTTTCTTTCTTGCTTTGCTTTGCTTTGCTTTGCTTTTTTTTCTTTTCTTTTCTCATAAAAATCACATTGGTATGATCAATACTTGTGAAAAGTTGTATGTTGTTGTCCTGGGGTGACAGGACATTTCTTGGTAGAAATTCTTTCAACTTTCTCCTCAGTTGCTCCTTGATATCTGTTGTTTGGAGAGGCTTTTTTCAGTGACAGTAGTAAGCCCTTTCATTTTGGCTACAGAAAAGAATATTTTTGAAATTTTTTAAAAAAGCAATGAGCTCCAAGTATTGATTTCTCACTATCTGGCTTCAGGAACTGGACATAATTGAATGCTAGTTATGCTGGTTCAAGCTCTAGACTAATCAGACTAAGCTTTTGCATAAAGTGGAAACATAGGAACACTTTGACATCCAGCTTCAACCTGGATCTAGATTTATTTTTTTTTTTAACTTAAAGAGTAAATAAACCCAAATTATTTAAATTTCTGGGGTTTCAAATCTAAATTCAAGAGTTTCCATGTTGAGTCATCCATTATTTAGCATAACACCTACTTTATTTTTGACTGATCCTTGATTCTCCTGTGAATGTCCAAAGTGAAAATCAAGTTTTTATTATTATTGCTGTTATTATAAATAATATATTAAATATATAATAATTAAATAATAATAATATATAATTATTATAATGTAACACACATAATAATGTGTGTTACATTACAATAATTAGATCATAATAGTATCAGCTTATGAGGTGGAATTGCACAGAAACACCAGTCACTGTGAAATCCAAATAAAATAACAGGGAAAAAGTGTGGGCAGATATATACTGTTTTTCTAGGGATTTGCAACTATTATCTGCAAATAATTGTCAGCATCAAATCTCCCCAACCTATTTAATATTAGTAGTTTAGGTTCCCACAAACATCAGAGATATGAAATACAAAGTAAATAATATTTATAATGTACATTTTGTACTTTGCAAATTTTATTTATTTATTTATTTATTTTATTTATTTAATTCTGCTTTAAGAAATTTACATGTGAAAGAGTATTATTTGACCTTCAGTTACAGTGAAAATAATTCTTTTTTTTTTCCTTGTAGGTTATGCTGAAGGTTTTTTTAGATTTTTTTCTGTTGATTGCTTTGTTGATTTTTTTGGTTTTTTTAATCTCGTTTGTTTTGTTTGGGAGGTTTGTTTGTTTGTTTTATTTTTAACGTCTGAGCAAGATAAATCATTTAGGTATTTTTCTGTTTATGTCACATGGCAGATTTTATTTTCCTGGATTGAAACAAGTTGATTTTAGTCTTGAAGCTATTTAACTGCATAAACAATATACAAATGATGCCATACAAAAGAATGTGAAGCATGCAGACCTGTCTAGTAGGCATCTCTGAAATAACATATGTCCTAAAAGTTGGCTTGCCATCACTGGGGAAATGGTGACATGTCTGAGGCAGTGCTGCTGACATTGCATGAGGTTAATGAATGACAGTGCCAAAATGCCAGCACTTACCTTGTCACCGCCAAAGAGCTACAATTAAATTGCCCCTTAAAGAACTGACAAGTGACGAAAGGGGTTTCAGTGAAGGTCATGAGTATCTAAGATTTCTATTCCTTTGAGCACTGCTGTAATTTCTGATTTGCCACAAAGAAATCACAAGACAAATATCCTCTATAACCCAGAAGTCTTCCCACAGAATTATTAAATTACTGGGGCACAGTTAGTATTAAACCTGCAATATTAAGACATATTGTATGGCACCACAAGTTTACACACTCAAACTGTTCTGTGTCCTAAGTTATATTTCTTTCTTGACCAGCAGTATCCATAAAAAAGGGAAGAAAGTCCTCCAAAACGTATTAGACTTTTCTTTTTGAAAGAGCACTGAAGAGTTTTTTTCCCATGAGAAAGATGTGATTTGTATCGCCCATATGAAGGGAGGATGGGTACCATCTAACAAAGGTTTGTCTGTGCATCCACTGACAACAGAGGATGGAATGAATGTACCTCTTGTGCTGATATTAATATGACCAAAATATTTCAGCCTTTTTTTTTCTTTCATTAATCAGGCAAAAATCCTATCAACAGAGGTCACAGAATCTAGTTTCCAGGGTTTAAATGGACACTTTCATATGAATCTCATTTTTTAAAGCCCACATCTTTCTGATAGCATGACAAAGGTAAAACACATTCCTAAAGTGTGAGTCAAACTGTATTTCCATATTTGTATTTCAGATAAATGAGTGAAAATGTTTATAATAATTTTATCAAGTGTAGGAGTCCTTGCAATACTGTAAATTTACTTTATTATTTTGAGGGAAAGGTAGTTTCATTTGTGATTTAGATATTAATTGGGGGAAGACTTTGGACTTAAATACTAGTATAAACTCAAAATGGAAAGACAGAATAAATAAAGATAGTATTAAGCAAGACGGCAAGAGAAATATTTCTGTCTGACCTTTGAAAATAGTATATGTGAGGGGTCCATAAAATGGAGAAAACTATATTTTATTCCTCTCAGATTGCAGAGGTTACAGAAAACTGATGTGTCCACACAAAAGCAGTGGCTGGAAGGAGAATATGGAGAAAAGCCACTGCCAAATGAGTGACAGAATCGGGCAAGAAGGCAAAACCAGTTAAACAGAAAAGAGTTAGTCTATGGCAAACTCTGAAATGGGAAGAACAGCTTTGTATCTTCCAGAGGGCTCCAGAGTGAGCATGATGAGCCTAAGTGCTGAGTTTCCTGAACCTGAAGCACTCTGCTTCAGGTGCAAAATGTACATTTATTAATTTTAGTGATAGTACTCTGAAATGCTGGACATTCCTTTCTCCTGGTCTTGGGGTCCTGCAGTAGCCCTGAAATTAGAGACCATGGTGCAACTGTTATAGAGGGTCCAACTGCCCATTAAGGAATCTGCACTATAATTTTATTCTAAAAAAAAAGGTGTAATATTCTTTTATTCAGACTGGCCTGGTGTTTGCAGCATTTCTACATAAATTAGAAGTCTCTCCTCCCCATAGCCCCAGTTCCTCCTTTTTTTGTTTTCATTTGTTCAGAGTCTTTTAAACAGCTAAGAAGTTTCTCAATCAAAGGTGTCAATTTAAGCCATCCCACTTTTGGAGGACTGACCTTTGATTTATAAAGCTGAACTGTCACAGCATCATGGGATAATTTAGGTTGGAAGAGATTTCTGGATGACACCTGGTTCCACATCCTGCTCCAAACAGGGACAATTTTATTCATATGGCTCAGGATTTTTCCACCTGAGTCTTTAGTATCTTTGAGACAGAGATTTGTGTGGGATTTGATCTGTTTGAGAGTAGGAGGGCTCTGCAGAGGGATCTGGACAGGCTGAATCGATGGGCTGAAGCCAGTGGTGTGAAGTTCAACACAGTCAAGTTCTGGGTGCTGTCCTTGGGTCACAACAACTCCAGGCAGTGCCACAGGCTGTGGGCAGAGTGTCTGAAAAGCTGCCTGGTGGGAAAGGACCTAGGGGTGCTGGTCAACAGCAGCTGGACATGAGCCAGCAGTGCCCAGGTGGCCAAGAAGGCCAGTGGCACTTGGCCTGAGTCAGCAATAGCTTGGCCAGCAGCACCAGGGAATTGGATTCTACTTGGATTGTCCCCTGCACTCAGCATTCAAATCCTGTGTCCAGATTTGGTCCCTTCGTTACAAGGAAGACATTGAGTTTCTGGAGCATGTCCGGAGAAGGGCAGCAGAGAAGGTGAAAGGTCTAGAGAATAAGTCATATGAGACACAGCTGGGAGAGCTGGGGTTGTTTAGCTTGGAGAAAAAGGGAGCTCAGAGGAGATCTTGTCACTCTACTACTGCCTGAAAGGAGGCTGTAATCAGGTAAGTGTCAGCCTCTTCCCCCAGTCCACCAGTGACAGGACAGAGCCTCAAGCTGTGCCAAGGGAGGTTCAGGATGGACATCAGGAATAATTTCTTCACTGAAAGGGTTGTCAACCTTTGGTGAGGGCTACCCAAGGAGGTGGTGATATCACCATCCCTGGACATGGTCAAAAAAAAAACCTACTCAATGTGACACAGTGCTATGGTCTAGTTGACAAGGTAGTGTTTGATCAAAGGTTTGATGGACTGAAGGATATTGGAAGTCTTTTCCAACCTTACTGCTTCTAGAATTCTATGATTTTGTTCCACGATTTTTCTTGGTAACTTGTTCTGGTACTTTACTCAATTGTACTGAAGGGTTTCTTTTCACGATATATAATTCTGATTTATTTTGTTGCAGCTTATGTCCATTTCCCATTCTTCTATCAATGAACACCTCTGAGAGGAATCTGGATCCATCTTCTCTAAGGACAGCCCTCTCTGAAGCACATGTGCAGATACTGGCATCCACACAGTATTTGTGTTGAACCTCTCTAAGCAACTCAGTTGTGTCGTCCTGCAAAAATACCATTAGGAGTCAATTTTGTCCTTGCAGACCACCAACATTCATTTTTAATTCTGGTCATCTCTGAGCTCTTTCACAGCATCAGAACAAGTCATTTGACATCACTGCAAATGTAGTGATGTAGGTGGAGGGCACCTAGATCAGACACAAGGTGCTGCATCCCACAGGCAAAATGGGGAAGTCTGGGTGCTTTCAAAAAGCCGTGGCCTCCCCTGAAAAATGCTGAGTTGATCCAAAAGTGAGCTAAATGACTCTCTCAAAGCTAACTAATGTGAAAAATATCACCCACGACCTCAGCCATGCCCTCTGAGCCACTGCTGCAAAGGGCAGGGATTCAGCCATGATACCACTGCAGAACATTTTGAGTATAAAACACAGAAACATAAGAAATGATCCAGCTGTTAAAAAATGAATGTTGTGGATGCTGTTTATCATACCTAAAGCCAAACAGCAGTTCTGTCTTTTCTTCCCAGTCAATCAGATTATCCCGTTTTCAATATGCTGTCAATCTTTCTGGGCCACCCTTGGAGTAAACTAGAACTTTGCTTTAGAGAATAATTTATTTCTTATGTCTCATATGTAGGAAAAGTGATACATATCTCCAAATTAGACTAACCTTAATTTTAGAATCTTGCTCATTAATTTGCAATAATGAGTTGTAATGAATATTTATAGAAGATTTTATCTATACTTATTAACTTACCATAAAATGCCACAGATATCACTGCATTTTGACTTAATAGCACAAGGCAGAATTAAATGGAAAGCTGATAAAACTTCTCTTTGCAATGTGAGTCTTGGATATAATGTTTAAAGGGTAATATGTTCTGTAGAAATGCGAGTTCAGTGTGTCTCTAAGTAGTTCACTGGCGACATTCAGAACTGAGTGACTCATCGGATGTAATCTTACTACTACTATGGGTCTTTTTTTTCCCCTTGTATTTTAGGCATTTAAAAAAAAAAACAAAACCCAAGACCTGTATTTCTGCGCTTAGTAGAAACTGAATGTTCTCACTCACAGTGATTATTGTAAGACTCTCAAAAAATTCTTTACCTGGATGAAAGATCAAAGGAAAAGCTGAGATTATAACTCATGGTTTTCACCATCGTCTTTGATAAAAGGTTTCAATCTCAGTCACCAATATCAATGGCATTAGACTAGTTAATTAGACTAGTTAGGCAGTATTCTCCCCTCTTTAGTTGTGGCTTTATATATTTTTTTCCCTTTTTGTGTACTTTCTAAAAAGAGGAGTGGTTGATTAGAAAGTTTCAATTTAATTTTGTTTTATGAAACAATAATTGCAGAAAATTCTTTGATGTACTCAATTTGTCACATGAATGAGTTCCAAATGTTAAAATGTGAATAGATGTATTCAGAAGAATGGTGATAAGAAAAAGAAATTATTATAATATCTTGTTCTTTTTTACTTTTTTCTTTTTTTTCCACGGTTCTAGAGACATTTTCCTCTGTATTTCTAGTGAGTGGAGATCTGAAAGCAACTTCTGGTCTTCAAAGTTCACCAGCATTTTATATTTAGTAGTTGTGTTTTTCACATAAGGAGGTAATTCTAGCTAAATCACTTAAACTCACCAGATTATACACTTCGTAAGGTATAAACTTTTCTGAGTTTGAACACATTTATAAAGCAATTCTGCATCAAAAAGTGGTGTCTAGCATATTTTATTCTTGCTTGAGCAAATTTAATAATAATAATAATAATAATGATCCTTTACTGTAAATGTAATTCAAGGGTTCTGTCTTTTACTACAAAAGTAGATGTACTGAAATGTCCAGAATATATAATGCTATAATGCTATCATGTTAACCATGTCCTGCTTTTGTTACACTAGAAATTTCAGTCCTAACTAGAACTCTTTGCTTTATTTTATTAATTCTCTATGTGATTAATTTTTTACTCTATTGATTGTAAATCAGTGCTAGCAGAAGAATTTAGGTTCCATTAGACAAGATTCTGAGAAGAGAGTCCTCAGCTTATGAGAGCAAATTTCTTTCTCTTGGAAGCTCTGGTTACAGAGGCCAGACAGAAGGACCTGAAAAGGGCCTCCTGGAGGCTGGGGCAGGAGAGGGGACAGTGAGTGATGGTTGGCTTTTTTCCACACAGTTTGCAAAATGAAATAGCCTAGAAATCAGTTTTTCTGCATGGGTGGCTACACTCTGACAGAATTTTCAAAAACCTGCTGTTTTTCTCTCTGAAGGCAAAGGAAATGTGAAAGTAGATGACAGCCAGATAGAGGCATAGCTCCTATCAGAGCATAAACAAATATACTTTTCTATCCAAAGTACCTATACCGAAGCTTCAGGTTCAGCTTAGCATCTCAAACCCTTAGAAAAACTTTTCTGAATATTTATTTGGAATATAAATGGCTAAATATGTGCTGTGTTTATGCCTCTTTGCTAACTGCCAAAGCTTTAACAACAGTTTTGTTTTTCACACAAAATATTAGGAGTGCATCTACACTGTACTCTACCTGTAGACTTGAGTAACAGTATAGTGAAAATGAGGACTTCACTCTTCATCCCTTGTCTCTAGTTCATGTCCTGTTTTACAAGTTTCATTTCTCACACCAGAAAACAGAACAAAACGCATGATGACCAAAATAACCAATCATGCAATCAAGTGGTAAGCAGTCCATAGCTCACACATAAACAGCCTACATGATCAATGCAGGGAAATTCAGCCAATGTCTAGCTACCATGACTCAGTTTTGTTAAAATCAAAATTGTATTACCCTTCTTTTTCCTTTCTACAGTATCCCATAATACTGAAATTTTTGTAATAAATCCTGACTTAATGCAATCTTTTCATGCCACACTTCAGTTCTCTTATTCTTTTACAATTCATGGACATCATTATTCCCTGCTATTTTTCTGATAGAAAACCAGTTTAAAACATCTCCACCTTGATTTGGGGAGCAAAGATATTCAAGGGTGAGTCTCATTAGATAGAAAGGCAACAGAAGATGCCCTTTCATACCAGTTTCTATATTAGAGGTAGGTGGCTGACACTGTGATTAACTGGAGCTAGGGCAAGGACTTCAACTTAGATCCTGATTTATTTCTGACTCTGGTGGTGCCCAAAATTATGCACACTGGACTGCTGAAACAGCAATATTTGTTTCAAGTGAAGACATAAATAATTCCAAATTAGCAACAGGCTTTGTGGAATTTTTAAGCATCTTTGAGTGGTATGTTGTATGCTGCATGGAAAATAGTTCAGAGATTGGGGAAACTTAAAGTAAGGGGGAAGACATCAGCATTAAAAGAAAACACTGATCAAACCCTTAGAAACTGACTGAGGGAAGCAGAAAGCTCCATGGCTGAAAAGAGAATTTGGATTAATGAATAAACAGTATTAAAACTGAATTTTGCTGCATTCAGAAAATGCTTCTTGAATTCTTGAAAGCAAATAATAGTACATTCAGGCTACCTTAACCCAATCTACAATGAATTTATCTTCCTAATGATGCTAAAATTGCTACTGAGGACAAAACATCATAATGATACTACTAGAAAATACTGAGCTCTGTTATGGATGAAACAGTCCCTGCCACCCCAAAAAACCCCCAGCAAAACAAACTGAAAAAACAACCAAGCAAGCAAGCAGCCAACCAAGTAAACAACAACATCAGCCAACCAACCAACTAACCAAAAAAAAAAAAGGACAAAAGCATGTGTTGAGAGAAAGCATATGTACTAAATGAAATAACATCTCTGTAAATAATACTTTATGTTAGACTGATATGCTTGGGTTTAGCCTTCAAAATTGAATATCTTGAGGAATGCACTTCTTGAGTAATTTCATGCATTTTCTCAGCTAATCTCACATCACCAATATCAAGCTTGTTGTATTGATTTTAAAGGGGAGGCAAAAAAAAAAAGGCAAGGTAGTTTGCCTTTATCAATCCTGAATATGGTTGCCAGGCAACTTGATGACCTGACTTGGGATGGATTGCTACAGTGACCTGACTAAATACCCCCGAAGCACCTAAGAATTTGTAAAGGAAATATAGCAAAGTTGAGGTATTTCTGAAATAATAAATATTAAATTTTCTGTTTCCCTCTAAAAAGAAAAATATACACAAGTTCTTATTGTTATATGAGGGAAATAATACTCTTAGTGTCAATTAGAAATAGATAACATAAAAAAGGAGGAATTGGCTATTTGACACTGAAAACTCTTTTACTTGACATTGTTTCAATTTAGTGTGTTGAAATATATAATTAATTTAGTATAACTTTCTTTTTACAAATAAAGATTGTTTCTTAGATTTATAAATATATCTTAGACATGCTGTTTTAGAAGGCTGACTAGGAAAGATGTGTGCAGACTAAGGCAAGAGGTTTTAAAGAATGTATTTGAAGTGCTGACTTATTTGAAATTATTTTTCTCCATTTTACTGCATGTAACACTTTGTATTTTCAGACTGGCACTCTAAATTATTTATATCAGGTATATAAACCCATTACTAATATTATTTTTTTTTGTTATAGTCAGAGCCTGCTTTCAATCAAATTTTAACTTTGCCAAATACTGAAAATACTGGTATTAGGTGAAAACAGACATCTTTTTCTGAAACATTCTTGAAATAGAAAAGAAAACAGGCAGAAACTCATGCACAGGGAGATCCACCTAAATATGAAGAAGAACTTCTTTACTATTGGTGTGACCAAGCACTGGAACAGATTGCCCAAAGAGGTTGTGGAGTGTCCCTCACTGAAGATACTCACAACTATCTGGTCACAATCCTGAGCCCTGTGCTCCAGGATGGCCCTGCTGGAGCAGGGAGTTTGGACAATATGATCCACTGTGGTCCTTTCCAACCTCACCCATTCTGTGAAACAATCCAACCACTGTCCCAAATGTCTATCATGTCAACAGTGTTTAAATTTCTGTTTGTACCAAGTGCAAACAGAAGGAAGGCATTCATCCCTATTTATAATAACAACTTCTTCTGAGACACTTGATGTCTTCTTAGTTTTCACTAAGTCATAAGAAAACTCTGAAATTGCATTTCAGTGTGAAGGGTACTGTGCTCTTTGTTTTGACAGAGATGTTTCTTACCAAGAGACACATATAACAGTCAAAAATATAGAAGGATTTGTGAATTATTTGAAGCTGAAGTGTATTCTTTGCAATTCCATTAATTTATAGAGGTCTTGATAAAGTTATAGTTAGTTTGTGAAAAAAAAAAACACTTTTAGAAAAGCACATTGAAGGATGCAAAATTTACCAGTCCTAAACTCTGTTAGAAATTGCCATGTAAGAGCATTTCAGACTGAAGCTTCCCCTGAGCAACTTTTACATAAGCATTTTACAGTCAGAAATTTATGAAAAATGATCTTCGTAGAAAGACATATGGAGTTCAGAATGATAATTCTTGAAATGACACAAAACCAATGTATGGAAATGCACATCCTGAGGAAAAGACCCCAGACTTTGAAGTTAGGTGAAAGTATCATAATGTGCTGTATTACTTTGCAGTAATTCTTATTACAGATGTTAGCAGGCACTGGGAAACTGCTTGAACCCAGCAGGTGATTCTTCACTAGGCGAGACCAGTGGACAGTTTTCTATGAATTTACAGATGAGACACTAGTCTTAGACATAACAAAATTTCTACCAATGGGAAATATTGTGAAATGGGATGGCATTCTGACTAGATGCCACTAGATCTCAATAAAACTTAGTGGGTTTTGTTTCATATTGTGTTGCTTCAGAGCAAAACAGATTAAGATGAAGATTAAGCAGTTTAGTTGAGGGTGAATAGGTTTAATGTAAGGGTTGTAACAAAGAACTGTTTAGGGTAGTCTTCAGTGGACTGTACTGAAAAGGAGGTCTGTCAGAAAACAGATATATCCTACAGAGAAAGATTCTGGGGGCAATGCTGATTTAATATTGCCGTAGTGACTAAAGCAATGCTGCAGGCAAGCAGCACTGGTTGAAGGAGAGATTGTGGCCAAAGTCATGGTCTGCTCTTTGTGTTTGGTGCAATCTGATGGGCCATCCTAAAAAACTGAGATTGACCACCCTGTGAGCCTGTGACAGGGAAGTGTGGTGAAATCTAACAGGGGAAAAATGAGAAGCCCTAATTTTGCAGACCAAGTACAAGAAAAACCTCCATTTCTAAGATTAAAAGAGAAAAAATAAATTGAATCAAACAAAACAATCGAACAAAACCAAAATATGATAAAAGATTATAAAATTGGTCTTGGAAATTCAGAAATTTCATAATCATAACATATCCATAATTTTCAGAAACTTTTCAAAAAGAGTAGTGGGACCTGAATAATTTCAAGATGAAGATTGCTAAGTATGTGTAAATGACACACTATAGGGGATTTCATGTTCAAAATAAAATCTTGAAGATGAAACTTTCTGATATTCTTGAAAAGAAGTTAAAAAGAATGTAATAAACACTCATAGCCTAATATTTATCCTGAAGAAATACTTTTGTCATATATTGAATTGCCATATACTTTAGATCACATGTAAGGCAAGGAAGAAAAGTGAGGGAAATAATATATTTCCATCTTCCCATAAGTTGATTTCCTTCCTCAGATGCAGTGAGAATTAGTCACAAGACCATATGCTGTGTGGAGTGCTCTAAAGTGCATTATAATACTGGGAAACTAGTATTATGATGAACTTTAGAAACTGAAGTGTCCATTAGGTGCTCAGTGTTGAAACGATTGGCAGATACTGGAACAGAAAGCTATTTCCCAAGGTCAGAGTCTTAGGAACCACTTTTTTTCCTCGATACCATGGGCTGTAGATCATGTGTTCAATAATTTCTGAAGTTCTTCAGTGGTGTACTGAGATTTTTGAACTTATGTCATTCAGTACATAAATTTGTAAATGTGGTGAATGCTGTTTGTCTGTTGTGCAAAGGAAGGCAGAAAATGGAAGTTTATTGTTCAGGGATGTATATAATAATGATCTGAACTATGTGGTTTAGATAGATTTTTTTAAGGCACTTCATTTGTATTACTGGATGGACATGAGTTGAGACAGGGTTATTGTCCCCGTGCGAATGACTGAGCACTGGAACACTGGAACAGGCTGCCCAGAGAGGCTGTGGAGTCTCCCTGCCTGGAGATATTCAAGAACAGTCAGGATGTAATCCTGTACAATGTGCTCTGGGATTACCCTATTTAGGCAGAGAGGAGACTCCTTACCCATTCTGTTGTTCTGTGATTGTCAAGGTGGGTGTCATTCATCAAGAAATAAAAGTCTGTATAAAGTGTAGACAGTTTCCTAGAGTAGTTATTCCTCAACCTCTTAAAAGCCTGAAAGGGTTTTAGTACTGCTTGGATCTTGAGATTTCCCTTTCCCAGTTTTATCTGTGTTTTAGGGTGTAGAAATCATAAAGGTCAGCCAAATAATTTCAGGTTCTTTGTGGAAATTATTTTTTTTCATGATTCCCATGGAGTGTTCAATAACAATATGGCATTTGTTTAACAAGGCAACATCTTTTCTGTTCACAGGTCTTTTTTCAGAAATTAACAGTCTACAAAAGATAATGAGCTCCGTGAATCTTATTAACACAAGTTACAGCTGACTGACAAGTAAGTACATGGCTGTCATGTAATGTAATCATGGTGTTATAATTCAATTAACTGTTTTAGTAACTCATACTATATTCTAACAGCTGCATAAAAAAACAAAAAACATTTAATATTTGTAGAATTTTGTGATTAATACAAATTATATCTGTCCCAGCTATTATTGACCTCAGATATTATAGAAATGTATGTATTTTGTGTTAGAAGTGTTTGTTTTCATGTATTACTATTCATGTATTAGCCATGAGCTGTACTGAAGTTTCCTCTACTCAATCAAACTGATTATACTTGGAAATAAAGTGGGGACTATTTTCTGTTTATTTAACACCTATGTAGATCTGATGCTTTATCATTTGGCACTTGTGCAGTCATTTATACCTATGCAAAATGAATATAAAACAGGCATGAAGCCTTATTTTCCAGACCGTTGATTTATCTACCCCTTTGGACTAGAGTAGATGACTGCACAAATGGCAAAGTGTGTTGCTCTCAGGCATGAAGAGAGAGTCATGAGTCCAATTACAAATGTTAGGCTGAATTGCCAGATGCACTGCTACTTCAGTGAGTCTCAGGCCACCCTAATACTTCTTTTACACCAGGGGCTTGGGAAGGGAAAGGGGAGAGAGAATTTCTCCCATTTTCTCAACTATGGCTTCGTTAATTTCTCATTGAAGGTAGTGGTCAATCAGTCAGACTGGTGAAGCCATTGGTGCTTTGCTCTCCCAGCCTTGCCTGTAGCTGTTTTAGAAAGGAGAAGCATAGGGAGGTAGATGAAGCTGTGTTTAGTTTTTTCATCAGAGGTAGACAGTATAATAGCTTTGACTCAGTCTGAGGAGGGAAATAAAGAAACAGCTGGGCCACTACATACTCCTTGAACTCTGGCCAAACATTTTAAAAAGAATCAATGGCTGTTGCTTATTTTATGATGATTCTTGATCTCATATTAGCAACTGTGTATTTTCAAAGATATCAACTATAATGATTGCTTTAAGGTTGTAAACAACAACATTACTGACTTTCTTAATTAAGTTTAGGCAGGAGCAGTGAGTTGAGAATGCAGTCATAAGATGGCATAAATATTGGTTACTGATTATTTTCACTTGATTGGATGAACCCACTCTATTCAAAGCAAAAAAGTCTGGTGTGCAGGTAGGTCTTCAAGAATCATGACATTCTGAACTTGTGTGCCAAAAGTCCAGTTTTAGATTTAGGTGCTTAATTCCTACTTTTTGGCTGTGGTCTATGAGCTAGTTATTGAAGTGAGTGCACTCACCAAGGCTCTCCCACCACAGTCTTCTCAGCTGCCAGGGCTTGTACTATGCCAGGGACAAAAGGCTTCAGTCCCACTTCCTCTGTTGCAAAGGATGTGCTTTCTTAAGTTACCGATGACTTTCTTGACTTGCTTGGGTTTCAGCTCATGCTGCATTCAAATTAACTGTATGTATTTTACTTTAGAATGTATCCTTCTAGTAATATGAAAATCCACCATACCCTGTACTGTGAAGCTGGTTACACCAGAAGCTTCAAAACCTCAGGGTCTTTTACTTGACAGATTTATCAATCTACTAAAATAACTGTGCCTTGCCACTTTGACTATATACCGGTTATACTAACAGCCTGAAAAGTCCAGAAAATAATACAAGTAATTCAAGGCAAGAGCCTTTTATGACTATACCACATAATTTACATGTGCAGAATAGTATATTAAAATGACTTACTATAAAGAAAAGCCATTGCAGAGAATTACTTTTTAATGTCATTGTTTACCTCATTTCTTGTTCCAATATGGCTCAAGCCCAGGCAATTTTCTTTGTCACTGGCACGGCCACAAGAAACAGGCAGCAAGTTGAATGTAATAAGCAGTCTGCCTACTTTTGGGAAAGTAATACATTGTCTCATTCTCACAAATGGGCAGCTATCACCAGCCCCTGTATATAACCATTTTAATATATGTGGCATCTTGGCTGAAGAATGCTTCTCATATGTAGTCTTAACAGAAGCAGTTCTTCAGCATGACTCAGTTTTGCTGTTTTCTGAATCCTTTTCTAAGGGATATATTCCTGTAACAGATGAAAGCAGTGCAGGTAGGGAAGCCTTCTACAGCTTTCATCTTGCTAGTGTGGCTGACACTGAAGAATTGGTGGCAGGGGCATCTGTTATGTCCCATAAAATTCCTCATGGGATGCCTGCTAAGCATGTTGACAGATTGCTAGCCCATGAAGTCATTTTGCTGCAAGTTTGTTTCCTAAGATACATATATAAAAGCAGGTAGGACATGTCTGTAGCTTTTACTGGTTTACTACGTGTTGCTCATAGAGCTTTTCATTGAGGAGAGCTGTGATTCTTTGTTGGAAAAAAGTGAGTAAGAAAAGGATACATTTTGCCATTCACAAGCTGACATGTTTTCTTTATCTCCGTGTACTCAGATTTTTGAGTAATAATGAAATATATGCATCTTCATTCAATTCGTTCATTTTATTCAATGTATCACTCCAACCACAAGAAGTAAAATAACTAAAAATAAAAATTAAGTAAAAATAAAATAAAAATAAGTAAAATAGAGTAGCAGAGTACAGAAATACCTTTCCACCTACCGTGATGGCCCTACAGCATTGTCAGCCTGGAGTCAGTCAAAACAAATGTTATTACATAGATAGTCAAACCTTGTTGAAAGTGAATTCTATTTAAAGTTTTAGTTATTTCACAGAACCATTATAATTATAATATAGGAAAAATCTCTGATGAAATAAAGCTAATTCTTTATATCTCTATACTCTTAGAGTATATCTCTAATTCTTGATATACTTTGCTTTTATGTGTCCCTGAGTTGATTAATAAACTAAAAATCACACTGCTGGTTGCTGAGAGCTGTTGTCTCAAGGATGGCCAAGCATTGCAGCAGCCCTCACTCACCAGATCACCTTGACTGCTGCTTCATTACTACCCAGGCTCTCTCTCTACAACCTGGCTACTTCTGAAGAGGATCTCCATGTCCCAGTTCACTGAAAAGGGACCTGAGTTAATCAGGAATGGAGAAACAATGGAGCAAAGTTTATACTGACAGGCAAGATATGCTTATGGCCGAGCCAGCAAGGTGAGCAGGCAGCCCTGTGGCTTGCTTTGAACCCTGTTGACTTGACCTGTTTGCAGACAGCTTCAAGCCTGTGAGCTTCGATTTCCCTACACTGGAAGAGCAGATGTGGACCTTTTTGTGCACTCCAGAACATCTCTGTATGGGAACATTCAAGGCCAGGACTGCATTGTTCAGGATGCAACATAATTTTGTACACAGATAGAGCACGGATCCTTGAAGCATGATTGTGGGAGACACCTGAGGCATTCCTTCTCTCTTGTGTAGATTAACCTAAATCTTAATACGATGGTGTTTAACATTCCTAACTAAGAATACAGAATGGAGACATGAAAAGTCAATAAATACAAAAATACTAGCCAAAAAAAGAAGAAAAGAAAGAAAAAGAAAAAAAAAGAGGGAAGGATGTACCTTTTTGTCTCCCTAACACAAAAGTAACCTCCAAATTTATGTGTATTCCAAGACAGATTTTATTTGCAGGAGAACCACCTCAAATCTTTTGGCACAGAAGGCAAATTCTGCCAGATAATGATTATACTAAACCTGATAAATCTGGTATTTCAGTAGAGCTTACCGGGGGACCACACCCTGTATGTATTGGCCCTGCAAAGCTTGTCCCTCAGCAACATGTGGCACAGCCATGCAAGAGATGTGGCCACATGTTAGGATGCCAGTTGGTGAGGACAGAGCCCCTGCAAGGAAATATTGCTGCTCCCCACATCACTCATTCTGGGCAAGTGTTCTCCTCTAGGTAAAAGTCCTGGCTGTAAAGATTCACAGTTTCTTCTCATGACAAATACTGTTGAGGTACCATGGTATTTTGTGAGTTATCAGGTTCTGCTATTTGGGAAAGAAAGAGGTCAGGATTTGAATGCTGGTATTGAAACAATTAGAGCTAAACAACTTCTTGCTTCAATATGCCTGTGTTGTGGGCATACTGTTCCAAAGAGCCTAAGAAAATAAGAGAGCAGCCCCAGGCAATGCTGCAAGGGGCACATGTGTTAATGCAGAGATTTAGAAAACAAAGCTGACAAGCAGATTTACCTAAATTGGTTGGATTGGTGCTTGCTCAGAGTTGTCACTAATTCAATGCAGATTGTCTGTGTAATTTGAGTGCTTAATTTCAAAAGAAACAGGGTGGAAAAAGAGTGTGCAATCCTCAGGAGATTCTGATTGCAAAAGGCATGGTTGGAGCTGATTAGCCTGTTTACCCTGTCAGTTTTCACACACAGACAGATAGGCAGTCTTGTGCATTTCCTCAAGCAGGTTCTGGAGAAGGCTGAGGAAGAAAACAAAATCCAGTTTCAATCCCATTTTTTACTCACCCTGTTGTTTTAATCACAGAAAATGCTTTAGCTGGAGTTCTCTTATCAGACATCAGAAGAAATGGCTAATATTTGGGACTATCATTGTAGCAGATCAGTAGATCCTGAATTTATTCCTTCACCTTTTGTTTACGAGGAGTGAGATTTAATCAATTGGCAATAGTGCAAAACTCACTTGCTTTTTCTTTCAAATATTTGGTTCTAGGCCACAAAGTGACTAATTTTTTCAATGCATTTCAAGTTACTTATGTTATTTACATTACTTACAAGGTCTTTTTTCCTCTTTCATATTTGCAGAGTTTTTTATTTAATGACAGGAATAGAAATCTTTCTTTCTAAACAGGTCCCTGTGCTCCCATGATTAGAAGTCACAGCCTGACTTCTTCCCTGGACAGTCCTATGTTCTCTTCTCCAGCCTCAGATGTTTCCATAAGCATGCTTGTATTATTGTTGTTCTTTAACTGAAAAAGGATTTATCTTTCCTGATTTTTATGTCCCTATTTCCTTCTCCTGAGGATAAGAGCATCTCAAATGCAAGAAATCTTGAGTTTTGAATGTGATTCAACCTATCACATCAATTCCAGAGGTGTAGGAAGTACTGCATCAACTCTGAGGGATTCCCACAATTTGATCTGATTTTCCTGAGGATACCTAGGAACATTTTAGGAATACAATATTCTTATGTCCTTAAGTGTGCTGGGTTTGGCTGGGGTAGAATTAATTTTCATCACAGTGGCTAGTATGGAGCTATGTTTTGGAATTTTGCTGAACAAAGGGCTAATAATATAGAGATGTTCTTGTTATTGCTGAGCAGGGCTTACACTGAGCCAGGGCCTTTTATGTTTTTCATTCTGCTGTGCTGGTGAGGAATGTTGGGAGGAGATACAGCTGGGAGAGGTGACTCTAGTGACCAAAGGAATATTCCAGACCATGGGGCATCATGCTCATCATTTGTAAAATGAGGGGTAGAAGGAGGAAGGGGGAGAATTCAGAGTGATGGTGTTTGTCTTCCAAGTCACTGTTACATGTGATGGGGCCCTGCTCTCCTGGAGATGGCTGAACACCTGCCTGCCCTTGGGAAGCTTTGAATTCATTCCTTGTTTTGCTTTGCTTATGTGGGCAACTTTTGTTTTATCTGTTGAACTGTCTTCACCTTAACCCACAGGTGTTCTACCTTTTACCCTTCCAATTCTCTCCCTGACACTGCTTGTAGGGGAGTGAGCTAATACCTATGTGTTACTTAGCTGCTGGCTGGGATTAAACCATGACATTAGGATGGGTAAAAAATCACGTTCATTTTTCATTCTGTTTATAATTGGTAACTAGTGGTAGAGAAATTACATCAGTAAATTACACACCACCAAATTTCAGGCATTAAAAGTTTAGGTGTCAGGTCTAAGCTATTTTAACAAATTTCTGCTCTAAGTTATGGGGGTAGGTTCCTTCAGACAGTAGTCTTTACCTCCTCTCAGGTTGCTTCTTTTCTTCTCTCACTGCATCTCACCTGGCCCTAGGAACAAAAGCTTTGCATTAAACAAAACATAAATGAAGAATTTGGAATGATGGAAAAAGCCATCAGTAGGAAGATGCAGCAGACCAAAGATTCAAGCCTGTCAGCTAGGAGATCTTCAGGCATTTCACAAAAGCAAGAGAGAATGGCAAAGCAAGAGCAAAACCAGTAGGCTAAGAGAACACCCAGTTCTTATTACACTAGATTGTTCTGGCCCAGTAAAAAGGATTGATAGATTACATAAATACAACTTAGTCCTGCAGGAAGGACCTTTTATCCCTGTTTGTTTCAGATTTCTTCCAACTCAAATGGAAGTGCAGTAAAACTGAAAACTTGGAAAGATGTGTCTTTTTAATGACAGTTTATTATACACTACAGGCTAAAGAAAGGGATTTTTTTTTCAAAACAAATTAGTCAGAGACAATTTTGGTTCCTTGAACAATTGGTTTAGAACAAATTGGCAGCTCCATATTTCTTGTTGCTTGTGTAATGTATAAGCACACTTTCAGAATGGTATTTATTTAAGCATAAAAAGTATTCTTTATAGAAAAAAACATTGTTATGCAAACAGTGCCATGCCCAAGTTTTCAAAATAATGATGCAATAAATTGTACAAGTTAATTATGTCAGAGAGAATATTTGGAAAATCTCTCTTTTCTGAGCAAAGAAGCTTGGGGGTAGATCTGTAGCATGGGGACACTCTCACAGCACAATGGGGGGAAACCACATGACCACCTTGGGGGAAACTTCAAAATTTTGATTTGTAGATGCCTGTTTGCACCAAAACCCCCCAGTGTGGTTCTCTGCCTCCTAGAGACTGGATTATAGGATTATTTGTGTGCTTCTGAAAGTAACATAAAGCTACATTCACTGTAGGGAAATACCTAGCTTGAGTATAACCATCATGGAGGCATTGCCAACTAGTTGGTAGGAACAACTGCAACTATGGGAGAGCCACCAATTCCTTTTAGTGTCCTGGCAGCAGACTGGGGGCTGAAGGGAAGATTGCTTTTCACTCTGGATCCTTTTGTTGCTCTCTGCAATTACGACTGGTGAAAGCAACATAGAGCAGTGGTTCTGCTCAAGTTCTTCTAGAACAGGCGTTTCCAAGTTCTGGTGACAGAACACTGCTTAATCTGTTCTACCAGATGATGCAGCATTAACTACATGAACATGGAATAAACTAACTTGTAAAACAGTAGTTCCAAAAGATCATTTTGCAAGCCATTTTATAAGAGTAGGGGACTCATAATGAATGCTCACTTTTTTATTAGGCCACAGAGGAAGAAAGGAACAGACAAAATCCAGACAGGAATGCATGTATGCTCCAATACCACTGCACCTGTAATTACAGCCTAGTGAATCATATAGGTTTGAGAGAAGTATGTTTTCTAAATTCTGATTGCAGAGCTACTTTGGACTTTTAAAGGCAATAAGGGCAAACACACACTCTGGTTCACAGCTAGCCAGCTTCAGGATGTGCCAAATGCCTTCTGATCATCCTGTCCAGGACAAAGCAAATTCTGAGCATCTACAAATGTGTACATCTAGATACTTCAGAAAATTAAGAATAAAAGAGAAAAATGCAACTGGTTTTGGAGTGCCTACTTCTCAGGCTTCAAGTGGCTGTACCTAATGGTAGGATTTTCATACATCTCCTTTCCATTTTCGGTATCAATGTCTTCTCTGGTTTAAATTCTTAATTGTTTTGTCCCAGCATCTTTGTTTGAGGTATGAGACACTGCAACCAAATTATTTTAAATTATATACCTGTATTGATCAGCTAACTGTACTAGGCAGTTTTGCTAAATAAGCTGCACAATTTACTATGAAATATTCTTGTGTGGAATATATCTGTGCTACACATCTAATTAGAAATGCCCAGACTAGCAGTTTGTTCAGTTTTGTTCAGTATCCTCAAAAGGTACAGAAGATGCTGACACACGATGTTCAAATACTTTCCCATAGGCAGAGGATGGCAGTTGTCTCAGTATTCCCAGTATGACATACATTTACAATTCCCTTACATCATTCCTCCAAAGATTCCACACAGCACTGCTGACAGGTAACAAGGCTCTTTGAATATGATCTTTTGCATTTCAGTATTATCACTGCTTTCTAATAACTAAAAATGGGGGATAGCAAGTACAGGGAATTTTTAATCACATTCCAAAACATTCAGAAAATAATCTCGTCAGAAACTTCAGCTTGCAACTGTAGATGTCTTCAATTTTTCTAATCACCTGGGGTTTCAGGGTTAGTGTAACTGACAGTTAAGTGTAACTGACATTTACTCAATTGAGAAAAAAAAGTATTTAGCAGATTTGTGACTTTATTTTGTTACTATAAAGTCATCAGGTTTTTCAGAGCCTCCTTCTTTTCACTATGCTTTTCAAATAAATAAGAGGGGATCTTTCAGAAGCCTGTGAGCTTAAGAAGAAAAGAAAAGCAGGCCCAGCTGGTATGAAGGAGTTCACACACACTTTGCACTCTGATATATAACTATAAAAAGTTTGGGACCTCAGTAAATACAACCTGACCCACCCATGATACTGGTTTTTCTGTGGCACATGCACCCAACATAGCTGTCTGCTGCTTTGGTTTTCATCTGACAGTTTTGGACAGTTTTGGTGGGACTACTGAGGCCATGCCTAATTCAACCATTTTTTCTTGCACAGCTGAAATGGTCCAAAACAGATAAGATAAAAAGGGGAGGCAGTTAGAGCTGTTTTTTCCAGCCCAATAACTCAGTTATTTGTTCATCCAGAGGCCCAGGCTTCCACTGAGGTCTGCACTCAAAGGGAGTGGGGATCTGAAGGCACTGTCTCACAGCCATACAAAATATTACATTTTTAAGACTTAGTAGAAAGGGGTGAGGTAGATCATGCTTCTGTATGGGACAGAGACTTTCACTAGGTTCCTGTGGGTATTAGTAGTGCAGTTCTTTCCCAAGTAAATGCTGAGGTGGTTAAGCTGCTTGAGAACATAGTATGCCATGTTCTCTTTGCATATTTTTCCTCTTTAAGCAATGAACATTGTTGTCTTTGAAGGCACATGCAATCCATAAACTAAAGATTTGTGGGAGAAACATTAGTGAAATGTCATCTCCCATCTACAGATGCTTTGACTGCAATAAAATCTAGTATAAATCTGGACTTTTTAAGATGCTAAAATGTTATCAAACACTTCACTTGATAGGGTCTGAAACATGTTTATGTGTCTGGGAAGTATCTGAAGCTCTCTAGAACTGTAAGATTCAGTCCAAACAATCCCATTTTCTGAAGGCTGCTCTTTTCTAAGGAAAAAATAATTTACAATCATTTCCTAGAAAGGAATAGAAAGTAAGGGCAAATGTGTTGTCTTCCAAGAGCAACCTAGATATTGTTGGTGTCCTAGACACAGCAGTCCAAAGGAACACTGAACTCCATTACTGAAGAGATGTGTATCTTTTAATTATCTAAAGCAGTTCATGTGCAGTTTAATAGGATCAGTATTAGCAGCATTAGCATTGATACTTAAATGGGAGCACTGATCCAGCCTTAAGCTCTGTGAGTCCTGAAGACAACACTTATTACAGCAACACAAGTGTCATCTTCAGTGCCATTAAAATTAAAAACAAGTACACATCTATTTCAGTGTCAGGAGATATATTGTAAAGATCAACAATAATTCTAGCTGCAGATCTCTCTGGAAGCCTGTAAAGCTCGAATACCACGGTATGAGCTATACAGAATTTAGAGCTGTTGGATTAGTACTTACAGACATAGAATGCTGTTATTTTGTCTTTTACTTTTATAGATCATTCCTTCAATTTAGCAATTTTTTATAATGGAGTGAATCTTGACATTGTACACAAATGAGAATACTTGAAAAGTTTTTAACATTCTTATTTGTGAACCCAGGTACCTCAGATTTCTCTGTGTCATATGAATATTTTCAAATCAGTTGTGAAATTGTGCAGTCTGTGAATATTGAAAAATTCTGAACTCATGTAGGTGAACTGAAATATTAACATGAATAAAGAGTGAAATTAACTGTCAAGTCCTGACTATTTTGTGCCACTCCAGTGGTGCAAAGAAACAGTAAGTCTGTGCTATCTGTTGTGCTGTGACTGGTCAATAACTGCTTTATGACTTTAGGCTAAGTCAAAAAGATGAAGAGTGTTCATTAATTTGTCTGAAACATTCAAAATTACTCTTTCTTGCCTCCATCAGGCTTTGAAGAAAATATATTAACTACATCCAGAATATAATAAAGCTAACAGAGTTGCCAGTGCTGAAACAATAATTCTTTTAATAAAAGGTCTGGCAATAGTTCTTACCTAAAAGTCGTACTCAAAGTTGGCACTTAGGCTCATTAAGGGACTAATGCTGTGGGAGAATGAGTTGCTGCAAGTCAGCTGGTTTCCAGGAGGTGCCTGTGCTCTGTTTTATTGTAAACACTTCAGAATCTCAGCCCCCAAATCTTTCATACAAAAGTTACCACTGTTCAGGGCCTTCCAGGCATTGTTCCTGCAATCCTTCCTACAGGGCCTCCAGCAGAGGTTCATCCCCAGCAGAGGATCTCTGGATGAGCCCATCGTTCTACCCTCCTTCTCTCCTTAAGAACAGCATTCCTTCTTCTGCTGAGGAGTGCAAACAGATAGAGCTGTCCCTGACAGCACTTAGAGATTCCTTTCCCTAATTTTATGCTCTTTTGCATCAACTCTTTTATCTGTTGATCTTTAGATGTGAGATTAATTCCCAAGAAGGTTATGTTTGCACAAGGTCGCTAATACGGCAGTACTTCAGCTTTTGCAGGTGGGACTCCTAAGAAAGGAACACCTTGACCGAGTGAAATGGACTTTAACTATATGTACTTCTTAAGAGCATCAGTAGCAAGCCTCAATAGGTTATAGTAATGAAGGAAAGTTAAACCTGTGGGTTAAGAAAGTCTTGGGAAGACCTACGGATACTAGTAAGGATCTTAGCGAATTTAGGGATGATGTTACTGGATGGGATGCCAGAGATTTGAAACAGGAGAGCAGTGGTTTTGACAAAGGTGTAAGTCCCTGGGGTGCTTGTTATTTTAGAGTGGACCCATAAGGTGAGGCATAGCAGGTCTGGCATGGGGAAGGTTTTGGAAGATGAGATAATAATTAAGGAGATGTTTGAAAGAAAAATGAAACATTTAGTGTAGAGACTTCATAGAAGCAAAGGTAGAGTCTGGGGACACTATGAGAGGACCAGAGAGCTTAGTTCTGGTTAAGTCACCTAGCTCTAGCTATGTGACTTTATTTTACAGGCAACCTATGGACAGGAAACAGAAAGGTTCTGGATTACCAAGAGCTTGCCATCAGGATGTTGTGATCAATGTATCAGTTTAAAGCTGGAGACATACTCATTGACTGTTCTCCTTTTCCAGTTAAGTGATTTGCTACGCTCCCACCACAGTGTAATCCAGTAATTCAGCTCAGAAAGCAAAAAAACACAACACAAAGGTCTTTGATATTGCTTCCAAGGCTGTGTATAGATGAAGAAGGACCCCTAATATGGTCAGGGTTATCCAGATTATCAGATTTTTCCTTGTTCAGTGAGGAACTGAAAAGGAGTAGGTAGCAAACCCAGTAGTAATTCAGAACAGCTTTGCCCACAAGTGCTCCTTAATACTGCTGCACTGTTTGCTTTGTCATAGATATGTTTTTTTAAGTATATTTTGTTTATTTGTCCTTCAGCAATTAGTAATATAGCTGAAGGTCATAATAGTAACAGTATAAATAGTAACAGTATTACTATATATAATATAGTATTACATATATATAATATATATATAATTAATGAGAAGACAGGAAAAACACCTCAAAGGCCCTGGGTTAGCTGGAAAACTGAAGATGGAAGGTTCTTCTTTTATGTGTCTTATCCACTTCTTTGTGCTGTAATAGGAGTAGCTTGGCATTTTGTCATGGCCAGGACAGGACAGCACTAACACCGTGTCAGGAGCTCTCTGCAGGTGCTTTCTGCAGACAAAAATATCACTTCTACCACCAGCCTGGATTCCCAGAGGATTCAGAGTACTTATCATGTATGATGTGAGAAAAAATGGCACATCCCTTCTCAAGGAGAGTCCATTAACCTGAGTGGAATAGTTATTTTCATGGATAGCCTCCTATCATATTAGAAGTGGTGATTGGGGAATTAATTTTTTACACATGCAAATATGAAAAATGTTTGCAAGGTCAGTATGTAAATAAGAGCATTTCTTTATCTCTTTTCTATCAACCCATTAATCCAGCCTTCTTATATATTAATGAAGCATCAATGCATGTATTACCAAAGAGGAAAACCCCAGTGAAGTTTTTTAATGCAGTAGCATTATTGCACTAAGGATCACTGAAACAATTTCTTGAGCAACAGTCTCCAAACTACCCCACAAATCTGCATCCTTCTGGAGTTCTAATGGGTAAATGTTTATTCATCCATTTCTAATGTTACACAGAGTGTAACTACAGTTACTGTAATGTCATGTCATGGGAAATGACAAAAGCTCTTTCTAAAGACCTGGAAGCAGATTTCCCTAAACACATCTCACAGCAGCTAAGCAAATTAAATTCATAATATTCATGCTGATACTAGTTGAAATGAAAAGTATTTTACTACATTCTAGAGGTAGATATTTAACTTTTGCTGCAGAAGTTAGTTTTTTTACCAAAAGTGTATGTGGCACTGATGAGAGGTTTAACAAGGCTCGTGAATGAGAAGTGCAAGTTGCATTCTGTAGAGGGTTTTACTCATCAGAGAGGTTTGACATCTCTGCTGATGTCAGCTGCCATGATAGACCCTTGTCATTTGTGCAGAAAAACAACACCTCATTACAAAGGGTATAATTTTTTCCATTCTCTTTTAATCTCCCTACACACTCACAGTCTAACTGAGTGGCACTTTTTACAAAACATGCTGAATTTTTCTGATTCGGGATCATACATCAGTGCTCGAACAAGGTTGAAACTAACAGCTAAAATATTTTCATACATAATCAGAGAAGTAACATGACATCTGGGGAAGGACCTTCTGAACAGGAAAGGATGGCTACTACTTCTTTTACAGTGAGTGAAATGGCATTGACATAATATAATATGTGTGTCCAGTTTATACATTTTTAAATCCTTTCAATGTAGAACTCTGCAAAGCAAGGGCTTTTCTTTATTTGGCTTAGTAAAAACAATATTTGTTTCTCTTACAGCATTGTACATTGGGAACACAGAAGACAAAAGTTAACATTAGTGAGGATTACTGCAGAAACTAAGAGAATTTTGCCAAGTTTATTGAGTTTGCAGAGTTGTCAATCTGCAAATGGACGATAACTCACTTCTAATGGTGTTCCTTAAAATCTTTTCTGGTCTGGGGTAAGGTTGGTTTCCTTAACAGAAATTCTGTGACCATGATTCTGCATATTCTGCATGAAGATTTTCAGTAAAGTACTAGTCACACTGTGAAACTAGACATTTCAGAAAATCATTCGGGTTGTTAACATTGAAGGATGGAAATAAGTATTTTTTCTGTTTGAGGAAAGTTTATAATGCACAAGAAAACATTAAAAGGAAATCCATCTGTTAGAGCCCCCTAAGCAAGTTCATTCTACTTATTAGGAAAATTGATGATTTAATTTTAACTGCTTCTGATTTAATTATGAAAAGGTGCTGCAGTCTGCAAATCAGGAACTCTAGAGCCATGGTCACCAGTCATGGAGCAGCAGAACAGGTGTTTGTGCATGTTGCAATGCTGTTGAGCTGAGCTCACAGCAAGGGGAGAGGACAGGGACAGCATGTTTAGGATAATGGCTACATGAGAAGATGAGATGTACTTCCCAAATGGTATATTAAGATTAAAAAAGGTAATTATATTTTCCTTCATAATGGATGACAGGTTTTAGTGATCCAGTTGCAGCTTTAAACAAGGAAAAAAGCTGGTCTTTGAACTGAAAGTATCTTCAGTATAATCTTGTCCTTCCTAAGTATTCCCCTGTATGCACAGTTGTCCTAGCTGACCCCATTCCCCCTTCCAGCCATCCCTTAAGTAGTTGGGGCAGTTAAAGCAATTATGCAAGCAGAATAATTTGTATTGTGATCCAAACCATGAGCATTCACAATTTAAGAGCTCTGGGTATCCCCTGGTTAGTGCTTGCATTTGGCTCATAGACAAACCTCACACTATATATCTGCACACTGGGAAATAGCAGAGAAAGTTAAAGGTTATAGAGAGAGAGAAGAAAAAACATATCTGAAGGAGAAGCAAGAATAGGAGTGAAAATATTGAATAGGGCTAAACTGTGGTAAAGGGTACACAGTAAATATTTGAAGCAGAACAGGGAGATGTAAATATAGGTAGATGTTTTTCTGCTGCTCTCCCTGGATCCTGACAGCAGCACAAGATGATTTCAGCCATCCACACAAACCTCTCACAACCACTCCATTAATCACTTGCTGCTACTGCTGTGTGTGAAGCATGGAGTGAGAAGGGTGCTCTTGTTAGCATGCAACCATCCTTCATTTCAGTTCACAATGCCAGTCACATCAGCCTGAACCAGACTCTAAACCTCAAGGAAAAACATGAGTCAGAAAAAAGAAACAAAAAAGGTTTCTGAGGATAGCGGAGGAAGATAATAGCTGACATATTGCTTGCAGAAAAGACATAAAACAGGAAAAAACGTCAAATTTTCCTCCAAAATGGGACAATCTATTCAAACACTTTCTGCTGAAGACATGCTTAAAATTAGTCAAGATGGGAGTTTTCTTTATTTTTTTCTTTTTGACCAAATTTGAGCATTACTGAAAGTCACAGTAAGGCCTAAGAGCTCACTCTTTGTGGGACACTGTCTTTTCATACAGGGGGCTGAATCTTGCAGTTATCAACAGCTGAGATGTGGCTGTGTTTCCTGTATGAAGGGGAGAAGTCCAATTCTTGAATATTAAGCGTTGTAAAGAAGAGCAGTAGATGTGGCAGCTTAGGAGTACAAAGGGCTTGCACTCTTCCACTAATCTATTCTTATTGTCTTAATGTCACCTGCATTAAAATTTGTAAAACTACTGTGCTGTGTATGGCATGGACATCTGTGTATATTGTACTGACATAAACAAATGTCAGTTGGTTGGTGCCCTCTCTTGTTGTAGTTGTAACAATTTTTGCCATTATGGTCGGTGTCTCTGTTATGAAAGAAAAAATAGCAACCAAAAAACTGGAATAGGTTTCCAGTGGGGAAAAAATTTTACTGTTTTAAAAAATAGGTTAAATATTAAATGGCCGTTTTATTTTTCCAGCATATAATATATGAACCTATGAGTACCTTTTCTGCATATAATTTTTTTGTTGTTCATATCCATCAGGTCCATTTAATTTGTTCTACACTTGACTGTTAACTAAGTGGTAGATAAAGCTGATTGACTGAACTGAATCACATACCTCTAAAACCATAAAATATCTTTGCTTTTTCCCTTGATTGTCAAATTTGTACACTACTAACACATATGCCTCTGAGTTGAAACATGCTAAAGAAGTTTGAGAAATTGAAGGTAGTTAAAGTAGTAGTTAAATTGAAGGTAGTCTTTTTCAGTTAAAATAAAATAGAAAACTTAAAAAAATTGCTTCTTCTAATAGCCTGAATTCCTTCTTCAATGAGAATGCTTTACAGAATTCTGGCAGTGTAGAGTTGTTTTATGTTGAATTCAATTTATGTCTACTCGAAAGACAAGCACCACTCTGCTTAAGTGAGGATGAGAATCTTATCCAATACACGTGTGTATTTTGAATTATGAACTTATAAATGAATCTGGTGAGAAGCACCAAGGCTCAGATGGTCATGCCTCAAGGATTTCATAGTTCCTCTTTACGTTTGATTATTTCTGCATCTGAACTACAGACACTGGTCATCTACCAATATACCACCAAGCAAAGTGATGCTAAACCATAGAATAAATAGAATTGAAACTATCACAAAGACCTTCCACAATAGTTGAACACAAAGTCCTAAAAGGAAAACTCCTAATTATTTCACTGTAGTTTTTATGAAAAACTGTAACATATCCAAGATCCCCTTGAATCCAAGGGAGCTTCTGCTTTTGTTTCAACTCTTTCAAGCAACCCTTTATGATTGTCATGTTTTGCTCAAAAAGGGTGTCTTGCCCTTTAAGTCTAGTTTAATGGTCTTCATTCAATGATGTATTAGCAGAAGTTCAAATTTTTTGTTCTTTCTATCATCTAGTTAAGAAAAAACTAAGTAGTTTACAAATAGATAAATATTTTGATTGATTTCAGAGGGATTTGTGGGTTCACAATTAGATAGTGAAGTTCATGTTTTAAGTTCTAACAAGCTCCAAAACTGACCAAAATTAAGGTTTTTATTTTTTGGGGTTTTTTTCCTTGCAACAGCTAATGATAGAGTCATGGTGTGGGGTAGAAAACAAGCAATAAAATGAGGTTTGTGTTTACATGACTCAGTGTGACAATATTTATGTTTACAATTCAGCAAAGTTGAGAAAATACCTCTCCTGACCCTGACACAAGACATTGGCAGCTTTAGTATAAAATGTGCATTCTTGAGCCTGCAGGTGATTCCCACTGTGGAAGACCCTGTATTCACAACTACCCAGTAAAACCTGAGAATTGTTAAAATGGAGGATAAAATATAACTTCAGAAGAATATTCAAAGGAAGCCACTCTAAAGTCAAAATCCTCAAACTAAATTTAAGTTTTTGAAGTGAGGCAATTCACCTCAAATAGGAGCAAATAAAAGATACTTTAAAAGCATAGGATTAAAAAGTAGACATAAAAGAACAGTGATACTCTCTTTTCAAGTAATAGAACAAACTATATTATGAGCAGCATTTTGAAGTGTACATCAAACCGATTTTCTCCTCTTTATCCTTTTTAATCTCCACCAGATGCAGTTTCTTTAAATTCAAGTTTTACATTCCTAGCCATAACTTGTCTGAACACACGGAGAGAGCATTGAGAGACATAAGTGGCATTCTTTTTCTCTTTCTTTCTCTGTCATTCTATTTGTTACAGCTGCTGAAGGCTTATCTTCTTAAGTCGCTCAGTTTTATAGACTTGGTTTGCTTTATTTTCATCTATGTTTTTAGGCTCCAAACAATTCCATGCCATTCTTCCACGGAATTTTTGCAGTGAAAAAGATGCACAGACACACAGAGATACATACCTATATAAAAGCTTATGTAAATAAATGTGAGTGTGTATATATATGCATGTATATAAATGATCTCAAAGAAAATTTGACATGATTGTTACTGGTATGGTAGAAAAAAGCTTTACAATTATATTTTAAAGCTTAATTGACAGAACATAGCATGATTGAAATCTCAGAATGGAAATGCTGCAGGATGAAAGAGGGGTTTTCATTAAGACACACCAATACTCAGTAGCACTTTTTCTCAGTTGATCCCTCAGGGTCATAATTTTCTCAGGAACGATGAAATACACTTTCCTTTCCCACAAACATTTTAATCTTTTTTGCTTTCTTAACAGATTGTCAGTAATGAGTTTCTTCCTTATTCTTTCCCTCTTCTCTCTTACACCTCAATTAATTGTGGATCAGGATGGATTTACTGTTTTCACTGTTTCTTCTAATGAGAACTACACGTATGTGAAACAAACTGATCTGTTACTAGGTGTTTATGTTGTTTTTTTTTTCCTGTACAGGAAATAACCATGACTAACATCCTGCAGTTGCTGAGTCTCTAGAATAGTTTTTATTCATTAAGGCAGCATGATATATTTTAATGATGTTTAACAGGATCTGCACAATTTCAGCAAGTCTGTCTGCTGACCTTGTGCTGTAAACATAGGTTATATTACAAAGGTTAGAAAAGGCAGCAAAAAAATATTTTATTTTTCTTTCTAGAGGTAAAAAACCTGACTGCCTGTTATTTATTTTGGACCCGTTCAGCTGGATGGACAAGAATAATTGCATTTTTAGACATTGTTAAATCCACAAAACATCAAAGGTGCAATGCATATAATGCTGGAAACAACTCTCAGTGAGGAAACTCTAGGATAAATGGTACAAAATAAACCCCTCATACATTTGGTTAATCAACTCTATTCCCCTTTTCCCCCTCATCTTTCAAATTCACAGGCAAATGACATTTGCCTTTCCCCAGCATGCACCTCTCCTTTAAACCAGGGAGTTTGCCTGGGGCCATACCTATATATCTGATCCATGCATAATGAAGCATGAAGCTGCCAATTGTAGGGAGCGTCTGCTGTGTCAGAGACTGATAGGCATTTCATTTGCTGAACTCCCAAGGGCCCTCACGCTTCTCAGGTTTCATGTAGTATTTATTTTAGGCACTCACATTTCTCATCTGTGAACTTCACACCATATGTAGAATGAGTAACACAAGCTCCGCGTGAAAAAGCTCTCCAGGTAGTTTTAAATGTAACTTGGTGGACTGGGGACATTATGGCCTTGAAAAATAGGCTTGCATGGGAAATGAAGGAATATTAAGCTTTGTTCATACAACAGCTGTCTGAGTCTTTCACTGAATAAGAATGGTCTTATTCGAGTAAAATCACTGCTCTGCACTTCTACCACACAAATTGTTTTGTAGTGTGCGCTGTGCAGATCTACATTTCTCACAAATTATTGCTACTCTGCCTTACCATTTACAAGGAAATGTTCATTCATTTGCTGTTTCTAAAGTGCAGTTTTGTTAGGTCTGAGGCTCACAGTCAGTCTGAGCTGATGGATAGCAAGCCCATATGCCACGCAGCTTTGAAATCTGAAACCTGAATAAAAATTCTGAAAAGATTGTTTTAGTTCTCAAAATCTGACCACACAGAATTTCTGAGGCAAATGTATGTCTCTGTTTATTTTTGCTGGTAGGGATCTAGGAAATATTTCATACGAAATGCTCTCTTTTAGCATAACAATGACGGAGAATAATAGAGAGGGATAAAAGAAATGCTTATTCTCCATTGGTGTCTTTTCTGAATAGGTGTTTCTAAGCATAACAAAACCTTTGGCATTTGCTTCTCAGTTTGTAGGTGAGTTTATTATGACAACCTTATGAAAAATCCTCACGTAAGCGTTCATAGGGGACACACTCTCTGGACTTGCAGCTGAATGATGTAGACTAGACAGTAAAACTGACATTCAGAAAACAAATCTGTTTGGAAGTTAAAGCTTGTTTCTGGGAGGAGACAAACACTGTGTTCTTGGTCAGAAATATTGGAATACGTGTGCAGTATGAAGCATTTCACTATCTCACTGGTTCCAATAGCAGATAACTCTTGTAATATTCAATGTGCTCACAGGCACATGCTGTGCTGAGGGAGCAGACCCTCTGCCAGTCCCAAGTGCTGTAATGGAGCAATGTCAATTTAAAACAGAAGCATTGTTACCCTGCACTTTCATATTTATCTGTTTGCAGCACTCTGCTTTCAGGATTGCTCGGTGTCCAAACTTCCTTTGGCAATCAGCTTTCTCTATTTTGTGCTTTATTGAAGGAAATTCTGGGGGTTTTATCATAAAAAAAACCAAAACAAAACAAAAAAAACCAAAAAACACACCAAGAAAAAAACCCCAAACAACAACTTCAAAGCCCTTTTCTGTGAGCTTTACATGTCATGTACGATCTGTAGTAGGCAATGCTGTGAATGACACAGTTCACTACTATTAAGCTAATGAAATACAAAGTGTAAGTGGTTTCATTATGCCAGCAGCAATTCTTTCTTATATTTCATTGCAATACTTATTCCATAGTATGCTTTACAGTAGGAAATTCTATTGAAAATTTTTTCTTCTTATTGAATTTGAGCTGTAAAAAGACATTGCAGAATTCTACTTCACGTATATATAATTTTCAAAACAAAGTGAATGAAAAAGTTGCCTGCATGGAATTAGGATATTACAATAATGAATGCAATCATGTTGTGAAAGGCTTTTTATATTGTTCAGATGCACATGAGAGTGCAAAAAGATTTGTTTGGCAAGTAGCATTTTGTATTCTCTGGCTTTCAAATTCATAATCACAATTTTACCTGAATGTTAAGGTTTTATTTTTAATACATTATTTGCTATGCCTATATACATGTGCCAAGTGTGTTTCATTGGGTTTTTTTAAAATGTGTACAGTTAATTAACATGACTGAAACCAAGTGGATGTTATTGACAGGAAAAAAATTGTGCAATGGCAAATTCAGCTCCAGATGCTGCAGCAAAGCTGTTCTTAAGTTGCTTTACATGACATAACTACATGTTTGTGCAGGTACCCTCGTTTGTGTGCATTTATGGTATATGGATAAAAGCAGCTTCTGCATGTACGTTTGGAATTAGCCTGTGCCCATGTATGCTTCATTTCTCTATCTGCTACGTTCAAAAGGGAGTGCAGGGCGCGAGGAGGAAGGGCGCAGACATCTCCTGATTCATGTGTCATCTCCGACGCAGCTCACTGCATTGCAGGTCTTCTGCTGCCAGTGGAACTGAACCATGATGAGGAGGGACCACCCTCTAATGGAGAAAAATAGTATTTCGGTTTCAGGCCTCATTTGAATATTGGCTTTCAGCTCTGCCTTTGTAGCATGGCTGCAGCGTGGCGCAGTGAAGCAGAGACCGCACAGCACCTCAGCACAGAAGGGGCAATTTACAGACAGCTGGCCCAAAACGTGTCAGCTGCTTTCCATTCAGATTCCTCCCATTACTTCAGTCCTGTGGCACAGAACCTCATCTCTGAGCTTAGTTTTCAGTCAGTTTGTGTTTTTGTCAACAAACATTTTAGGTGTGTAAATCCTACTAGCATAAATGAACATTTCCCCTCTGAATCTCACCAAGAAAAGCAGTGTTCTTGGTAGAGAGAATTCCGAGCTCAGCAGAGGTAGGTGAGCGGTCTATTTATTTTTGAAGCCTACATGCATTTCAGATTAGTTTTGCAGATTAAAAGAAAGACAATTTATCCTTCTTGAAAGCTGACTTAAGCATCATGTATGGAAAAGCTCTAGCTCCACAAATACATACCCCCCCAAATTAAACAAATATCTCCTTCAAGAATTCAAAAAGTTAATTTCCACAAGTAATCTGTTCACTGTTTGGTTTGGGGTTTTTGTACAGTATTTTTGTTTTTTTTCAGTTGATATATTAATTTAGAAATATCTGTTCATGCAGTTCAGAAGGATATACAACAGGAAATACCTAAATGATCTGTCAGAGAAGTCACATGAATGTTACACTGTATGCACATACGACCTCCTGAATTTTTGCTACTATTAGGTTCTCCTTTAATAAACATTGAAAGTACTTAGCCAATAGAACTAATTCACTTAGACTCAAACCCCTACAAGTTACAAGTTTATGTGTATTATCTTTTAAGTTAAGATTAACTTTAAAAGGTTATAAGCTACACTTTCCAGTCAGTGGGAAAACTCAAAATTCATACCTGCAGGAGTTGTAGAGTTGTTGTAATGAAAGATAATAGTCAAATGAAATTAATGAAAGCATTGTTAAACAGTTTGTAAGAGGTAATTACATTTCACCTCTTTAAAATTTGCTGATTGCTTCAAGAGCAAATGAAAACTGTCGTGCTAAACTGGTGTTACTATAACACATTGACAGCAGAGCTTGTGGAAAATGCTCTAGTATTTTATTTTTTCATTTAACTTTAAATGATGAAAGTAAGCACATCTATATGTACATATACACATACACACACATATATAAACAGACATATATGTGACCTCCTTGAGGATTTTTATGAGTGGGTTACCTGGGAAATTATACCAGTACACAGCAAAGAATATTGTTTATGCACTCCCCTGTGCAGGAAGCACTCACTTGATGTCAAATAAAGCAGCATACAATATTTCCTCTTTCTTACCACTTCTTTGTCCAGGTGGTATTTGTGTGTAATATCCTTTGCAGTCATAAGATTGCACGGATTGTAACTGGGAGAAGGGATGCCTGGGGGGAAAGCCTGGCCCTGCATGTGTAGAGAAAAGCCAGCTGCAATACAGTTCAGAATTTCTGCTTTCTGTTCATAAATTTGTGAAATAGTCTAGGATGATAGAAACACTATGTAAATGAAATATATTTAAATTCTCATCTAAATGTCTCAAACATGTAGAAGTAATTGAGAACATAAAGAAAAAACAGTCTGAGCAATACACTTTCACAAATCAAGAGCTGCAATAAATAATATATAATATTTGATTCATTCATCTGAATCAATCTCTGAAACATGCTTACTTTTTTTTTTTCCCATTGCTCAGAAAGTTGGTAAAAATGGTCACCTCACAGAAGTGAGATTTTAGAGTTTACCAACTCAGGGCCATGCAGCTTTGCATTTCAGCTGTTACTTTTCTGCTTAATAACTTGCATGGCTTTTATCCAGAACTAATTTTGTGTGGCTGGAGGTGCCAGTACCTGTGCTAATACATATTCAGGTTGTAACACACTGGTCTATAGTGTTCTGCAGTCAGTCTTCCTACTGCCACTACTTGATCTGAAAACGACTCTGGTATTTATAAAATATAATTCCTAGAGCTCCTAAGGCATTGGACTTTTGGATTATTTTTTCCCATTTTGCCAGGAAAGCAGCAAGTGTTGTGCATTGCAATCCCAGTGTATTAGAAATCAGTGACCAAAATACAGCATGAAGATTTACACCATGAGATCCATTTCCAAATTTAGGAGAGGGACATCATAAAGATATTGACTAATGAGTTTTTGGATGATGTCTGCCTTCATTATATCAACTCCAAATGGAAGCTGGTTTTCTAAAGCTCCACCTCTAGTTACAGTAATTTTTTTTTATCTCCTGGTGGCAATTCACCCTACAAGTCTCAGATACCTGATGCCCATCTTTAGATGGTGGAATCATTCCTTTGAAAGCATGTCTCTCATCCTTTACCACAGTGGAAACATGAATAACAAATTTGTCTTAAGTACCTAATTTTCTGGTGTCTAAAGTAGGCTGAGATCCACATTACACAACTAATTCTTTAGATCCAGATTAACCACACAGAAAGCTAGGTACAAAGCAGAGCCGTTGGGGAGCACCATGCTAAAACTTCTATATATGGGTAAGAGCCTTAACTTCATGTGTCTTTATGCAGGTTTAAAACAATGTTAAAAAAATAGCGATCTCAGAGAGCTATTGTATGTCTTGACAGACCTGTCATAAAGAATGGCACTGAGAGGTTATAGGTAAAGAGTTTGTAGAAATGTAAATGAAAATTCCTTAAATGGTAGTGTGTTGCTCACTTTACAGCCCATGTCCTGCTTGTTTTGTCAATTTCTTTCTTTTTTAAAATAATTTTGAATTGGAAAAATACGAAGAAGTTACAAAGAGAGTGAGAAAGAGAGGAAAGGGAGGGAGGGAGGGAGGGAGGGAGGGAGAAAAAGTATTTTATCTGGACCACAACCTTCACACATCTCCATTTTCCCAGCCTTTTCCAAGTCCAGGTATCCTTTTCTTCCTTTGAAATGTTGCTGCCAGCAGTCCTATGGGGTATAAAGCTACTTAGCTCTCTTGGGTCCTTTGGAATCTTGTGGCTTTACTTCATCTGAGATATTTAGCCATTGTCAGAAAAACTCCATTTGATTTACATACAGTGGGTTAAATCTGGTGGCAGTAACATCACACAGTCCTCCTGGCTTCCAAACAGCTACAAGAGTATAACTGTCAGCAGAGACTATTCCATTTTGGTTTAGCAGAGCACAGCTCATTTAATCCTTTTAAGATTTGGAATCAGTTATCCATGTTCTTATTTACTTGAACTATCATATTAAAGCACTAAAGCTGCTTTATCACCTGTTTAATTAGGAAGAAAAGCAGAAGCAAGTTGTCTAATCAATTCTACATTCTTCTTTTTCATCTGTCAATAATGGGCTACCCAGCTCCACATTTTGAACCAGCACAACACCAACTTCTTACAGGAGAAAAGATTAATCTGGGAGAAATATTGCACATGCTCACTGGGAAAACTTCCTCAGATAGACTACAGGTAATTCTCTTACCTTCTTTTAAAGGATTTTGGGGCACATAGGACTTTGCATATGACAGGGTCTGGGACACAGTAGTCAGTTAGAATATCCCAGCAATGCAGATGAAAAAGTTTAGAATCTGCTGTTCTGAAAGAACCATTCTTCCAGGGAAAAAAAAAACCCAGGGCTCATTAACAAAGTTGCATTTCCTGGTTTACCCCAACTTCCTTGGCACAGCATCAGCATTTGCTACCTCTCTGTACTGTTCTGACCCTCTCAGTTGGTGGGACATGCAGCTGGATGTCACTGCTCATCAAAAGCTGGTGTTTGTCTCTGCTCCCTTGCTCAGGGAAGGCTGTTATTACTCAGCCATAATGATTTTATTTAAGACCAGATCCAGCTTTATCCAGCAGTTCTCAGTATTGTGCATATACACACAAACCATTATGGTATGCAAACCATAAGTTTCTCTATTCACTTTTAACTTACGTTCCCCTTCCCCTGTCCAGCCTTGAGTTGTATAACCATGGGTTTATTTTTACTTTGATTTTCAGAAATCAATGTGTAAGACTGGAAAATATTGTAAAAAACAGACTTTCTTCTCATTTATACAGTGTTTAGAGGCAGATATTCCCACAGGCCCTAGAGCCAACAATTCTAGCTCCATCACCAAAAGGAAAAAATAACTCGAATGTGGTGTGGTGGTCAATAATGTCATATTACTCTGCTTTTCTCCATGTGACTCACTAATAAACCAACATATAAAAAGTAAAACAGTGTCAGGATCCCAGAAACTCTTGTACAGTTTGTAACTACGGGCATATTTTTCATACTTTACCTCTCAGCATAAATCTGGGAGTAAAAGGCAAAAAATGCCTTCCTATTTCATTGCTGCACTGAAATGCCACAAAGTTTCTACTCTTAAAAGTCTGTCAGGTATGAATGAGGGTCAGAGGAACACAAAACTCCTACACATGAGGTTAGGAGAAGTAGATCCTTTGGCAGGAGAAGTGCTGCAGCACAGACTGTTCCACACCAAATAGAGGAAAACCACAGCCAGGGAGTGATGGTCATGCAGCTGTACTAAAGGCTTCTATGAGTGGTGGTGCCAGCAATGATATCTGTAGTGGAAGTAAAGAGCAAAAATAAGAAAGGAATAATAGGTCTGTCTCAAGAAAAATCATGATGGTTGCTTGTCTGTTGACAAGAGGACAGACAGACCTTTAGAAAACAATTTTTGGTGAACAGTGGCCTTTGTATAAACATAATTTGGGAAGAATTTGCCTTTAACCAAACTACCTTTATAAAACATAAAATTAAAGGATTTAAATACAAGGGGAAGAAGGGATTAAAAAAAATGGGCAAATGTTCTCGGGCTCCTCTTTGCCCTCAAAACTCTGTTTTTATTTTGTTTGTATCCTGCAATGAGGCAGCACTTTCCAGCAACTTGTGCTTTATTCAGAGATCAAATTTTTGAGTTAATTTTGAAGCAGTAACTCAAAAAAAGTCACTTTTTAATGTGCAAGTCATGAATATGCTGAAATACCTAGCTTAACAGATTTTTAAGCAAAAGTTCTGGAGGTTATGTTATATACAGTATTTGTGCTGTCCTTTTATTTTCAAGAACATGTACTTACCAGCATTTGTATCCAAACAATTACATGGATGTAGATGTTTTATAAAGCAAAAGTTGCATACCTAAAAACAAAAAAGCAATTTTTGGGAGTCTAAAACATTTGATCAATTTTAGACAAAATCTCAAAAGTAATTATTTGTTCTTTTGTCTATGTACATGCTCACACAGCTCCAGGCTCCACCCCTTCACAGCTGCTGTGAAAAAATTAATGCTGTTCTTGCTGAAACTAGACATCAATGTATATAGGGGAAAAAAGTAATGTAGCATTGATTTGGAGTGATTTAGTCTCCTCTCAAATAAGCCATATGACAGACAGAATGAGTTGATATTCTTTTCAAAAGCAGCCATAAGGTAAAAAAACCCAGCTACAAAATAAACAGAAAACTCATCTTGGAAGAAGTAATAATAATAAAATGAAAAACTCATTTTAAGGTTGTGAGAAGTGTGTATGGCTGATTGTGTATTGAAGGCCTATCTATTTCCAGCCTTGAATAAAAAGACTTAAAATTAAATCAGAAAAAAACCCAATAATGTTCATCCTTTGCTGTTGCAGTGTCCCTGAAATCTTAGAAAACCCATATCACTTTAAAATATTTTTAAAAATTATTTTTAAAAGCAGATACACAAAATTACTATAACATTTGTTTTCTAACTTTTTTCTTCAAATACTATACACTTTATTACTGTTATACCTGATTAATACAAATATAGTGTTATAAGTGACCACAAATGAGAAAAGCAAGATTTTGTAAATCAATGCACACCATTCCCAGATAAGGATGACATCCTAATGCCAGTATTTCCTTCTAGATGCTCTGAGAATTTGTTATTTCAAGCACATTTGTATTGTTACCATTTGTTATCTATCCAGTGAAGTCCATACTTGCTTTTGTTACCATCTTGTTCTGTCCCCTTCCCAGATTGGGAGCCACCAGTCACTCTGAAGTCTTCCAGGTTTGCTTATTCACTTCTCTCTCCTTATGTTCTGCTGCCTTTTGTTCTCTCTCCCCCTCTCTCTGACCTGTCTAGTCATCATTTATCTTATGCCATCACTTATGTGCCTACTTCTTAATTTTAAGGGCTACTCTGTCATTCAGGGGGATTTTATGTCATTTACAGTAGGGTAAATAGTGATCCAAGCTGAAGATCATCAGAATCTAATTTACCCTACTACACTGGTATTGAGAATGTTAAACTAAACTGTGCAGCACTCAGGAGTTAACATGTCCCCTCCATTTCATTCCTTTCACTTTTTACTTTTTCTTCTTTCTTTCACCTTTCTAACTGTTTAATAATTTAATTTTTTTTGCTAAAAAGGAACATTTTGTAGCAGTTCTTATTTTGACTTGGCCATTCATACAATATATTTGGAATATGTCACCAAAAAAAATAGAATCTTTAGGAAAACCATGAAACCAACAGCAAAGATACAACGGGATTTTCATCTTATGTGCAGCTCCCTTCTCCACTGTGTGGAGTCATCTGGGCAATGAAAATTGTAGTTCAGGATCTGCTTCTGTTATCAGAACAAGTGGGGGTGTGATGGGTTTTGTGTTCATAAATCTGTAGGATTAAATACATCAGAATAATTCTACTTCAATAGGATATTTATATATTGTCATGATACAATTCTATTTCCATATGGAAATTAAGAGGTAAATTAGGCTAAAGTTACAAGATCATTTCTCTTCAAGAACATTTTATCCTTAGAATCAAATATCCTTGTGGGATAGTAAGAGGTGAAATGTAGTCTTCAAAAACAAAAGATGATGTCTAATGTGTTTGGGTTTGGGGTTTGTCTTTTGGAAACTGTTTTTTTATCTGCAAGAGGCTTTACATGGTCTGTCATGGTCTTCCTGGTTTCCTTTGGTGCATTCCAGACACATTCCCTGCTCAGCCTTCCTTTGGTTTTCAATAAAGCAGAGTTAGGCTATTTGCTACCCTTTCTCTCCTCCAAATCATTTTTTTTGTACTTCTCTGGACAAATTATATCATTAATAAAGAACTTGAAAAAAATGTTGACCTCCCTACAAATAAGTTAACTGTATTATCAACATTTAGCTATCAATCCTTCTAGGCTTGTTCTTTTGATCTCTTTTTATAAATAGCCAAAAAAGAATGCATTTGAAGTCTTATTCAGTCTGAATGTGTTGCCATAATCAACCTTGCACTCTATTATTACTTGGAAAGTTTTGACTGATCTAAGTGTGTAATCAACTATTGATTCATGTTTAATAACAGCTATATCAGGACAGCAGTCAAAGCTTTATTATTTTGCATTTTTTACCCTTAAATCACTTGCATTAATCATGTTTGATGACTGAATATTCAATACTCATGACTTGACTTTCCTTTTTCCTCTCCACCTCCTTCATTTCCCACTTCTATAGCTTCTTTGATCTTCTATTGTCAAGTCTAGAGCCAGACCAAAAATCAAATAAGTCTTGTTTTACCTTATTAATTTAAATGTCAAAGGATCAAACTGTCAGTATCTGCTGCAGAGTCCCTAACACAGTCAAAATAACAGATATTTCTGGGATGGATGCTGTACAAAGACAAGGGAAAGAAGAGGAACAATCACTCCTGTATCAGTGGAATACTATATCTCTGCTTTCTATTCAATCTCACTATTCCATCAAAATCTATTGGTTAAATTGAATATACAAATAAATTGAATCCTAATTCTTCAGATTTAAATAAAGTCTAGGGCACAAGATTTGAAAAAATAATGTTCAAAAGCCCACATCTCTGGATGTGGGATACTTCTCTGTGTGACTATTAGTTCCTTTTTCATCCAAAGATGAAAAATGAAAAAGATGTCTATTTGCTTTTTCACAGGATACAAACTTGGATGAAAATATCACAAGGGGTTTTTCATGTTCCATGCTACTCTTAGTGCTTCCAATAGTGCATTTGCAATAGTAAGAACCAAACTTTTCTAAAATAGAAAGTTTTGCCTCTTTCTTCATTCTAAAGACAGAGAACATGGGGGTTAATTCTTACAGTCACAGCAGAGCTCCAGGGAGGAATCTGCGCATTTTCAGAATTAGAAATTGAGACTACAGAAAAGAGACTTCTAGGCCTGAAACTATTCTTCTGTCCCTAGGTTCTGCCTTTATATTAAAAGTGTTTTCTTCCCTTTAATTTGAATGACAATAGTTTCAGGGGTCCTGCCAACCTCACGTTTGGTTCCCTTACTCTGTACTGGTGCCGAGCTGGGGAGTTTCATCACTGTTGTGGATCCAGCAGTGTCAGAACTCTCCTTTTCTTGGGTGAGTCATACCTACAACAATATTTTGCACTGCTCCCTGAACCTGTTCTACCATGTGCTGACCACTCCTCTCAATGAAAGTCATCAAAATTGTCTAAAGCAGTAAGCTGTCTTACAAACTCAACACATCCAATCCAGTGGTAAGCACTGGGAAACCTCCAATCTTTAACACTAATAAATAACAGTAGAATCAGGTAAATACTCTTTAAAATATTTAATCCACTACACATTTTGTTTAAGGAATGTAGGAAGTTCAATATTAATTCACCAAATATTAATATCACTATGTTATACAAAATTACAAGAGCCTGAGATGGCAACTCATTTCATGGGGGGCCTTTTAAAGAAACATTTCTCCCAGTAAAACTCCTATTCCAGCTGCCTTCTCAATAAATCTTAAATATTTGAAGACAGTTGATTATGAGAAAAATGAAGATTGCATGAAGGAAGATGACCTTAGTATACTATAAAAGGGTAATATTTTCATTCTTTGCTCTCCTGAAAGTAAATATCTCAATTCCAGCACTTGAGAGCAATGATTATTTCAGTGAAATCAGGAAAGATAATATTTTATTTTTTAATAGTTACAGTCAGTATTTATTGTGGAATATAAACAGTGAAGGCAAATGACCTGTTTTAGAAACCTTGTAGTTCTTTTTCCCCTCTTAGGCTGACCTCTCTAGTTGGAAAGGAAAAAAAATGCAGTCCTATATGGAAATTAGCCAGTTGACGAGGCTGGAGATGGAAAGAGACACCTTGCACTACAGAATCTCTGCAAAGGATGAACTTGTCTGTGCATAGACATATTAAAAATAGGTGCACAGGTGTATATACTCAACTCTATATTGATAACACCCTTGTTACAGGGTCAACAATCTATTACATCATCTACGAGAACTAGAAATCCAACTATGACTGGATCTTTAGTTCAGTCAGAATAAAGATGCACTTGAGTGTTCTTTAACCTAAAAGAAGAATCTTCTGTTGCCAAGATTCATAAAGGCAAAAGAAAACCAAAATGCACACTTAAAGAAGAAAATCATTAGCAATATTGGAGTTATCTCAGCAAAGGGGAAGTTACCAAGCTCCATTTATCATTGGTGTTATTTTGCTATATTTGAAGTGAATATACATAAATGAGATAAGGTTATAAAGTAACACATAATGATACCATGGGATCTAATATATTTTACAAGAAATTGTTGGAAGTGTGAAAATAATGGAAATGCTTTCCTCCTTTGATTCCCCTGTGAGTATGGCATGACCCCTGCTGTCCCTGCTGCAAGATGAGCACTAATTAGTGTAAAATTTTACCATGGCCCCCAAAGTCCTTTTGGAATCTGTACAGTCTCACAGAGACAGATGCCCTCTTGTCCTTTCAAGCATACCCCTTCTAGTACTACCTACATAAGTCTGTGTTTGGGTACATCACAATGCACTTTACTTGTTTCCAGGTCTCTGAGTGATTTATTCCAAACTGGTCACCTGCCCTCAGTCAGTGCATCACAGTAATACTAGATGTCTTCCATGTTTCCTTCCAAGCCAATAAATTTAGCAGATCAATAGCAGATTCCAATTACAATTGCAGCAACACAGTGGCGATTTTTTGCTTATAGTTTCATCCATTTAGTACATGTTATATTCCCATTAATTTACCATTAGATAAAATGTGTGTAATTATATATGTCGACAATATCTGTTCCCTAAAGAACTTTCCTGTACTTAGTTAGAAATTCTGACTTTTCTTCAGTTATTACGAATTCTGTTTAATAATAATAGTAGTAGTAGTAGTAGTAGTAGTAGTCATAGTAGTCGTAGTAGTAGTAGTAGTAGTAGTAGGTGTTAAAAGTTTTCATGTTTTACTCTTCTGGTCATATATATTTCTTAAGTGCTGTAACTTTATCAGTTGGATTGCATTACTTTCTCCTGCTGTCTTAGTTTTATTTATGTTCTTTACCAAAATTTTATAACCAGTGAAGTTATAATTATATACTTATCTATCAGAATGTTCTTGATGTTTCCTTCCTAATTATGAAACATATTTTTTCTATTGTATTGCCTCTTTCATCTGGCTTTAGCCACTTTATCCCCACTTACTTGAAGTAGCTCTTTATAGATAGATGTCTTCTATGTATTAATGGATGGAGAGCTTCTGACTCCCTGAAGAGTGACACATAAGCTTCAACCTCTGAGCTGGATCCTCACCTTATTCTTAAACTTCCTATCTGCCAGGACTTGCAGCTGTGGCTCTGAAGTGGGATTTTTTACATGGTGATAATATGATTATCCTCCTGAGTTCAGCATACCTTCAAAACCAGTTCCCAAAAGGATTTTATTTCCAAGTTCTGAATCTGATTACATGTCCTTTAAGGCTCATAATACAGAACTGATGAGTCCATCACCTGGACGATGATACAATGGCAACCTTCAAGATCAGACCTTTTCCTATCTCAGAATCCTTTGCAAAAATATACCAATGCACTGAGTTCCTACATCTCCTTATTTCCCACTGGTAATACAAATGACAACTCTGTCTGCAAATCTGATAGCATGTCAACCATCTGTAGAAGATGAGTGGCTTGACAGACCCTCATCTTCTAAATCCCTACAAGTACTCTTTGAGCTTCAAGAACAGAAAACCTTTTTGAAGTGATAGTTCTCTCAATACAACCTGAGACAAAGCTGAGCTCAGTAGATGGGGTAGGTGAGATGACAGACAGTGACTTTTGTGACTCAAGCAAAGTAACCTTAAAACTACAAGGCACCAGCTTTCCCTGGAATTTTGACTTCTTCCTAACTTCACAGCTAAGCATTACACAAGCAAATTGAACTCATGAAATGAAATTCATCATGAAGTTCAACCCATTTCTTATTTCAGTCTGATGAGAGTACAACAGCTTGAATGATTTAAGGTTAGGATATAGGGTCTTAATTCTAACCACAGTTGGTTAGGATCTTCTGATAACCTTAAAGTGACTTGTTGACTATCCTTAAGAGGTGAACAGAGGGATCCTAACCCCTAAATCACTCTCAACCATCCTAAACATCATCAAATCTTACCCTCAGCTACAGATATCACCACTGCCAGCACTCCTCTCCAGCTTGAATAGCAGACTGTCATCATCACCACTACTTTGACCATCAGAACGAGCCCTGATGATGGTCTCTGGCAGAACTAGAGCTGTAAAAGAACTGTCACCATGATCTTTCTCAATGTGCTTTCTCCATTACTGAGAGCATCCAGACTGAATTCCAGCACTGCCCTCACCTAAACCCTAAATCCATGGTGAAGGTATCCAAAGTCTTAAAGAAGGTTGAGGCCATGGTGGTGAACACTAACTCCATTTTTCACTCTGCAAATTCTGACAGATATGTTGGTTGAGTGGACCAGTGAAGTTTGTAATTCTCAAACACTACAAGCTTGTGCAGGGCCCTCAATGAAGGGCCATGAGGAAGAGGATAAGTCTCATAAAGAAACCAGCTTCCTAATCTATTGAAGTCTACAGTACATGTCAAAATAAAAACTCCCAAATGAATCAGAGAATCAAGTTGTAATCATAAGACCCTTAACCACTCTCACAGTCCAAATAGATGCCCATGTCAATGAGATAACTGACTTCTTACATGACTGCAGTCCTTGCAAGTCTCACTAGTAAGCTCAAAAAATATAGATTTTTCAAGCCCTTTTTTTCCTAACCCTATCCTTACTTTAATGGTAATTAGAGCCATGAAATAAATCCCTGTGCTAAATAGGATCCCATTATTTCTATCCTATTAACACCATGGACTCTTCCTAGCTCTGTAGGCAATTTTGAGTCCAGGAGTAATCATGGCTCTGAATGTGTGCATTCTCAAATTATAACCCTAACAACACCCCTGAATTCTAACCCTAATTAAATTTAACTTTAATTATTGAAGTACCAATTGTATCTTAAAAGAGAATATGAGAAATTGGACCTTTACCTAGTTCTGTGGGCCCTTCAGTGACTGTAAATGAAATGGAATTTTGAAAGTTTATTCCCAGGTCATTCCCCAAATTCACACTCTACTCCAGCCTCTATTTACAGCCCACTGTTAATGAAATATATGGTACTCTCTTCTGTGCACAGCATTCCCTTTTCTTAACTTCTGACTCTGCAGTAATGAGCTGAACTTTTGAAACTCTATATTCCAAAATTCTACACAAAATTGCAGCCCAAGCTCTAAAGTTAATTGTAGTAGTGACCAGTTCTTATTAGTTTTACTAAACCATAACACCAAATCTAATCCAAATATTAAGATGGATTGGTAACTACATATATATTAAAAAAAAAAAAGAGGGAAAATAGAAACAAAAAACAAAAAAACAAAGCAGAAGGAAAATTTAAAAAGCAGAAACAAAAGACAGCTTTGATCCTCATCAGCTGTCAGTCACTTCCTTTCTCCAAGGCCTGTGAAAATTAACAACAGATACAGGATACCAGAAGGTTTTAGAAGTTTTCAATACCTTTTTCTGTCTGGTTCTTGGGCCTTAGAGAACCCAGTAATGAATTTGATAATTAGTGGTTGTATTCCCAAACTCTAATCTGACCTGGAAATTTTTTATTATAATAACTAATCTCTACACAAAAAGAAAATCTGATGAATTTTTAGCACCATCTCCCTGTCTAACTCCTTGAATCTCACAAAATCCAGCTATAGATTTGCTCTCAAATCAGCAGACACCAGACCCTTAATCCCCAGCTTTAGTTATCACTAAAAGACCAATCTATGCAATAAAGAATAATGAAAAGACATTGGCCTAACCCAAGGAAAGAATAAAGTATTAAGGTAGCCTCTTGGTATTTCCTTAGATGTAATCTTGATTTGAAATATTCCTTGTCTAAATGTGATTAGAAGTAGAGCTGAGACACATTCTGATGTTAGATACAAATACAGAGGACTAGAGATGCTGATGACACCACTTTCCACTTTTCCTGTCTTTGCAACACGAAACAACCAGCATATGTGACATTGTTCAGTTTATAGAATGAGAGTCTTTGGAAATTTTTGATAGTGAAATGGTTCTAGAAGACTGTGTAGGGTGGGAGGATCTAAAACAAGTATGGTATTTTCTATACTGGGTAATGATGTAATCAGTCTCGTTCAAAATATTTTCAGAATTACTAATTTGGGATTTTTTCTTTTAGAAGGAAGTAGACTGTTCATTACAATATTGGAGATAAAAATAAACTAAGCTTTGCTTAATGTGGGCAAGTGGAGAACTAAAACCTGGGAGTAATTTCCACAGTTAAATTCTAACAGCATTATGAAATATGTTTGTATGGTACATCCAAGGTGAGAGATCTCCCTCCTTTCCTTGGCCCCTAGCAGTCTAATTGCAGTGCTCATTTTAAGATGTAATGCACTGTTCACAAGAAGGTAGAAGGAATATATAGAAGGTATATTTACCATGATTTTATATTTTTTCTATATATATAGAAGGTATATTTACCATGATTTTTTACTCTTTCCCTAAGTATCTATTCCTGACCACTTCATAAAACAGACTTAATAATCCCTGGCATCTGAGGCAGAAAAACCCAATGCAATAACCCAAGGCCAGACCCTCAGCTACTGCTAATCTGCAGATCCACTAAAGTCAGTTCATAACCTGAGGCTATGGATTCTCAGTGTTTTCAGTGCACACTGAGAATTGCAGTCTATTATTGTACAGGTTTTGAAGATTTCCTGATTGTTTTAAAAATAATTCACAAATCCTTATCCCTGCACATGAATTGTATGTGTCTAATTGATGCACAAACTCAGAGGATCATTTGCCTCATACTGTACCTGACAGATAATTTCTCAAACAGAGATTACTATTAGTCATCTCTTTGCTGTGCTTTACACAGGTCACCAAAGTAGTATCAATCTATACTAAAATAAATTTTAATCTGATTGCAGCTACAGTAAATGCTTGAGTTCAGTGGAAAATCATCTGTAAAATAGATTTACTAAGCTCTTCCTTTTTCTTTGTCCTTTTTTTTTTATTTGCAGAAAAAAATAGAGCAATCTACTTTTGAAATAAAAGACAAGGGTTCATAAAAATCATATTATGCATTGTAACTTGGTTGTTGAAGGATTGTAATTAAGGAGATGCAATGAAAAAAGCAGTGTCACATTTCTGAATATTTAAAAATCTCAGAGCATTTTACACACTTTAAATTAAACCTTATGACACATTAACAGTAATATGTTAAAAATATATATTTAGATTATATTTTAGGAGTGTGTAATCTGAGTCATATACACACCCTCCACACTGTAGGAGAGAATATTTGCAAATGTCAGCAGTACATCTGTGGGATCCAGGAAAGAGGACTCAGTTCCTCATGCAGTTGATGATTTCTTGAAGAAATTTGGAATTACATTATCAGAACAACTCTTTTTTCACCACAACAAGGTTGTTTGTTTTCAGGATTATCCGAAGTCCAATGCTTTTTCTCTTTCTATTCCTTTCTTGTGATGTTTACTTGTGATGATCTTGGAGAAGGCTATACATTCTGTAAGCTTAGCTCTGTAAAAGTAATTTATTTTGATGCACTAGTTGATTTTCAAAACATGTCAGTCACTCATCTCACACTTCCTTATTAATTAGAAGGAGGTATTACTGCTTCCCTCACTTTTCACAGCAATCTCTTTCAGAAATAACTGTTTATTGCTTTGTGCAGTGTATCAGCCAGAGCACAATCTACATCTGCACTTGCAGGTGTAACCTACCTGGCAGCTCAATATCAGCTTGCTGGTGCTGCCATACACTCCCTTTCTGCTGCCCTCCAGAAGACAGTAACACCATGCAGGCTGCCATCAGGGAACAATTCCAACTGCACAACTCATTTACCTGGGAGAATGCTAGGTGGCTTCACTCCAAACACAGGGGATGACTGCTTTACCACCTCAACATCTCCATCACAGACCAGGAATAATGAACAGGCCCAGGAAACTCCTTGGTCCATTGTACATGTGTAGAGAAACATGAGACATGTAAATCAGGCTCTGTCATGCATTGTTACTGGTAATGACCTTGTGCTGGTTTTGGCTGGCATAGAGATAAATTACTTCATGGTAGCTGATATAGGGCTGTGTCTTGGATTTGTGCTGAAAACAGTATTGGTAATTTGGGGATGTTTTTGTTATTGCTGAGCAGCGCTTGCACAGTCAAGACCTTTTCTACATACAGCCCTCCCAGCAAAGAGGCTGGGGGTGCACAAGGAGCTGGGTGGGCATACAGCCAGAGAGACCACAAGTGACCCAAGGGATATTCCATACAGTGTGATGTCATGCTGAACATATAAAACCAGCTGAACATCTGCCTGCCATGGAAAGGGATGAAATTTCATGTTTTGCTTTTGCTTGTACATTCAGCTTTTTGCTTTACCTATTAAACTGTCTTTATCTCAACCAACAGGTTCCCTCATCTCAGTGGTAGCTATATCCAAAATGCTGTGTTCAGTTCTGGTCTAAACAGAGACAGAAGAATAAAAGATAATACAGGGAAGGGCAGCAAGGATGATTGAACCTGTGCAAAGAAACTCACAGCATGCATAAAAACAAAGACACAGTTTCTTTTAGCAAGGAATGAGTAGAAGGGAGTATAAAAATTATGTATCATATTAATTTTTTTAGTGGCATTTGTGATTATATTAATAATACTAATACTAATAATAATAATAATATGACATTTCGTGTATCTCATGAGACAATAAGACAGTGTGGTCTCCTTGCTGAATGATACTGAAACCCAGACACACTTCAGTCAAAGAGTAAGTGATCTTAATGGTAAGAATATCCTGCATTTTGACATAAAATTTCATGCCAAAGTTGGTATCAGACATGAAATTTGTGCCTTTTGTGGGCCTGGGCAGCACTCTGGCACTAGGTGATCCCTGACTGCCTGCTCCTTTTCTGAGCTCTGCAGCCATAAATCAGTGCCATGTAAAAGTCTTGGATATACAAGGGGAAACTCCTCTCAGGTTATCTTCCAATAGAAACATCTGTTGCCCTGGAAAAACAGGGGGGGAAAATAGGGAGAATGTAGCATAAGCATAAGTCTGCTGTGAAATTTTTAGTACCAATTAAAGATTGCAGAAGTTACCATAACATTGCAGTTGTGATGTTTCTTCAGAGAGTTCCATGAGTAGAACACATTGTTTGTCCCCTTCAGAATTAAAAATCTGATTTTTTAATTCTTTTTTTTCATAAAAGGGAAAATAATCTCCTTAACTAAACTTTTCTTCATCTTTGGAATTGATCTGCAACCTGTTTCTAAAATTTTCATTCTTATAATGCCTCAGTCCTAATAAACTAATTTCTCTATGCTTCCTATTCTATTCCCAGCTATAGTTTCCTTTTTTAGAAGGTCTCCTCCCTTTTCCCCTAGTTCTCAACAAGTATTCCCAAATTCTTACTTATAAACGTTGTCTTTGATTTCTTTTTTTTCTTGCATAAATATCTTGCCCCCTTATTTTCCTCATACATCTCAAGTGTGGTTTCCTCTGTTGGGATGTCTGTCTGTCCGCCACAGTTATTTTTATGGCATCTATCCTAGATGTATATCCCCTTCTTTTTTCCATTGTTGTTTCCCCTGCACAATTCTGCAGCTCTGTGCAGAGAAGCTGCAGCCTCTGGGAAGATGAGGCAAATCAATAGTGGCAATTGACAGATGGCCTCTTTTTCTATCTGATAATGATGCTAAAATAGCAATGAAATCTTACAATTGTTGTTAAAAATTACCACTTTCCAAGAGCATGAAAATTAAATCTCAAGCAGGTTTAACCAAACACTAAAATAAGTCTGTCCAAATAACTCTACAAACAAGAAACAAAATTAAAAAAATATACATGCTAAAGAACTGACTCCAACTTTTGGTTTGGCCTGGAAAATGTTCAGGATAGGAAAAAGAGGCAGCTACGAAGTATCACAGATTGTGAACTATGGGCTGTAGACAGAGCTTGACAGATGTCCAGTGTTTGACAGGCCTATAGCATTCAAATTACTCTCAGATTAGCCAGCACATCTCCAGTAATAAAAGAGAGTAATGATTTCAGCTCTCTTATTTATTCATTTTACACTGAGTCTGAAAGCCATAAAACACTGCACTGATGGATGTAAATTGTCTCAGACAATTAGCTCCTATTGTGCAAAAGCAAATTTGAAGTCTCTCCAGTTTAATAAGCAAGATGCCTTGGATTGCATTTCAAATATTAGGGAAGTAAACAAAAAGAGAAAAAAAAAAAAAAAGGCTAATAGTGGGCAGACAGATGTGTAACGTCCAGGGTGTGACTGGAAAGAACTCTTAGGAATATAAATCTGCAACGGGGCCACTTCAGCTGCTCAAAAATGCATATTTGCCTATCCTTTTGTTCCTTTTGTGTATTATTGAGTAATAATCTGTTTTTAATGTTATTAACATTTTTTCTATTCTCTTTACAGCATTTCTTGGTTTGACTGCTAGGTCTAGACAGAGTCATGATGTTTACCATTCCTTCACCAAATAGTTTCTCAGTCTTCAGCTCAGGAATCCTCTCTGCAGTGTCTGACAGATTTTTCAGTAAAATCTCTCCCAAAAGGCTTCTACCAATGATCAGTCAGCAAAGTCATTCAAAACAGTTCAGAAAATTTTCCTCTTACGGTGCCAAAGACAAGGCAGTCTAGACACTTTCAACCTGTATTGTGGTATTTCCCAAGGTCTATTTTTTGCAGCTTTAAGATTTCTTGGGAATGCACCGTGGATTTAAAGCAAAGGAATGCACTGTAGACTTGAACCAAAATTTCAAGGCCTAGCAAAGTGTATGTGAAGTCTTACATGTAATTGATTATTCATTCCATCCTTGTCTTGCTGAAATTTGTTTCTCTTGTTTTTCCTGATAGATTTGAGATAGAATTTGGAGGAGCATTTAGCCCTGGTCATTCAGAAAGAACTTTTAAAGAAGTATGGTAAGTGATGACTTAATCAGCTTCAGATTTAAGATATCCTTTATCCTTATGGACATTAGAAATTCATAGTTGCATTTGTATAAACGAAAGCCATGACAGATGCAGAGCAAATGTAAGGAATCCCATAAGCATCAGAATTATCACCCTTTTGCTGGACTTGTGCAGCATCTGGCACAGTGTCCCAGCATGCCAGAATGATGCTGTTGAAGCATCTAGCACAATCCCATGTGCTGCACATCCAATCACAGCAGCTCAACAGATCCTCCTTCAGTTGCTTCCAGAGCTGTCTGTCTTTACCTGTTTTAGTTTTGAAGTTATGTCAAAGGGCTCCTGTAAAGTTGACATTAAAGCTAAAACAATAGCAAAGGCTGAAACTGGATGGTCTGTCCTGGTTCCTGCAAGTGAAATGGGAAAGGTAGTTGGGATCTACCCATGACCACTTCACAGCACTGGTAACTAGTCTTTCTCACTCCACCTCTGTGTTCTGTCATTTCACCTCATTGGTCCCAAAGCAGCAAGTAAAGTTTTCAGTGCTGTGAACAAAGAAAACATTCTAAATGTGAGATTAAAATAATAATATGCTTACTATATCACAAATAAACAATAGGAAGGAAAGAAAATCATTCCAGGATATCTTTTGGTGACCCTGGCCTTTGATACCTAGAGCATACTTCATCAGTAAAAGAGGGATTTAAGGGATACCAAGGAGTTATTACAAAGAGACAGCAGTACCTGAAGAAAAATACCTGGTTTTCCTTTAGCCTCAGGCTTTTTCCACTGCACTAACAGTGCAAATGAGCTTACATAGTGTGTGAAAATTACATTTGCAGTTGTAGAACATCAAAATGCGCTACTGTAAATATGTCAGTTGGATTCTCTCTCTCTGTTTCCTGCTTCCCAATAAACCTGCTCTTAAGAGGAGAAAGGTTCTGAAGGACACACTTTGTCTATTAACAGCACAGGTGTGGTCAGCTTTTCCCATAAAGGTTATTTCAGCTTGAAGTTGGGTCCAAAACATAGCTATCTAAAACGAGGCTTCTCTGCAGTTTCATTCTTGGAGGTCAATATAATTAAATAAATGCTTTGCTCAGCCAGTCAAAACTAAGAACAATGTATAAGATTTTTTACACACAAGTACACATTGTGTGTTTAGACCGTACTTATTTAAAACCCTATTCTTCCTCAAACTCTTAACTGTGTATAAACAGGCTATAGTCCTAATAAGCTTTCTCTGGTAAACCAAATAGTAACAGCATTTATTTCTTATGTATAAATTTAAATTTTTATCCAGAGCACATGGTATCTTCCTGCCTTTAGCAAATCTTCTTGAAACAGTCCTTGAGACAAGTCCCAAGGGGAACTGTTGACCATCTTTATGAAATATAGACTCCAGCTTTGTAGTCTTCTCTGTTGTCTTTTCTCCTTTCATCTATGGCTGGTCAATATCACATTCTAGTTCAGAAAAGCAGGTTCAGCAATTACAAGTTTGTTTAAAAAAAGGTTACACTTTTTTTTTCTTGTGTTCTTTACCCTATGCTTTTAACTATTGGGTTTTTCAACATTCAGCATAAGCTTTACATGACTTCACATGACTCTTCTTTCTGAAGAATGATCCAAATCATATTTCTTATTTTTTAAGAAGAAACAAATGATAAAATGTTTAAGCAGACCTGATGTGTTTTCTTTTTTTTCCTCTCTGTTCTGCTTTTATTTTATAGACCTCAAGATCATTTTAAGACATTTTAATTTCATTTGCAAAATGTAAGTCAGCTTGATCATCTCCATCAAGTTTTGGCAACCTATATTATTACAATATTTCCTAAACTTTAATGTACAACTTTCATTACTGATTATTATCTTTCTTCATTTCCTGTAGGCACTCTGCTTGCTCCAAATATCTTCTTTAAGGTGCTGTTAATTGAGGATGAGATTACATAATTTTCATGTCTGTGCAAAGTGGTTTTGAAATCTGAGAATTTAACACATTTCTTTAAAGCCAATATTATAGTTTAGCAAATATGGGTATCTATCAGCATATCTGCACAATCCATACCAGTTGGTGTCAAAGTAGTAATTAAATACAGCGCAAAAGCAAATCAGGTCCTCCAAATGTTAATCTCATTATCACCTTCTCAGCCCCGCTTGCCAGAAAGTTAACAGCCGTTAAAGCTCTGCTGCTCATCCAATCAGAATATTAAATTAATCAGTATGGCCTGACACAAATATTGCCAGTGGTGTTAATCCTTTGCTTTGTACATAGCAAATGGAGAAATAAGTGTCAGTCTACGGAGCTTGATGAATTCCTATTAATATTTCAAATCTGCAACATGCTTTGGAATGTATTATGTCGTGGTGTGCAATGAAAAGTTTCTCAGAGACTGGAAAATGCACCTCATGTCTGGTTCCCAGGCTCTTTGCTTCATCTGTGCTCCCCTAACACTGCTCATAGATAGCTTCCTCTCTCTTCCCTCTCTCTGTGTGATCATATGACTTCCTGGCAAATTTTTCAAAATGTGCCAACAGTGTCTGTAATCAGATATGATTAGATAGATGTACCCAGACAGGCTCCAGCATTCAACAGGCATGTGCTGTAGAGAGACATCTGAACCACAGTGTGACATTGTTCCTTTGAATATATTTTGGCTATCACAAAAGCTATATAGTAAATCTTTCTTTATTTTTTTCCCCCCCATAAGCAGATGAACGTGAAAACAGCAGCTGAAAGAACCTCCTGTGTTGTAAATTTTGGCTAATGAAAGTCATCATGTTCTCAAACCTTGGGTACTGCTCGGCCGAGGCCTTTGCCCTGCCTTTGTTATGATAGCTGCATCTGAGCCATGATCCTGTCAGAATTAATCATAGATAATAAAAAAATATTAAATGCACATAATTCCACCTTTCATGTAGATGCTTCCATTTATAAATAATGCACATCTATAAAGAGCATGTTTACAACCTTCCAGAATTACAGCTGTTGGTGCACATCCCTGTGTATGGATGGATGTATATACACAAGAATGCACATATATGGGGGAACATGTGTACATGTGTATCCATGTGTAGAGAGCTACTTCTATATTTTTATATGTGTATATTTATATAAACACAAAATATACATACATGCATGTACTCATGCTGCAAGAGGAATAAATATTCATTGCTTATTTTAATAATTCATCATAATAAATATTTATATAACATACACAGTGATGTGTTGTGGTATAAATGTTTTAGTGGCATGAGTTGGGGCTGAATACATTATTTATGAGTGACAAAGCCACAACTAAGTCATGCAGGTCAGCAATAAAATCTTTCCAATGCACTCTCATAGAATTCTTACATACTATCAAAAGAAGACCTATTTATCAAATGTTCAGAACTGTTAAAACTTTGTTATTGCTGTTTCTTTTCCTCTATTAATGCTCCTCTTTCTGACCAGAAATAATCCAAAAAAGACTGCAAATATGTACATAAAATCAACATTTTCTACTTTTATTTTGGTAAATATTGTCAGCTTCATTCATTAAGAGGGAGTAAAGACAGCATTGAAACAAAGGCTTTATTACACTGCAATTACCTATAAGTTTTGAAAATAAACCTGAGATTCTGATAAGAATGGGAAAGAACAAGGCAAAATAAAATTCAAAGAGGGCAACTTCTACAGGATTCAAAGTTGCACATTTTGGGGTTTTGTCAGATGTAAGTGCTGGACAAGCACACAGGGAACAACCTTATCTGTGGTAGTATGATTTTCTTTTTTCTTACTTAACAGACATTTGTCTAAAGCTGTGTAGAGATGTGGAATAGTCAAGCCTCCTCCTTAGGTGGCTTAATAGTAGGAAAAAGATGAGTCAGACAGAGGTAATTGATAAATTGAAGAAGCACGAGATAAATTTTATTTATATCATGTTTTGGCAATTTATCATACAACTATACAATTTATCCCATTGCTATTGCCATTACTCGTGCAGTAATGTGCATTTATTTGCATGTTTTCACCTCTGTCTTTTCACCAGTTTAGGCACACGGTGCATTTGTTCACGTCTGTAAGATAATATAAAAAACCATATAATGTATCTTTTCCTATAACATATAATGCTGCAGTGTTGACAGGAAATGGCTGGTGTAAATACAGATAATTCTGGCTAAAAATGCATACACACCAACAAGTTCTCAACCTAGGCAAAATAGGCAAGTAGGATTTAGAAAAATCTGAGTGTATGGGGATAGCTCAAATAGAGATCTTGTGATGGCCTGGAAAAAAATTACTTTAGATTGGAATAGTATGGACTAAAAGCTTCTCTGTGATTCTGTATACTTTCACTCTCATATACATATATGTATACATGTATATTTTTTTTAAAAAAATATTTTTTATACATGATCTCTTACATTTCTTGTTTGGAAAAAAATGAAAGAGGTTGTACTAGGCAAAATAATATTTTTCCTCTACCACATTAGCAAACAACTGCTGATACCAGTACCTTGCACCCCCCTGCAACATGATACCAATATCTCTTCTTCCAAGCCCCTAAGCTTAACTGTGCATATTTTCATTAATTATAATTTGGAGGAGATGGAGAGTTTCTTTGAGGTGACAGACAAACAGCAGGATATCATGAATATGTATTGCATGTCTGAGAAAATAAATTAACAGAGGCCATCCACTCTGGTGACCCACTTAGGCTGTCATTGATGAGTGTGACAGGAAGGTTCTGTAAGAACTGAATTTGCATGACAGACTTTTCTCCTGATCAACTAATTTACCCTATGCATTTAGATTATTTTAAGCACTACACAGCAGTCAGATAATTAATCACTAAATCACCAATAGTGACATTAAGGTACAAGCTATACATTATTGCTGATTACCACTTAAAACTCAGTCTTGTAGGGCTTCAGCTCAAAAATTGGTATAATCTTTCACTGAGTAATAAAATATATGATCTGATATGTTCATATGGTTAGGTGGTTGGGGAAAGAGGTTGATACTCTCTAAATAAATGTGTTTTGTTTTCTTTATGACGAATATGAAAAAAAATTATGTAAATTCTCACAGAAGTACCTAGTTGCCACCAGTTACTACATTATTTTATTAAACACAGTTTCTATTAAAATTAAAACTCTTAAAATAGTGTGAAAATGCTTGTGTGCATGTACATATATCTGCCTACATATAAGCACATAAATATATGAATATTTTCTGTGGCTCAGATATCTTCATACAAAACCAATCTAACCCTTAAAAGAATATAAACACATATGTAATATATATATAGATATAGATATATGGAATAGTAGAATGGGTCTCTAAAATTATAACAAAATTATTGCAATGTATGTTTATGTGTTGCATCAGAAACACACATAGAGCATCTCCCTCTGCTGCACATTTTTACTGATTCATATTAACTTGATTCAATGCCTGTAGCAACATATGCATTTTCTGATGCTTTCCTATTGGTTGAGTTTGGCCCTAAAGTTATATCATAAAGGGCAGATATAAACTATCATGTATTTTAACAAATTCCTCAATGAAGGCATGTAAAAAGTAAAGCAAAAAAGGCCACCTTGTTTCTTAACAAATTGAAAATTAAGAATAGAATTTTTAATTATTTTCTAGCAGACATGCAGAAGGTTCTCAACTCTAAAAACTGATCAGGCATCCTCAATCCTATTAATTACATATGGAAAAACCAACAGCCTATAAAACTTTGTTTTGAAAACTGGGACAAAGCTTGCAGTGTTTGCTGGTTTTCACTGACTTTAGACTACAAGTTTTTAATAACAGCAGAAAGCTCCAGCACCAAATTCTTTAGTCCAAGAGGCCTTTGACACTTTTGGAAACTTAAGCTTCTTAGTTGGAGGATAACTAATCAGTGTTTGAGACCTGCTGTCTTTAATTTTCTATGCTTACTTGCAATCAAAGAAACAAGTCAGGTCTGGAAGGCTTTTTTATCCTGAGGTGCACCTGGCAAATCACTTGTTTTCAGCTCCCTTGCAATGACCAGGATTTCATCTGTCTGTGCATGTGCCTTGGGTGCCTTTTGGAGAAATCCACCTGTTGGGATGTAATAGACTGGAAAAAGCATAATCCATTTGGTAGCCAAGGTAATTCTCTCTACGTATAATTAATTAGTTTTCTTTTCCAATCAAAAGCTACTTCTGACTCTTTTTGGGCTTTTTTTTTCTATGCTTACTGAAGAGTTTTCAACAGCACTGAGAATTCTCCTGAAGCAAAGTTCTGCAGCTAATATGTTTTATAAATCCACCTTGACTCCTATCACTCTGCAATTTCTTTGTAAGCTGAGCTGCAATTGTATCTTAAAGGCTTATTTCAGTTCCCAACCAGCAGCTGAGTTTAAGTGACGAGAGGAGCACAGCAAGAGATGAGGCCATTCAAGTCATCAACTGAAGTACTCTGGAAACTTAGAAAATGTGTAGGGCTGTTTTGTTCAGAAACACTGTGAGGACAGCTATTCAGCACACTCTGCAGGCAACAGCACTTTTCCCAGAAGTCTCCTAAAGTCTGTGTTTAATAAATAAGGCAATAGCTTTCTTGTGCCACCAGCAGAGAACTGGGAATGCTAATGTCCTAGGAAACTGAGCCAGGCGCCTCGAGCTCTCCACAGTGCAAAGTCCACACCCTGGGCTATGGAGGTGGGAACACAAACAGTAACCTTAGTAACTGCTGATCTGATTCTCTGTACCTGCCTTTGGAAACTGGGTTACCTCAATGTGTGCCAGCAAGACAAATCTGTACATATTTAGAGGATGAGTCCCCATTTCCTAAACCCCAAACTACACCTACTGTCTTGTCCTTGGACATCTCATCTGAAGTTCAGATCAAAGTTGTGCTTCGTAGCTGTGAATATCAGAAATTGAAAGTTTTGCAGGCAATACTAAAGCTGATAAGAAGATAAAATATCCTTAGCCCAATCTGACCAAATTTATTTTAGATCAGAAGCAACCCAAAATCCATCTTTGAATAAACTGAAGTTTGTGGTCTTGGAAAATATTTGTTCACATCGCATATGTTACCGTGGCAACAGAAAAAAGTGATTGAAACTGAGACATCTTGTAGAATAGAGTCCAAGACTGATTTTGATAGAAAAGAGGGGAAAAAAATGTGAAAACAGAAGTCTGAAATCACAGACTCATATGTAAGTGCTTCAAGGGAGGTGCTGGTTTTATCCTCCACCCCAAGTCCTTTATATACAGTATGTAGATTAAATATAAAGAGAACACATCAAGAAGCCTTTACTGGGAGGGAGAATCCAGGGTTCATGTCCCACCTCTGGGTTTGTGAACACAGCTCCACGTTGAAGCTCATGGTCTCTCCCCAAACCTTTACAGCAGGAGTGAAGGGTTTGGTTCTGTGCCAGCTGCTCCCCCTTGCACTGCTCACAGACAGTGGAGGCTGCAGAACAGTGATGGCAAATTCAGTCCCCCTCAAAACAGGTAGAATAACATCAGCTGTCACTGAGAGCATCTCTCTGCTGACTACAAGTTTTCCCAGCAATTACACCATACAAATTCTCACTAGTTTGGCACTCCAATATCTGTCAGTCCATCAGCAGAAAGGGAGGAATTGCACATTTACTGGAAAGCAGGAAATAAAAAGGAAATCCCTTACAACCTTATTTACTTAGATAAAATGGTGTTATTGACATTCACTGAAGGTTTGGAATGCTACCATAAATCCTCCTATTTTAGTGGCATTAGTGGGCAGAGTTGTCATGTACTTCAAGAAATTTAATACATACAATTAACCAGATTTCAAAGTGAGAAGATGGGATGTGAATCATTTTCAGAGAAGAGTGGTTAGCGAGCAGAGATGTAAGGAAATGAGCATGTAGCATGAGATATAAAAGCTAGGAAGTCCTTTCATCATTTTAACTTCCTTTTTTTCTCTTTACATTACATGATGCCTCAAAAAAGTCATCTGTTCCTGGAAGAATATTAATTTTCACCAAGTAGTTTTGAACAATGTCAAATTGATAGAACATATTTTTTTATTATTGTGTTCAAATATATATTTCTTGATTTATATATTTACTTGAGGGTTTTCTGGATTTTCAAGACCGATCTAGACAGAACAGGGCTACAACCAGCAAGCTACTTAATTAAATTCTTCCTGCAGTTATTTTTGTGGGGACAAAGGCCCTTTGTCACCACTGTTTTTCATATCTGGTGTTTAAAAAAACCCACTCACACACAAAAAAATGGGCTGTTTTCTCCTCATAAGTCAATATCTTTTACTTACATTCAATGGAAACAGTGAATTTTTTAGCCCAAAGGTTTCAAGAAGAAAAGGAGCTCTTCCATTTTTCAAACATTAGTAACATACAAACTGCAAGTGAAAAGACTTATTTGCATGCTTAACTTAATCATGTGAATAGGTCTGTTCAGTATGTGCATGCCTGTTTGCAGAATGGAAGCCCAAAAGACCAATCTTAGTCCCAGTGGAATTAGGAAAGGCTTTACCAATTATTTCAGTAGAAGCAGGATCATGACATTACATATGAATGAGAATTGATGGTTTAGAGACACGATTGTTTTCAGAGCAACTGTTTTGTACACTGCCAATTTGTCCAGCTCCCTAAGGTCTGTTAGTGAGCCCCTCAATTCCCTGTCTTCTCTGAGAAAGATACGTACCTCTCCAGGCTTAACAACAACAAGCTGTGAAATTACACATTTAGTCTGGGAAGCAAAGAGCTATTTCATAATTCTTAGCAGAAGAATTTTGCTTAATAATTGCTTAAACTGCTTAATAATAACAACTCAATATTAAACAGGAATATAACAAGAAATGAAGTGAGATTGCCTAACAGCTGACAACTAAAATGCTGTGAAAAAGTAGATAATTACATAGTCTGCAGGGAAACTCCCTCCCCAAATAATTATTTAATATTTTGTAAACAATTATATTTAAAGGACAATTTATGGGTGTAAGAAGAGATACCATTTACAAAATGCAGCTGTCCATTTATTTGAACTCTTAATTTTTTCATAATAAAGAGTTAGAAATAAATTTAATTTAAAACCACAATGAGAAATACTCTGGTCAAACCTCCAAGTTTACAAACACTCACTAATTCCTTTACTTAGCTCATTTTTCATCCTCCTTTTCTCATCTCCTCTTTCTGGGTCCTTTTCCCTGAAGTCAAGAAAAAAATTTAAAAAAATAAAAAATTTTAAAATGAGAGAGACTGCAAAAAAGAATAACCATGTAATTGGATATGCATACTAGTTGGACCAAGACTTCAGACAAAAAATACAGACTCCAAGCATTCCTTTTGCCAAGGTAAGACAGGTTCTTTTCAGGTGTTCATAGGCTTCTTAGAATCTAGGATTCATTTATTTGCTCCACCAAATCCTTTGACATCTGTATTATCAAAGCATTAACAGATGATAAGTTGACTGATCATGAATTCAGAAGAATTCACTCATTTTCTTTGGAAAAGGCTGTGAAGTTGCTTGGAAAAGATTGGAGGACAACCAACTAGCTTTTCTTAGTATGGCCCATTAAGGGCAAATCTATCTGAGGTTTTCCATCCTTATAAAATATTCAGTAGATGTGTTCTTAATGAAACTTGGAGACACAGATGACATCTGCAGGTGTAAAACCAGCCATCAGCCTCATGACACTCTTTACTTCTTTATGCAGTTATGGCAGGGAAATACTTTAAAATATTCACCTTCATGTAAGTCTTCACTTTGTTCCCCCCTTTCCTTTCCCCTGCAGCAACCATAATGGAAGTTTCTACTTTTTTTTTTTTTTTTACTTACCTAGATTTTCCTTCTGCTTCTAAATATATCTCTATTCCTCCACCTCTGCAGTCTGTGTTGCCTCAGTCTCCTTTTCTTGGTGCTGCCAGTGTTCACCACCCACCCTGCTTGCTGTCCTTTTCATGCACCTGCAGCACATTCCTTCCCTTGGCAGCAGCCCTGGATCCCTCTCAAGGCATTTAGCAGCAAGGCACTGCCACCTGCAGAGAGCAGCTTCCACAGTGACAACTGCACAGGAAATGGGAAACAGTACAATCTGGCTGCTAGATTTTTGAGGGGTTTATCTTAGATTAGGAATGAGTTCTCCTAAATTTTCTTAAATCCACTTTTATTTTTACTGCAATGTAAATGAAATCGTATCTGCTTCAATAGTTCAAGAAGATAGCAATAAAAAGCTCATATTTTTATATCAAAATTACAAAGTTAAGTCAAAGTCTGACCAGGTTTCAATAGATAATTAACTATCTGATATGAACACAGGTTTATCACCTTGTGTGCTGTTGTCTATTGCAAATGGCAGTGCTACCTATGTTTGTGTGACTTACTATCTAACCTTCTTCAGAGACACTGGAAACAGATCCAAGCAAACCTGTGTCCTGGTTTTAGGTGCTGTCTTAAAGTGAAAATTTGTATTAAGATGTATGCAGAGGTGTATCACTCTGTTGCTTGCAAGAAACAGGAAGAAGCACTTCTGTTTTGAAGAAATTTTCCTCCCTCCTTTTGGGGACCATTGGCAACTGCAGGAGCATGGAAATCTGTATTGATAAATTAAATATGCTCTCTGGACCTGAAGCCAACTGTCTAGTATGTCCTATACTGATTACTAAACATTTTTGGCCTTCAGAGTAAAATGGTTGTGTTCATGTCTCACATTGAGCAGATCCCTGATGAGTGTGGGCTCCTGAACTGAACTCAAGCATTTTTTCCAGAAGTGTTCATTATCCTGAGCCAAGTCTGTGACAAAGTTTTTTCTAAAAAAAGAAGTTTAGACAATGGAGTTGTAGTGTTGGAACGATACTTTGATGATTTTTACTAAACTTGATACAGTTTTTTATCATTTGGATAGAAAGGGAGTGAAATCTGGATGCCTTAGAAGTGTTTGTTTCAGACTGATTTATTTCCACTCTGGTGCTAGAAGACTCTTCTCAGGACCAGCTTGTTCTGTTCAAATGTGCAGACAGCTGTGCATCTCCTTCTCCACTGTGGCTCTCCTCTACCAACACCTCAGTTTTCACTCTGAGACAGAAAGCACATTCCCTGCCAATAGCTCCCAAAGAATAATTACCACTGCCTCCCCTTCCATCCTGCACTTCTCCAGATTCAATGTATCACAGATGCCAGCTACTGCAGCCACAGAGTTTGCTTAAGGTGGACAACACATCATCACTACTGCAAACAGCTCCTTTGCCATGCCATGGCCTAAACCTGGACTTGTGGCTGGCTTTCCATCAGTCATGTCTCCAGGAACTGATTAGGCACATCTGGGTATGGAAGTGTTTGATGAGGAGGCAGGAGACCAGATATCATCAGTGATGGACTATTAATGGATAGGGTAAGGGTCAGTGATAGCACTGAAGAAACAGCCAGCTGTGTCTACTCTTTTCCAAACAGTGGATATCGTGGTATAACAGCTGTGGAGGGAAAAGAAGATGACTTGTAGGGACTAAAACCACAAATTTCAACAAGTAGGCCTATGGAAATTTCACAGCAGACTTTGAGAAGATGAAAATACCTTGATATCTGAGATATTTATGAAACACCAATTTTTTGTCTTAATCTTCAGTTTTCTTTCACTGTGTCTGGTTTGCTAAAAAGTATTTAAAACTAATGTATGTAGCTTAATTATTGCTCTCAATTCAGTCTAATTTTCATCTATATCTTTCTTATGAAATGTAGAGAAATCCCCAGGTTAAAATTATTCTTGCTTTTATTTACCTTAATCCTGTCAGATTTAGTAACAGAAACAGTAAAATTCCTAAAACTTAAGCACATGCAACTATGAAACTGATACTTCTTTCTTAATGGACTGAGTTAAGTCACTCCAGCCAACAAACTAGTCATCTATGTGTCTGAGAGATGATTTCATCTCCTGCAGAGTCCTCTGGAACTTCAGGAAACATGGAGATAGTCATGCAGTTATCAAGGAAAAAGAAAATTATTAGAAAATAACCTTTTATCAGAAAATTTTAAAAGGAGAAACCTAAAAATTTTCAGACTATAGAACTGTATAAACTGACTATAGAAGGAGATGGGGTGGAAAATCTCTATTTCCAATGCAAAGCTGGCCTATAAGCACAGTTATACATATACATAGCATTTGCACTGTCCTGTGGGAACTCTGCTATATAGCATATGCATAACACTTTTTTCTTATTCTTGTTCTCCAGATAAGCCAAGGCTGAAGCAGCACATAAATGCATACCTGGCAGGAGGCCAGGTCCCTGTGTTCTGGGAAAAAAAGGTGTCATGTAATATCTGATCAAGAATTATGTAGTTGCCGAAGAGAAGAAGATTTTCCCCTTAAAAAATCCTGGGAAATTACTACAGCTCCGGAAGCAGGGAGACCTCATCTGTCCATCAGTGAAGAGGCAGATCCCAATCTGCCATTCTGCCGTTCCTCTTGCTGCTGCTTCACCCATCCCACTCCTGCTGCTCCAGGCATTGTGGCTCAGCTCTCACTCACCCAAGCAACCCAGCTCATCCAAGCAGACCTTTGACATGATGTGCTCCTTTACAGGTGCACTGCTATAAATCAGGAGCAGGTCCACAGAGGTTGGAGGCTTGGTATCAATATATAAGTGTATATATAATATATAACATATATAAGTGACATAAGAAAAGCAGGCTCAAACACAAGTAAAAACTTTGTCCAATTTTTTTAATTTATACTGAATGACAGATTTATGGAGCACATTATAAACTATTCAATGCAGACTATCATTTTTTTTCTCCAGTATTCCACATACTGAGACTGGAGCCTCCAGAGTATGAATAATTATATGTCTATTATAAGGAACATTTTTATTTTTAAACATGAAAAGCAGCATTGTCAGCAAAGCATAAATATATATTTTGAGAAAGACGGCTCACCCGTCTGCGATCTTTAGTAATGACAGAGGGAAAAAGGTCATCTAGAACTATACTCAAAACATATCCCCAAACCTACTGTGTCTAGTATAACACTGACGTAGAATGATTGCATTTTCTTCCACTCTTTTTGCAGTGTTTCTAGTGCTTTTAGGGCTTTTCATCCCAGTGTTTCACTGTAATCTCTGTGTGTCTGTGGATGGTACAGGGACTTTCCATATGCTCAGCATGACTTAAATAAACTCTTCAGCCATTTGAAATGTGGGTGTTACTGTTTAAGGGGGAAAAAAGTAGATGGAGGGGAAATGACAGATGTTTTTACTCAGCAGTGCGCTCCCATGATTTTAATAAAGATTTTTGATATATAAATAGTGCTTGCAAGGCTAAATATTTTTCATGTGGTATTCAGCTGTAGCTTTTAAATTTTTCTCAGAGTAAAATTCAGCTGGAAAAAAAAATATGATACATTATTAATATAGATGTATATGTGTCTTTATGGTCCTATCAAAGTACATGGTTCTTTAAAATTAAAATAAAACCAGAGTAGGAATTAAGGAACATTAAAATATTAGGAACTTGACCTACCCTAGTGTGTAAGCAACCATATTTGCAAATATCCTCACAGACTCCATATGGTTCCAGCATCTGGATCACCCCACCCAGTTTGAGACAGAAAAATTAAATTCTACAGTGTACATATTTAACCATAATATCAGTCCTACTCAAGCCCCACGTAATCACGTATACATATATGTATACATATATACAAATGTGTATCCTCAGAAAGATTATTTTGTACCAGACTGAACATAGTCACAAAATTTGGGGTAAATTCACAGTATATGAAGTTTACAGGCAATGTGTCATTTTCCTAAGCTCTAAATATATACTCAAAAATGGATCCAAGTGCTGGAGAACTGAACTGTTTTGAATGAGACTCACACAAATCAACGGACATTTTCTCCCTTTATTAATTGCTTGAACTTTATATCAAGGCTGAAGTTCTTGATTTAGGATAGCAAATGACCCCCTGAGACCATCCTCCTTCAGCAAAACATTTTAATTTAAACACATATCAAAAGTGCTTTTCCTAAGTGAATCTTCCTTCATTTTCAACTATCTATGGAGAAGTTGTCATGACATCTCCCAAAAGGCAGGTATACAAGACAGAATGAAGACTGTTGAGAGCAGAGACCTGGCCTAAAATGGAGAAGACAAGTTTTCATCTTCAGGCTCTAGCTCTTGCTCTAAAAGAAGTCTTTTCTACTCCTGGGCAAGCTGGTAGGGGCCAGTAGAGTGCTACACCAATGCCAATATATTGCGCATGGTGTTCCTTTTTTATACCTCATTAAATTGGTGCTATCAGGAAAAGTAGCTCAGCCCTACCCACCTTGCTATGCCTGCAAGTCCCCTTTACTTGCCCAGCACCAGTGTAAGGAAACATGTAATTGCACGGCAAGATGAAAAAGGGATTTGACCTGATGGAAAACTGATAATTTTTCTTCACTGTGCACATTTTAAGCTGGGTAACATCTCTGTGTTTTTTTCATACAGCTGAGTTAAATTCAGGCCAGGCAAAAGGGAATTGTTAAGAACACACAGGCAGAAAAGGGGGAGGTTTGAAGCATCCTTTCAGCCCCATCCTGTGCTGTGAAGTCAGCCTCCAGACTTTCAGCCCAGTATGTTAGCTCTGGTGCAGCATGTGGCTAGAACTGTCTGGATCAAAAATTTAGATGCAGACGCCTACACTGGTGTCTTTTCCCATCATATTTCCAATTCCAATACTACCAACATGGGAAGACCAAGCTCAGTTCGGCCTGTACCTGCTAATGTACACCTACACAGAGCTTCTGTGCATCTGCTCTTTGTCTGGTAACTTGGGGAAAACTGCATTACCTTAAATGACAGGGAAACATATTCCAAGCAAAAATGCTTTCACAGCTTGTGAGCCTTACAAGCACTGAAGTAAGATGTGCCAGTCAAACATCTTGGGCTACTACACCAAAAATATGCATACAGTTCCCAATTAAAAATTTATTAAGATATTGAGAAGGAAATATTTGTATTTTACTATTTTGCTCTGCTCAAAAGCTGTGCATGTTTTAAAGTGGTTCATTTAGGCATGGGTCTTTCTCTTATTTTCATACAGTGAACTGTTTTAATCCTTCATCAAAGTATACTGCACAATTATTTAATACACAAATAGCAAGCATGGCTTAGGGAAATTACTGATATTTCAACAATTTTGTTTAGTAACTGATTTAATATGTGTTTATTTTAAGCTTGATGATGCAATACATGTTGTGAAATAAAAACTGATAAGTAATCCTAGTCTGAATAAGACTCAATTGCTGAAGAAACACTACAACTACTACTATTTGCTCAGTCTGGGGACTGTAGCAGCCCATACAGTGCCAATGGTTCTGTTTCATGCTGAGAATATTGAACAGACCTTTTATTCTGCATTCTTATTACCCTTTTTAAAAAATATTTACTTAAATAATTTAATTTTAGATGGAAGTTTATATATCTTGAACACTCTGTTACTAAAACAGCACATTCAATAAAGGGATCAAATGTCATTTTTTTCATTTACAATTGCGATATTGTTTCTGTTTAGAAAGGAAAACACATTGAAGTCATTATTGGAACCAGATTTCCCAAGTGCTTTTTAAATAAACTGTATGAGAGACTTTGATCTAGTTAGCTGACTGGTATCATAGTTCCATGCATATGTCCTTCCCAATTCTATTGAAAACTCAATGTCATTTCAGATCTTGTGCTGCAGTGCCAATGGATTAGGTTGCTAAAAGTTAAGGCCTATAGTAAAATGTCTACAAGCTAAAAGATATATCTATTTAACATTAACTGAAGTATTTTACACAAATTACCCAAGAGGAATTATTTTCCTTCCCTTTATTTTTCTAGGCACTGTATAGAGCTGTGGAATTGTGGAAGTGGGGTCAGTCAAGTCATCATCCTTTAAACATAAAAACATTTTGGGTCCAAGCTTCTGCAATATATACTGTGTTTCCAACCCTCAAATTGCTGGTTTTGTCTGTGACTCAGAGGCTATCTCTGGCTGACATGTGTGTTACTTCTCTGTGCACAGCACAGTGGTGCAACATTTAGCACAGTGATTTATCACTTGTGCACAGTATCATGTCATGAAACACTTACCAAGCTCCTGAAGACAGTCAGAACAATATCTACCATAATAAAGTGCAGTTCCAGTAGGCTCCAAATTAAATCTTAGATATTTTGTTACTTTTCCTTTATCAAGCAAATGTAAAATTGTAGTGGGGTTACTGAGAGACTCTATAATTCAGCTGTCTGCTGCTTTATCACAGCTCTCAGTAGGTCTCTAATGAATATTTCTGTATGCATGTTTCTGACTGATAATCAAACTAAGAACAAGTCCTAATTGGGTTTTCCAGTGCACAGAAAAGTGCCTATCTGCATTGGCAGATATCCCAACCAGTGTTAAATTAAAACTGCAAACATAACAGAATTTCTTTTACAATTTTTTTAAGATTCAAATGTGCATAGAGTACAGAGGCTTGATGCATAAAGCTAAATCGTGCCCTAGAATAGAAAAAAAAAATGCAATGAAGGGGTTTGCTGCATCCAATGAAAGTATATAGGTCACTGACTATGTGTCTGTTTCTTCAAAGAATCACACCAAAGCACTGAAATGAATGACACTGAAATGTCAATAAAGTGGTGGTGATCAGATGAAGACTTAGAACTTTATCAGACAAATAGTGGAATATTTACTAGTATTTTGGAGGCAGATCTCCACACTAATCCTCTTCGGGTAATTTTAAGCCAGTTAGGATTTAGATCTGACTTGCAACACACCTCTTTTTTAAGTATACACAGCACTGGAGTCAATGGGAGTTACACCAACACCTGAATATCAAGCCCATTTAACCAATTTCTCCCTATGATTTATGCAACTCCCTTTAGCTCACAGTGGAGGATTTGGTGAGTGACACAAGAAGAATCCAGCCTTGTCTCACAGAATCACAGAATATACTGGGTTGGAAGGGTCTCACAAGGATCATCAAGTCGAGCTCCTGGCCTTGCACAGGACACTCTGGGAGCCACACCATGTGCCTGAGAGTAGTGTCCAAATACTTCTTAAACTCTGTCAGGCTAGTGTTGTGGCCACTGCCCTGGGAAACCTTTTCAAAGGCCCAGCCACCCTCTGAGTGAAGGACCTTTTTCTAACATCCAACTTAAACTTCCCCTGGCACATGTTATAGATTACTCTGAATAAGATATCAGTATTCAAGAAGGCAAATTATGGTTATGTATAGCCAGACAGGATACCTGTCCTTAACCAGTACAAGAGATGTGACCAAGATATGTCTGTGGAATGCAGTGATATACATAGAGCAGGTAATAATTAGCCTTACATACCTTATATATCTTAGTCCAGAACTTGGTCTACACTACATAAATTGCATCTGGACTACTGTATATGGCTTCATTTGCTTTAACTTGAATTTCTACCTGTATAACAACTTACAACCCAATAGGTTTCTGTTATTAGAATCATCATTGAAATATTTTTTTACTTGTTAGAATTACTTTTCAGTACTTCGTGGAGTCAAGTTTTCTCTGAATTAAAATATATATGGGGAAAAAATGTTAATCTAAAATAGGCTGAATAAGGATCCAGTGATATAAACAATTGGACAGTGTTTTTTCATAGGTATGGTTAGAATGATTTCAGGTAAGAAGAGAATTCAACCAGCTATGCAAGCTTAGAGTGCTAAATTATCTATAGCCATAGACAGAAGATAGCTGAGTGTCACAAAGAACAGGATTAGGTAATGTTATACAGAGTACAGTTATAGTAAAACAGGTAGGCAACGTAGCAAAACACAGCACAGAAAAAAATCATTTAACATTGCAAATGGGTCTTCAAAAGGATTCATTTCTTCCTTCCAACAATTCCAATGCACAGACCCCTTCCAATTCCAATACTTTCATTTTTTTTTAGAAAGAATATTCCATAATTTCAGAACCTTATTCCTCACTTTCCTAAAAATCTCTGCATAATGCTTAGACATAAAACTGGGAAGAATAGGAAGTTACAAAAGTGGGGGATATCCACAGATACTAGCAATATTAAAATACCAAGAAGCTTCATGTAAAAAGGTAAAGTGCAGAAGCAGAATAGCTACAGTCTCTTTAAAGACACAATTTTGATCATCTCACTACCTTCCCCCTACCACATTGTCAGTGAGTCATTCTAGTGGGGGCAGAGAGAGGTAATATCAGCTGCATGATTCATGTGCATGCTGCTGGCCCCTGTGAGCCTTAAAATGCTTAGTCTATTTGAGCTTAAGTGAACTCCTGACCTTTTTCAAAGGGAGACCCAGAAATTTCTCATTATATCTTTCCATTCTGAACAAGGTGGAATTAAGACACTGAGACAATGAATTAAAAAAGCTGCTTTTCAAGGCTAAATCATGCCTCCAGCAAAATGCAACAAGAAATAGATACAGAATGAAGAACAGGTACTGTCTTTCACTCAGAGCAGAACTGAAAGTTTCATTTAGTTCTTAAGACATATTTCCTCTTCCTGTGAATTATCTTTACCGGCCATGACTAGAGGCAAGATAGTGAATAAGGTGGAGTATTCATTTCATACATTTGAGCATTCTTAATTTTATATGCCTGAATGCAGATGAAAGTGTCTTCTTAGAGAGATTGTTTTCTAAACTTCCTGTACCTGGATTAGGTTTCAAGCATATTAAAAGTCATTCTGACTTTTAATGATTATGAAAAGGAACAGGAATTCATAAATTTATTAAAGATATTGTGGATAGTAGAAATGCTGAAGTACCTTACTGCATGCATATTCCTAAGTGCATTTTAGATACTAAAACTCTAAGTTAGGGAAAGATGCTGTACTTTAGACTGTTCCACATACCAGACAATCTGTGTTGTTCAAAACCTGCCTAGCCAGCCCGGAGGAGATTTATAACTTTGATTGGCAGAGGCCAAAACTCCTCCAATCTGTTTTATAAAAGTACTTCTTGAAGACCAGATATCTAATTATTGTCAAATCCACTATGCAAGTTTAGAGTATCTGATCTTATGATTACAGACAGGTGCACTTAGAATACAGAAAATGTTTCTAATTCAATTTCACTGATGAGATAATCAGGACTGACTTTCTACGAAAGCCATGTACTCTGAAGCCTTGAGCTTCATTTTCCGTGCCATTAATGGCCAGCCCTATTGTGTTTTGTAAAGCAAACTTTAGTCAGTACTGGAAGAGAAAGTATGTCACCATTATGTTCAGGAAAAGCAGACCAGGTGGAAAAAGCAAATAAATAATTATACCTTATTAGTTAGAAGTGTGTCGTGATAGGAAACTGAAGAACTTCAAAGCTAGCTCATCCTAGTAAAATGAAAACCAGGCCTGGTATCTAACATCCAGCCATATACTTCTAAGGTCTAGAAGGTAATTATTTATTTACAGTCTTGTACAGCAAATACAGTCTGACTGACATAGTTTTGTTTTTCTATAAAAAAATTTAGAAAAGAGTCAACCACAGACAACCTCATGGGACAATGACTTAAGGAAACTTTAATCTGTATTGCACACTAAAATTATCCACTTCTTTGAAATGATGTTGTTCCTATTTAAAACAGATGTAGAGTCCACAGTGGATCTGGGTTTTTAATCAAAAGCTTCAAGTAAGATTAACCTCCCAAATAGTGAAAGCACTGGAGCAGTTATTAATTATAAAGATAATAAAATCTTCTTATGTTGCAATGAATTACACTGAAGTTTGATATGAGCCTATTTGTGTAAAATGCAGCTGAAAACTCCTCATGCAGTTGATGAATTAGTCAATTGTTATGGATCTAGGGATCACAACACAGAAAAAAAATAGCACATTTATTACAAATTTTATTTAAATTTGTAATACTTTAAAATTTTATTACAAAATTATTATAAATTTTATTATAAATAAATATCTCTTACTGCAAATATTTATCTGAATCTAGCTCTAAGAGGATCCAAATGAGACAAAGTTGTTGCTCTTGTTACAGGACACTTGTGAGCCCAGTCTTTTCACTGCTCTCTCCATAGGATACAACCATTGCTACTCTACTAAAACAATCTATACATGTGTGTACTTCTGTAATGTAAAATGAATTACTAGTTTATAAAATGCATGGCTATCCTTTTCTTATGCAGCAATGTGTGTACAAAGGAATCACATCTAACAAAAGCTTAGTAGAAAATATTCCTAATCATTCTGAACACTGTGAAGCCGCAAGAACAGCCAAGTTTTTATTTATTCATCCAAAGCATTCCCATTACCTGAAGGTCATCACCCTCTCTCTCAGTGCAGATTCCTGCAATCACAGATCTCCCCACCCTCTGTTGTGTTTGTAACCCAGGCTCTTCTACTGCCATCTCTGTTGTTCTTTCCTGCCTGGGATAACCATGTGGCTGACAATTTAAATTTGCTGTTGTTAGGGCAGGATTTTAGAGCAAGCTGTACCACCCCTCCTGGAGGGCATCCTTGGAATAATTCATATCCCTGAAAAAACAGGAATGGATAACTCATAGGTTCAGTCCAAGGTAATGTAAGACTTCTTGAGCAGGTTTGGAAATTTTTCCCTCTCTTTAATAGAAGAATTTTTGTCAAGCATGCAAGCAGGAAAATGGCATTTAGACACACGAGAATTCAGGAAAGGGAAAAGAACCAGAGGGAAGATGGAAAATGGGCATGCAGCAGAGTCTTGAGACATCATTTTGCTCTAAATATTATAGCAGCAAGTGCTGTCATTGCTCTTTCACCGTGTTCCTTGCCTGTAGAATCAAAAAGTGCCTCAAAACCCTGCTGCTTTTGCTGAAGTGAAATTTTAGCAAAATTGAAATCCATGCTGACCTGTAGTAGGAAATAGGAAGCCCTAAGGAAGAGGACAGTCTGTTTTATTGCAGGTTACACAATCTCAGCCTTGAGGCTTTAATTATCAAATGAACTCAGTTAATCTGAGAAATTTCTCTAATTTCACAGTTTGTTGCCAGGCTGTGGCACCTTTGCTATAGATGGTTCCTCCTACACAATCTGACTTCAACAAACATGTGCCTTTTGGTAACATGGCTGTAAAGTGATCACATTTTGCTAGATGTTTTCTTGACTTCTGAGATGTCATAGCTTCTCATTATATAAAAGCTATCTTGCCATACATTGTAGATTATAACAGCAGAAATAATTTTAGCTATTAATAAACCATACAATTCTCTTAGCCAGGAGCATTTCTCTATGTATTTTATTTTTATTTAAAAATTAATCATAGAGAAGTAATCTGACTTTGCATAGATTCCAGGCAGCTCCTTTTCAACTGTTTGTCACTAGTGTTGAAAGTACTTCAAAGTGCAACAAAATTATCAGAGCTCAAATGCACCATAACTTATTTTTGAAGCATGACTCAGAGATGCTTAAGTATCAATACTAAGTTGAAACTTAATGCAGCTGATGTATTAAGTACAGGTGCTAGATAATGTCAAAACTGCTTATTTTTATGAGAAAAAAACATTTACAGGCAAAACTGGCTCTTGCAGGGCATTTCCACTAAAATGCATTCCTAATTTCTTTGTATAAATTAGAAAAAAGTTTGACATGAGATGCATGTCAGAGCATATAATATGCTAAGACATCTTCCATTTATAGGCAGATTATGCCACCTTTACCTTTATTGATTTGAACAAGACTACTCAAGCATCAAGAACAATACTTGATATAGATAAGGCCAGTCAATAGGTCAAAGATAACTATATTAGATGTCTCAGTGAAGCAAGGGAAAATGTTTTAAATATTAACAAGGGACTGAGGTCGAACTACTGTATTACTTAAGCTGAGATGGAAAGAGGGAGTTTAACCTAGCATTGCATGATTATGTGTAAACTGTGCAGAGACCCACTGAAAGCTCTGCACTTATATTTTCTGTTAGTTTGACATAACTTTAACCCTACATCTGCACATGTACTGTGAGAAAGTGCTTTTCTAGCAAGCAAAGGAATCTTCATCCATCAGCATACCAGGGACAATAGTGGTTTTCATGTTGCACAGTTTCAGACACCAGCTAAATTAGGGTTTTAATCTACATCAAATTTTCCTGCAGTCAGTGGAGAGGGAGATATGGCTTTGGTCTCTGCTTTGTATTGCCCCACAAAAGTACCCAGCATTCTTTTTTGGCTAAGGAGGAAAATCAGTATAAAAATTAATGCTGTGAAATGCTCCTGGGAAGGCATTAAAAATGGGCAACTGAAATAAGAAATATTAGCAAATATTGAGGTATATATATATATATATATACACATACATAGGTTTTGCTTTATAATTATATATTTTCTGCAAATTTTATTGATATTTTATGTATATATATATATACACTATATAACAACTCCAGTAAAACATCAGATTAGCACTCATCAGTGGCCAAATGAGCTCTAACTAAATGTTAAAAATTATTAGGATAAAAATAATGAAACAGAGAATAAGACTAGCATATGACCATAGATGAATTTCCTTTTTTAACAGCATGTTCCTTTCACTTAAAAAAGTGTATGGATTGACTTGAATATATACAGGAAAAAAAAAAAAAGAGAAAGAAAGTCAAAATTATGCACATCTATATAAGCAAAGAATAAAGGGAATAAGACCTATAAAGAAAAGACTGAAAGTGCTAAAATAGAAATATGACTAAAGAAATATAAAGTCATGAGTGTCTTCAAGCATCCAATATTCAATACAGAATTGTTTCTATCTCTTTTTCTCAAAGAAAAAAAAGGTATGGAAAAAAACTTGCATAAAGGAAGCAATGGCTACTGGAACTTGTTAAATGCAAAGACAATAATTTTTCCTCAGGAGGCCCCTTAGCACTAAATCACTGCAAAAGCATTGCTACAGCTTTGCCCTGTTCTTAATCTCTTCCTTTGCTTTTGGCCACTCTCCAAGGCAGGATTTCAGGACATTTACTCTGACCTAACAGGGCTTTTCTGAATCTAATACTTCAGAATTGCTTAGGGGGAAAGGAATAATTTATCTTAAATTGTTACCATGGATTTCTCTTGAAATGATACCAAGGGCATTCTTAAAACTCAGGCAGGTGCTTTTCAAACTATTTCTCTGAATATTATCAAATAGATAATTTTAGGAGGCTTTATTCTCCTGCAGATGTCAATAGCTCCTGTTAAATTCAGTCTTGCTGGAGAAAACTCATTGTGAATTATATTGCTATTCCTTTTCATTTCATGGTATCACATGCTTGGAGCTGTTTGGGTTTCCTGCCAGTTTAACAATGTGATTTTCAGTGATTTTCTTTTTCCTTCTTTGTTTTGCAGCCTTGCTTAACTGTGAGACTAATGGATATATTTAACATTGGAATAAATTATAATTTATGATCCTAGCTGGCAAGAGAACAATGAACTTGCATGAGGCAAAGACATTTAAAATCAGAGATTAGGTTCTTTGCTGAAGTTCCAGAGACATTGAGCTCCAGATGCAGCATGAAGCGATACTTGGCTTAAACGATGATGGGACCAAGAAACCTCTGTAACTGGGAATTTCTGTGGGAAATTACCATGACTCAGGCATCAAGACAGGCACCTTCCAATGGATTTCTGTTTCTAACACTAGACCTGTAGAGAAATGGAGAGCTATTTTTCTTTGTGTATGGATATAAACCAAAAGATTCACTTTTAACGGAAAATTTACCAGTGACTTAAACAGAACTTTGAGTATGGACAGTAAAGGTGAGAGTCACATCCCTAACCATGGCTGCTCAAAATATACCCAGTAAAACAAGAATCAGTCATGTGAAGCTGCTGAAGCAGTAAATGGAGACTGAGACAATACAATAAATGGATCCCAAATCATGGTACAAGCTTCCCCAAGATATCTACATTTGATTAATTGAACATGGTCCAAATCTATTGACTGTAAAAGAATCTTCAGGTGACTGACTGCCTCTGGTGAACACTTCTACATTATAAACATAAGATGACCATAAATCACCTTTATTTAAGGTTAAAGAGACTCACCTTAAGGTGTTAAGAGAAACATTGTATCCATCTCTAACCAGGGTAGAAAGGAATTACCTGGGAACTGTGTACCTGTCAGTTTCACCTCTGTTCCTGGGACAATCACGGGAGAGATCCTCCTAGAAGCATCCAGAGTAGTGGCCAATGGCTCAGAGTCCTGATGGACATCAGGGACAAGTGTTGTCTCTTAGGGGTCTGTATTGGGACCAGTGTTATTTAATATCTGAATTAATGACATAGAGAAAAGAATTTTGTGCACCATCAACAAATTTGCAGATGACACCAAGCTGTGGTGCAGTGACACTTCTGAAGGACAGGATGCCATCCAGAGGGACCTGGACAAGCTTGAGGAGTGGCCCATGGGAATCTCATGAGTTTTCACAAGACCAAGGGCAAGGTGCTGCACTTGGGTCAGGGTAAACCCCGGTACCAGCACAGGCTGGGGATGAACAGAGCCAGAGCAGCCCTGCTGAGAAGAACTTTGGGGTGCAGGGGGGTGAGAGGCTGGACATGACCCAGCCATGTGCCCTTGCAGCCTGGAGAGCCAAATGTGCCCTGGGCTGCACCCAAAGCAGCGTGGGCAGCAGGTGAGGGAGGGGATTCTGCCCCTCTGCTCTGCCCTGCTGAGACCCCACCTGCAGGGCTGCATCCAGCCCTGGGGTCCCAGCACAGGAAGGACATGGACCTGCTGGAGTGAGTCCAGAGAAGGCCACCAAGGTGATCAGAGGGATGGAGCAGCTCTGAGGAAAGGCTGAGAGAGTTGAGATTGTTCAGCCTAAAAAATAGAAGGCTTCAGAGTTACCTAATGAGGCCTTCCAGTACCTGAATGGAGCCTACAGGAAAGATCGAAGGAAATAATTTACTAGGATATGTAGTGACAGGACAAAGGGGAATGGCTTCAAACTAAGAGTATGTTTAGATTAGATATTAGGGAAAATTTATTTACTGTGGAGTGGTGAGGCACTGGAACAGGTTGTCCAGAGAAGTGGTGGATGCCCCATCCCTGGGAGTGGTCAAGGCCAGGTTGGATGGGGTGTGGAGGACCTGGTCTAGTGGAAAATGTCCCTGCCAATGTCAGGGAGTTGGAACCAGATGATCTTTAAGGTTCTTTCTAACCTAAGCCATTCTATGATTCTAAATTCTGCCTTAGGTTTCCGAGTTTGCTTATTGCAATTACTGAATCAATTACTTGTATAGGGATATCTTAGTTGAAATCAGATGTGTCATTTAAACTGTCAAACCCATCAGGTTTTAAACATGCCTAAAGTCGTGTGACACCTACTTGGGTATAATTTATTTATATTTCTCAGAAATAATTCCAAGGTACTTCTTTCATTACAGCAATTAGTTATACATTCTAGAATATAGTAAAATTGCTTTAAAATTCTGTTGTATATATATTTGAATTTAATTTAAAAAATGTGAAAAGTGATTGTCCAAATTCCCAACTACTATGACTAGCAATTCATCCATTTCATAGGGATATACTTAATTTACACCAGTGACTGTGAAGGAAAACATCTCAGGGATGTCTTAGTCTCACATACATAAAGGTTGTTACACTAATCTGAAAATTTTTAAATTAAATTACACTGTTTCTGTTTGTACATAGCTTATATCAACACAAATATTTCAAAATCTTTCCAGTGACTGAGTCATAACAATATCTTACTTATAGATAGCTCAAAATAATTTACCCTGTGACCTCACATCTGTTCAGAACTGGCACACAGATTCTTTATGTAAAAGAATCATTAAAAAAAATTTCTTATTAGCACCTTTTAAATTTAACTAGGCACAACTGAATAGTAATTTTTTTAAACTCTTGCACTTTCAGCATCTTTATGGTAACATTACAAATTTTCAGTGGAAAAATTAATAATTTTCAAATTGTTTCTTTGAGCACATTTTCATCATCTCACTGTCAGAAATAAGTGGTCTAGACACAGAAGGGCTGAAACACGATTCTCCCTTGAGTAGCTGTAGAACCTCTGTTCCCTAAAACGTACAGGTGTGATTGCATTTCAGTCATGATCTCAGCAGAAATAACAGACCATTTCTGTACTGTTTTGTTTCGAGTTTCATAACCATTTTACCAATTCGAGGCAAAATGAAGGTAGGCCGCTGTTGGGAGGGTTTTTTTGTAAATAATTAATTTTGTATCAGTTATTATTTTTTATTTCTCAGAGCTTTCATTTAAAACTGCCTCCACTGCAGTAATCTAATAATGTTTTTGGTGATTTTATGGTATGATTCAGTGAAATGGTAATACTAAAAGATTTATCTGTTCCCTTAGTGAAATACAACTTGTGATGAATTAGTGTCTATAATTTTCTTTTCCACTGATATTAAAATGATAAAAACCTTGTGTTAAAAGTCTTTATGAATTTCAGTGCTTCCTATGAATTCGAGAAAAGGGGAAGTCCATTCACTACTCAGGACCTGCTACCTTGCAACTTTTCTCCATTCTTGTCATGCAGGATTTAGACCTTTAATTCTCCACTTTTGTTCATTCAATAGTAAATCCACCCACAGCGTCCCCTAATGGGGAAGTAAAATGTAATAAAAGGCTTTAAACACAAAGGTAAATCAGGAAAGAGATGAGGGCAAGCCTTTGAAACACGAATTAGGTCTTTTGCATATCTTCAGTAGCTGAAACATGTGTCCTTGAGCCATCTGAGAATTAACATGAGAAAGGAGAATTCACCAAATACTTGAGAGAGGATGCTACCAATTGCTCATTGTTTTTCTCTTCAAAGTAGTTTTAAATTTACCACTTGACCCAAAGCTTGAGTTGAAATTTTGTTTCCTCCAGCACTGACACCTTAATAACATCTGCAATACATGTAGGTATTTATGTAAAATATTTCTTTATCTTACCTGGTCATTACCTTTCTTTCAATTTTGAATAGTTATGACCATTCTACTGGCCAATAGAAAGTAGTTTGTCTCAGAGAATAATCGTTATCTATATTTGCAAAAAAAAATGAAAACTTTTTCTTGGCTTTATCTGGGATAAATTTCGGGATAAATTGGAATTGTGATGATACTCGTTTAAATCGAACAAATAATGATGGAAGAGGGTAGAACTGCAGCAGTCAGATGACAGAATTCAGGTCAGCCTCAATCTTAATTCAACTCTGGGATTAAATTTTGCTGAATTTACCCATTGTGTGAGTAAAACCGACAGTTAACTGTCAAAATATCTCCCTTTTGTGACTATACACAAACGCTGCCAGGACCACCATATTTTTACAGCAGGACATCCAGACATTGAGGAAAAAAAAGTATTTTGCATTAAAATGCAGACTGCAATAGATTGTAGATAGTGGCATCCCCTCTAGCCGGTGAGTTCTCTGTGTAGATGAGGGCTTTAGTACTAAAACATAAATACACTGCATTTCATCTGCAAATATATATATTATATATATATATATATATATAGATTATATATATATATACCAAATATAGATATTTAAATCGAATGCAAAAAAAAGTTAACATAAAATATTAATGGATGTCCTTGATAATCTCATAATTTCCTTAAACAACTCCCCATGGTTTTGGATAAAATTTTGAAACGTATAGGCATTGAAAGTTTTGTCTCCCTACCGTACTATGATGCTCCTATGAGATTTGAACATTCAGGGTGGAAACATTTTATTATACATGATAATCTCAGATAGAAGAGGAAGAAATTTTGTCTCTCATTAGACCATCTGGCACAGCTGAGAGAAGATCCAAGTACTGCCTGGCAGGGGAGGGGAGGGTGGTCGCTGTTGTTGTATTTCCATCCCTACCTATTTGGAGAAGTGAAATTGATACAACACCATGATAGCATCAAATATGAAGAAGGACCCATGACTTCCTAACTATTTCTTTAGTGCTTATGAAGTACAAAAAGGGTGGGGGGAAACATCTTTAATGAGTCCACCTTGAAAGCTAATATTTCTCACACCACTGTTAAATGGACTGCAAATATGCACAGGTGTGTAACACATGAATAGAGTTGACTGAGCTAGTGAAGGGTGTGATGGGAGTACTGTAATCATGTTACTGTTAGCCCAGGCTAAGGAATGTCAACAGTATACAAGATATTGCAGAGGCTGCAAGTTAATAAAGAGCCACAAAGTGCCCTTCTATAAAAAAAAAAAAAAAGCAGGCTGCCTTTTTCTTTTTTTGTGTGTTCATTGCTGCAGTGTGGTTATGCATTTGTATATTGTCTGTACAAATAACTACTAAATTGTCTATTGATTTATCTATCTATTTATTGTCAAAGAGAGGGACTGCTTGTCAGAGGTTTTCTTGACAATATTTTTAAATAAATGAGCTCTTTTTCATCATAACAAGAAATATCTATTGAAATGGATGAAGAGTCTTAAAAATTAGCTGTGTGACCCAGCCCAAAATAAGGATTAGCAGGATTAAGCTCCAGCATAATGGTATGTGATTTTACACATGAATAGTGCCAAATGGAATGGTTCTCATCTGTAAAGTTATTCACCTGTTTAATGTTGAAAACATCTTTTCATTTTAAATCTGACTTTTACCTTTGTAAAGATTTCAGCTTCTATTCTGCCTAAAACTGCAGTGTGATACAGTCAGTGGAGAACTTCCTTGATACATCTAAAATTGTTGCAAAGCACATTTTCAAAATTTTGATCGCAAAGTGGAATGAATGATAATTATTAAACAATGTGTTGGCATTTTTCACAATACTTTTCAAATTTATTTTTCTTTCAGTGTTTCAATGAAACAAAGAGCAAAGTTATTATTTGTAGGTAAGGAAGGGATTTCTGATCCAGTTTTTATCTGATATAGGAAAATGCATCCAAAGCCACCTTGTAAATTTACATTTTAGAACAATTGTTCAAAAATACATTTAGAACAATTTAGAACAAATCAGTAAATTATTTCTCTTAAAATCATTTTATACATCCCTTGATGAAATATGAGCCACAGTCCATGCAAGTAAATGCAAATACTCACTTCTCTTTAAAGGTCTTGCATTGTTCAGTCTTTATTTGACCTGCTTGTCCTTCAAAATATGAGAAGTGATTGTCTGATTAGGATGCCTTCAAGGAACCTGGAAGAAATGCATTTCTTTTCCTGTTTTGCTCATGTTGCTTGTGTTACCACAGATGTTTCCTTTATTCCTATTGTGCAACAAGTCTTTGCCTGAAAAACCCAAACAGCAGGTGCTCTCTCACCCCCTCATATGTGTCTTTTTCTGCCTACCTGGAACATAATTTTTTTCTGAGGAAGGGTAAAGTGGCTGCTCACAGTGTGCACTGTGAATTTGGTAGTCCACAGAAAAACAAAAATAAAGCTATAAGGGATCATTGACTGTGTACATCACTGATTTCAGATTGCTGAGAATTTAGCAGCTCTAATTATGGTTTTGACTGACTGAGCTGAATTCTAAGCATACTTGAGAAGAAAGGTTGTTCTGCCATTCTCAAAAAAAACAACCTCTGCACTAAAGGATAAGCAAAGTAAAAGCTTTTTCTTTCACCACAGACAAACAATAAAAGCTATAATATAATAGGATAACAACCTGGTTTTATTTTATTTATTAATTTAATGAATAAGGAGAACATTGAGTAAGTCAATCAAATCTTTGCAGCACTAATACTAAGCAGTAAGAGCTCATTAAGCCCCTTTTCCACTGTTGATTTCAGCTTGAGGAAATTATTTGATTATTAGCAAAAAGTTATCACAAAGCTTGAATTAATAGTTACAAAAACAAACAAATTTTTTAAAAAAATTCTTTTTTGTTGTCTGAACACTGCACTCAATTGCCAACACTGCTAACAACCAGAGATTAAAATTTTTTTCCATTCTCTCATTGCCTTCAGGGCATTAACTGACAAGACACACAGCAGCTCATAACAGAAGCTTAAATTTTAACTCTAGATAGGGGCCTCTAGACACCCTTATAATATAAGTAACAAAATATATAGTAATTAGTAATACTACTGGGGCTTTCTGTGCTTAAATTTTCCCTTTCCTTCTCTTTTTCAGTATTTGGTAAAAGCCTGTTTTGTAGTTTTCATTTGTGACATATTGCTCTAATTTTGTGTGCCCAGATCCTGTTATCTCTGGTCATGTTTAGCCTACCTCAACTTTTTTATTTTATGAAGAGATTTCCTTTATTCTGGATAGTTGAAAATGCTTTGTCTTTTGGTTGGAAATCTCTGGTTGGCTGCTAGTATCTTAAGGGGAAAATATCCATTTGTCCTAGCACTTACAGAGGGCCTAGTTTAAAGCTAGAATGAAAGTAATCCACTCTTTTTTTTTTCTTTCTTTTTGCTTTCCTCTTGCTTTGGCCAAAGAATCAGAAATTTAGCTGACAAAGAATCTTCTTTGATTTATACCTACTATCTGACAACAACTTTCATCCAGCCTCAAACAACGTTCACTCAATTTCTCAACTATCCTGCGCTTGTGTTTCCAAACTGGCTGCTGATGAAATAGGAGGCCACTTCCTCTGATGGGACACCACCACTCCCGTTTGTGCATTCCCTCTCACCTCAGAAAGTTACATTTTTGCTACTGCTGTAGCACACGTGGTGTGAATAAACCTGAAGCATACATCAGACCAGACTGTAAGTGCTGCACTTGAAGGTCACAACCTGAATTGTGCAGGAAGTGTAATTTGGTGCAGAATGCTGTCAAGGCGTGGCCCATGCTGGTTGCATTTCTGTTGGTTGCTCCATACTGGTTACTGGGATAGAGTTTGAGGCATTTTCCTGGTGCCTACAAGAACACATTATCCTGGCTTGTGAATGAACCTATAGAGTAACAAAGAGATGCTCAACATCCCAAATCACCTGGAAATAAAGCAGTGTAAGCCCTTTGGAGAGAGCTTTGACTCTTACCCAGACGAGATTAGGCAGGGTGCTATGATTCCAGTTTCTAACACAGGGTAAATATCACCTTAAGCTAATAAAGAGAATTGGATTTCATCAGAGACATTAGGTTCACTCTTAGGTTTATCTTAATGTGCTGTGTTCAGAAACAGAGCTGGTACTGTTCTGGGAGGAAAAATTCTCCAGTTAAGAATCTAATAGCTGGGTTAAACTGGTTGTTATGAGCAAAGCATCTTGTGAGTTCCCCTCCGAACAAAGGTTTAAAGTAAACTGTCTTTTGGGTTGAACATCCTGATAAATTATTCTTGAAGTAAATCATAAATAAACAAAATCTTGACTTCAAAAAGCTGAAAGTAAGGGTTAATAGAGACCAGATAAATACTGCCTTTGTAGATATGATGCTTCCCCTTTATACGCTGCTGTGACAACTGACAACTGTGATGGGGTTTGAGAGTCTTTCTCCCTTTTTTTTTTTTTTTTTTTTTTTAGAAGGAAAAAAAGATTTGAGTTGGCTCTTATCCCATTGCCCACAAGGTGGCTGGAGCCTGGCCATCTGTCACAGCTGCTGCTCACCATCGCTGCCACTCTAATTGACAATGAGCCCAGCACGCCGCAGTAATTGGGGCTGCTCTGTGACTCGGGCAGGTAATGCACCCTTTTAACATCCAGCAGTCCCCATCTGTGCAGCAGCCCTGGCCATGGCAGCACAGTGACCCCACTGCTGGTTTCCCAGGTGGGCTGCAGAGATGGCCTCACCTGGGAAGCATTAGGAAGGCCCAAGGAAAACCATGCCCAGGTTGAAATTGAAAAACTCCCCAAACTCACTGGAAGGTTTTAATACTGCTGCCAAGATGCACACACACACACACATCTGCCATTCAGCTCTGGCTTTTGTATTAAAATAAAAATTAAAAAAATCTTCCAATATTGAGCAGTTCATGGACTGCCCCAGTCAAGGTTTCTTTATTAAATTACCTCTCAAAAATATTTTTAATTGAGTGGTCTGTTTTTTCTTCCCATCACAAGCACTACAGACACCAAACCTTTGGCACACAGGGCATTTAATTCAGTCACTGAGAAAGCAGCTGTGCAGTAAGGCTTTTCTCAATGCTTAGATATTTTGGGGAGACAGAGCCAAATCTTCACCATATTATTGACTGCAATGTGTTGGAAAAGTCAGCATTTCCCTTATGCCATAAGCACAACCTTGAAGTTCCAGAATATTCCATGCAGCATTTCTCTGTCCCCTTCGGTCACTGGTCTGCTTGGTATGAATTGCAAGTTACTGCTATTTGACCATATTTTGGGAACTGCTGCTTTCTTGAGTGGAAGTAACTCAGGTTTCCATGGTAGGTGCATGTATGGTGAAAAATAAAGGTCTACTCTTAGAAAGTACAGTCCTTTGGGACTCTTCCAGAATATAATGAAGTTGATAGAATTAAGTCATTTTACTCCAGAGAGATTCAGTCTCAACAGGTAGTTTAGGGCTTAAGGCTAAATTTTGAGGCTAAATCTCTGTTCTTTCTGCAATTCCTTCACAATTCTGTATAAATTAGGATACATGTAGATGTCAGAATTAGGCCCAGTGATTCTGAGAAGCTTAGAAGGATTGGGGACATTGATTGTTTCATAAAGTTACTCTTGTTTTAAAAAGTACTATTTCAAGCTCTAGTGATTTCTACTTACAGGTAAATGCTTCCAGAGGAGACCACCTGGCCAGTGGGCCTGGCAGCTGCTTTCCAATGGGAGCACTCTCTTGTGCTGCAAGGCAGCCCCTGTCACTTGCACAACTTCAGATCTTCCCAAACCTTGCTTTAGCATGATTTGGATGCTACAAGGGCCTTTACTTCTTTCTAAAATTATTATCAAGTCAAATGTGATATTTTCAGTTTCATTACCTTACTTTTTTTTCCCTTTACTTCACAAAACAGAAGCTCAAAAGTCATTCAGTTCCCTTTGCAAAGTAAAGCTTTCTAGAGAATTCTAGAAATGACCCGTTTAATTTTTAACATTGTTGTTAAGTTTGTATTGGAAAAGTCTGTCTGAGCTAGTACAGAACTCGTTTACCAGCTCTTGTCTCCAGAAATGGGATTTTTCCTTCACTTTTTGGGGTGTGGAGTGATGTTGTACTAACAGTAAGTAAATTACTCCAACAGCAGCTTGTAGTGGAGAAATACAGTGTAGTATTTTCCAATGTTTTCAATCCTTTACCCACATATCAGCAAAACTTCACCTGAAAAATTAATGAAACTGTGAGCTGAGTGGTGGGAATTGTTAAAAAGAGAAACACATTACACATGAGTTGTTAAGCAGCTGGAAATGCAGTTCCTGTGCATTTGTACCTTAAATGCAAGAAAAGACATTTCAGACATGGTTTACAAGTAAAGACAGGAAATACTCCCAATAAAAAAAGGAAAAGTCAAAATTCACATGACTAGAAAATTATGCTGATGTGTTATTTTTTTCCCCACAAAAATAAATGATCATGGAGAGTAACTTGGGACATACATTTCCACACACATGCACAAGAAGGGCCAGAAGGATGTTTCTGATCCTGACGTGAAGAACTTCAAACATTTTGTTAGATCTCTGTCTAGACAGTTCCCTACAGCATAATTTTTGACCTGCAGATATCAGTTGACTTATACATCATAGATATTTCTCAAAAAACTAGTTGCAAGGTGGTAGATTCTGAAACAATTTAAGGAAATCTGTTGCTTGTTATGAAATAATCTGGCAACAAAATTATGTCTCTAAAACCTCTGTTCCCAGTACATGATTCAGTCTCATTTTAATCTGGGTTACTTTATTAACCTGGTTTACAGCATGGTTTCAAAAGCACAGAACTGAACTGATTTGTGAAAAGTGTGACTTGTCACCTCTCAGCAGAGAGAGTGAATGAATAAATGAAATGTGCAATCACCTGCAGTGACTAACAAGGTTGTCTAAAGCTCTACATGGTTTAGACATTTCTAAATGTGATACATTTCTTAATTTCACTTATGTATGCTTAAAACCAAGACACATGAAAAGGGAAGAGCAGAGGGACACTGCCTCTTTTTGAGAAGTGGGAGCAGCCTCACATTCCAGACAGGCTGCAAACTGCAGAGCCTGTGCAGGCACGTCTCCTCCTCAGCTGCTTGCATAGGGCACACAGATATAATTCCTTAAAGTTATGGGCTATACTTCAGGTTAATGTAACGTAGACTTCAGTTGTCCAGCATTTCCCAAACTTTAGAGCTGTGTTTTCTAATGCACCTTCTAAGGATTGCTTGTGAATACAATCCAAACATTAGAGGCAGTTATTCAAAGTAAAAAGATTGGCCATGGTCCAGCATCTAAAAAGAGAGAGATTGAGGCAGAACTCATCTCAGATTCCAAAGGTGTTACTCCAGATTTATATGAGTGTAACTGAAAGCAGAAGGAAGTTCATTGTCTATTATGTTAAAGACATAACATTGTCTGTCAAAGACATAAGATCTTTCAGATAATGGGCCATAGATACCAAGCAAAATGCACTCATATGTTTTTCATCCTATTCATTGAAATCCTTTGCTTAGAAAACTTCATAATTTTAAATGCTATGCTCACATATTGTGAGGAAAGCTTGGAATATCTAAGAAAGAATATGTGGAAAAGTTTTATATCAATTTTCACACAAAAATCTGTCCAGAGATGGAGATAAGCAATCCACAGACACAGGCAGGACTTTTCACTACTCCTAGACCAACTTTAAATATCAAATAAAGCAGTCTCACTGTTCTCTTTATATATATTCTCTATGTGCAAAAGGAAGCATATCTCTTCTAGCTGGAGTGACAATTTCATGCATCTTAACAAGTTGTCCTATAACAAAAGATGAACACCTCTGTATTCATGGTAAGAAACTTTATGTGTTGGTTTGAGATATATGACATTTTATAGCTGACAATATGCATTCTCTGAGGGTGAAGCATAGCCTCTGCAAAGTTTTTATGTCTTGATATATTGTGTCTTTTGAATATCAGATTTTTCAAGATAGATTGTTGGGGTTTTGCAGTCCTTTCAATATTTCTTTGATTTCAACATTCTTTTTAGGTTAGGTATTTAAGTTTTGGATTTTTAAGAAAGAAAGAAGTGTGTGTGTGTGTGTGCATGCTTGTGTATACCCTGAGACACTTGGGTTACTGTATTTTTCTGATCTGGCTTACTACTAATGAGGCAATTATTCAGCTCATAGGATTTACAGAAGAATATCTTTCACAATGAAACCTGAAGTTTCATTAGCGTATTATTATTTCTTCCAGGTCATTATTAAAGATAAACAATATCACTCTATCTAACACAATCATGTTATATCATCATAGTAAATAAATCCTGGTTGATTAACAAGCATTGCTACATTTCTTTTTCACATCTTCCAAGCTGCATAACTTGTTCACACATCAGTTACACAGATTTCAGTAGAACCGTGAAAAGAAAGAAAATAGAACCGAGAGACCAAACTGGGTGCCATGCACAGCAAGACCTTCAGCCAGTGCCAAGGGCTTGTACATCTTCTGCACAGTGGCTGAAGAGAATTGTTAGGAGCAAGAAGAGGAAACTATTGCATGAGCCATGTGTTCCAGTCTTCAGAAGTAATTTCTCACAAGGACCATCTTCAAGAATCATTAGGGCAAAATATCCAGGACTTACTTGGTTATTTTGCAATGCAAGCCTTATTAAAGTCTGCAGAACCTTTACTCTTGATAAACAGTAAACACTTGTAAAATCTCTGTCATTTGAATGCTGAGCAGATTGAACTCTGTCACAATATTTTCCTCCCTGAGACATACTTTTTACTACTGATAAATGTCAAGATGGCAATATTCATTCTTTGTAAAGAAATTGTGAAGTTAGCTGCCTCAGGAAAGCTCCTTCTGCTGAAATCACAGATCTTTGAAGAACTGTCTGCAAAGCATCTTTAAGGTACTCAGCCACTGCAGCTTGCAAACCTGTTCTGCCTGAAGTGAAAAAACACACACTCTTCTAGAAAATACAAAAATTGCCTTCAGAACTAATCAAAAGCTTCTTAAAATTTCTCTGTCAACAGTAAAAAGGACTAAGTTGCTTCTAATTTGGGAGTGAGGGAGGTATATGGGAGAGGACTATATTAAGTGAGGCCCCAGGCACAAGTAATAAATCCTTCAGTCAGGTTTATTGTTTTGGTTGAAGAGGTGACCCTAGTGTGGGATGGGAGCCTTTCAACTCTGAGATTCAGCAGTCCTCTGGCTTGATAACAGTATCCACCACCTGCTGCACTTCGACTTTCAGCTCAGTGGCAGCTGCAGGCATCAATTCAGACCAGAAAACTGAGGGAACACACACTTTTATGATGTTGAAAGGTAGCTGAAAGGAAACTAGAAGCATACAGTGGTATCAAAGGGAAAAAATTACCGTAGAAACATATACTATTCTATTTGGAAGGGACCCACAAGAATTATGGAGTCCTATTCTTGGCCCTTCACAGAACAAGAGTGTGCCTGAGAGAATTGTCCAAACACTTCTTGAGCTGTGTCAGGCTGGTGCTGTGCTCTGGGGAGCCTGTTCCAGTGCCCAACCACCCTCTGGGGGAAGAACCCTTTTTCTAATATCAGCCTACACCTCCCTGACACAGCTTCCTACTGTAAGCTCAGGTCCAGTACGATGATACGGTTCTTCTGACTGATACAGACTCAGACAACTCCTGGGGTCACACTGCACCACACAAATGTCACTGAGCACTCCAAGTTTGACTCTCAATACTGTTACAGATACTCACCCAGCTGAACAAGACACCTTTCTGGTCGATGCCCATTTAGGAAATTTATAATAAGAATTGGTTTTTGCTTGATATGCATCTGTACTAAGCTCCCTGTACATGAAGTGAGGTGAACTGTGCTTCTTAAAGGAGAGTTCAGCTAGTCCACTGAAGAAATGCTAAAAAAAAGTTGATGCCTGGACCCACCTCATTATGGTTAGGTGACAGCTAAGTAGGGTTGTGATAGTTAAGGACTATTTTGCAGTTCTTAAGTTAGAACTTGTGAAGAAAAAGTAATGGTTAGGTTGTTAAACCTCTTTGTTCTTCAAGCTCCTTCTTTAAAGTCTTCAGACTGACTCCTGAAGTCTGTGTTTTGTCTAGTAAGTATTTACACTGTAAAATAAATGGGGACTGTTTAACATTCCCTTCTAAAAATGCCTGTGTGCATGTTCAGCTCCATTAACAATAGAGGTGTACACAGGACAGGAGAGACCCTGACCCCAGGAAATTATTGCCTAGCTGCTGTAATGGCAATTGCTTATCTCTTATTTAAATAATCGAGTTAAATACCAAACAAATCTTCTAAACTCTGTTTTTCGTTAAGCTCAAAGAAATCACAGGGAGAATGAAACACAAATCCTGCACGAGAATGATTACAAAAAGTCTCCCAAACCTTCCTTCTATATCCTGCTGGTAAGCTATATAAAGATTAATATATTTTAAAAATGCCAAACTAATTGTAAATATGAGATGTCCCTATCCTCCAAATGCCAGCTGAAAGGCTAGATTGCTATCTACGTAAGATTATCAGGAAATTTAAAGTATTATTTATTGAGGGCAAGAAATTAATTTAGGATAAGAACACTTCCATTTTGAAACAGCAGGGTGAAGTCAGAATTTGTGTGTTAATTAACCACCAGACTCTCATAGCAAAGATTTTACTGTCTTCTTAGTTTGCACTTTCTCATAACTAAATTAGATTTTTCTGCATCTGAAGGACTGTGTAATATAGCATATCACTGGTGTACCTCCAGATTTCATTCACTAATGAATTTAACACATTCCTTATCACATGATAGACTAAGAACCCCCCAAACTATAAATTATATAATAATATTTCATGTTATTTGGCTTCTAAGACAAATAAAACAGCTTTACAGTGTTAGGTAGCACTAATAGCATCAGTAAAATCAGCTGTTTGTACAGGTTTCCTTTTTATTAAAATAGTCATAGGATAAAATCAGTATATACAATAACCATGTGTTGTGAGATACCGATCAGACAATAAAATTCTTACAGCAGGGTAATTAGGGCTTTGAATTTGATCTGAATGGGGTAAGTCGACACCAACTTACATTCCAATGGTCAAAGAGATGTGATTGTATCTCTTTTACAAAGAATTAAATAACACTCCAAAGTTTATCTGTCCATCTGAAAGAAGTCCCATAAAGGGAAATAAACACTTTAAAATCCTTGTCACCTTGAGACTCTTTTTTCACTCAGCTGCAAGAACTCTAATTTTCCCCTCAGTACTGTTATTTTATAATGATATTTCTAATACATTTTGAAAACACAAAATCAGTTTTCCAATCAAAACTGGAGCAACACAGGATGGAGCAACAAAGTGTAGGATTTTTTAGTGGCTGCCGTATGATCTTTAATCTCCAGACTTCTTGAACTTTTTCTTAATCAGTTATATATTTCTTCTCATATGCAGTCTGAATTGGAGTTTTTAGCTTATAGCTATTTGTCTAGTGCTCAGGAGCATCAGTGGGAAGAAGTCTGTAGAATCCCAGCTTTAGTGTTTGGCTTTAGGGTTAGGATATATGCCTGCAGATAAAGAATGCTGTTGCAATTTTTTCTAATGATCAGAGTGTGAGAAATAACATTGCTGCAGGAGGCATCTAACAAAATAGGAAAAACAAATGGAGACTTAGAGGTAAGATAAGTATTTAAACAAAGCAGTAGTAGTTATTATGAAAGACCCACATAGATTGATCTACTATCTCTAGCTCTCATTTACACTGGGAACAAAGCAGCTGACAAAAATTCCAGACAATAATGCATACAGCCTGGTGTTCATGGCTACTCAGTACTCTACAGTCCTAACCCCACTTGAAACTCATGATGTTGCCTACACATGTGGCCTAAAACTAATAAAGAAATAGAAAATGGATTCAAAAGGAAAAAGAGATAAATTTATATGTTATGTTGGTAGCATGTATATTAATTTTGTTGAGATCTATATAAATGGGGACAAAGAACTGAGAGAATTAGGAGATAATCTGAAATTAATAACTTTTCAACAAAAGCCGCCAGAAAATTAGGAAAAGCAGTGGAGGTAGATGAAAATAAAATGCTGAGATTTTATCATGAATACTCCAATTTCAGTAAACGTTGAGATAGTTATGAGACAATATTGAGAAGCCAGGAAGGGTTTGTGGATGTTAAGCAATATATGAGAACCACTAGTATGAATGATGTACAAACTCACTGTCTGTAAGGAACCAGTATAATCAAAAGGGTAAGCCAGTATTACCACAGGAGTAGTGAGAATTGAGGGAAGAGTGAAGAAGGTTCTGTAAATGGGATCTTAAGCAGGAAAAAAGAGAAAAGGTATTTACTCCACAAAGAACCAGTTAAGAGGAGCTGGGAAGTGAACTCAGGAGAGGGATTGGTGATAATCATAATGGAAAAGTCTGTTTTACAGGACAGGCAAATTCTATATAACATGTAGATTAGAATCAAGGTTAGGTGACAGTGAGGAAAGGAGTCAGAGAGCATATGTGTGTCCTCAGGCAGAGAGAGCCCATTCATAGGGAGGACAGAGAGAGGACAGTGAACAAGGTGAGATGGGTGAGATGCAGCAATGACAAAGGGCTCAACAAGGTATAGTCAAGGGAGGAGGAATGTGCAGATAAAGCAAGTGGTTGATAATGTGACAGGATGGAGGCAAAAAAGAAGGAAGCTTGAATTGAGAACAAAGTAGGTGATGTTGAGCTGAGCTATTTGGGGATGGGAGTGGGAATGGATGTGGTAAAGAGAAAAGGTAGTAAAGAGAAGTGAATAAAATAGGCACAGATAGGCTGTGCATGAGCCTGTCAGTATTACTTTTTGGAATGTTAGAAAGATCAAAGACAAAGCAAAGAAAACTGAAGGTTGTACAGAGCTTTAAAAAAAGTTTGGAGGGAACAAAAATTAAACCTGAAGACCCACTGTGAATGCCAGAAGAGAAGACATTATAAAAGTTGTATTCATAAGTAGTGTTAGAGTTCAGGAACTTTCTCCAGAACGGATGAAGAGTAGGAATAAGTGGTGCCCACAAAGCTAGGAAAGAGAGCAGGGGAAGGAAAAACAAGGTGGATCAAAAGGCCTATATGGTCAGATGAAGACTGGGGGAGAGCTCTCCACAGTGGCACTTCTGGTCCAGTGGACCTGGAGTACTGGGTGGGCAGGAGTTAAGTTTAGAACAGATTAGAGTCAGGATGATTGACAGACTGAAAAACAAGTTTGGCAAGTGAATAGAGAGGCAGGACATGGACAAGCAGGATTAGGAAAGAGTAAGGGAAACTATGATGGAAAAAACAGAGTACATAAGAAATAAGGTCTTAATATGGGTCAGTAAGTGGGCAAACTAAAAAGCACATGTATTTTCAGAGAGGCAAATTTTGTAAAATATGGTTTAATTTTGAGGACTGCATTTAAACTAAGCAGTTCTGCAGCATGGAGAATTCCTCACCTGCCTGCATGCTTCTCAGACTTCTCAGAAATCTTTTCTTCTTTTAGGTGAGATGACTGCTGTCCCAGATACCTTTAATGTATGTAATCACCCTGTGGTGCCTTTCATCTAATTTGGCATAATGCACATTTGAAAAACTGTCACAAATGGGCCAGTTTGAAATGATGCTGTAATGCACAAAAATTAGTTCTCCTGCCCTTTGGCTGCTGAACAAGAAAATTGATTTTTGTACATTATGCAGTGAATTCAAATGGTATATTTTAGACAGCTTTGTAAACATAGGACTTTGCAAACAGAGACACTGGAGGGATTCAAACATAACCAAAGGCACTAGGAACTGTTCTGGCAACCTATTAAATATTTTTTTACTGACTCTTGCCCATCAGGCTGTTGGACTAATGAGCAGACTTGTCTTTGTAGTTTGTGTGTTCGTTAGAAACTCTGGTTCTAAATGCAACTGGTCACTGCTACAGCCTCCATTACCCGCGATGCTTTTAAAAGGTTCTTCTGGTTACAGTACTTAGGTTGTGTATATATAGCGAGTGCTTTTGAAAAGGCAAATTCCTGTGCTGTCATCCAAGCAATCAAAACACCCTTTGTTTGCGGAGCGGGGGAGGATGGAGGCAAGGGCAGAGGAGAGGGGGAGATGTTTAGAGAACCAGCAGTTGGCACTCACTGGTGTGGCCGCTGCTCCCTTCCCCACTGCCCCTGGAAGCTGTGCTAAAACCAGCGTTCAAGGCGAGGTGACAGCCCCAGCAATGCGGACCAGCCCTGCCTCTGATGCTTTCCCGGCCGGCACAGCTCACCGCCGGGGCTTGGGGACAACAGGCGCTGGTGCCGCACCACCGGGGACGACAAATGAAACGCTAATGTGTTTGCTGGAGGCTTATATCCTGGGCTGGGGCGGCAGATAGAGTAACCCCTCTGCTCTGTGACCTTTGCTTCCTTCCTGCAGATGGGTGCAGAGAGCTTAGAGAACAAACACTCTGCTTTTGATCAGCAGTGCGACGCCGTGCTCCAGCCCAGACACCTGATGGGGAGAGAAAACTGTTCGAGCTTTCTCCTCTCTCCATGGCAATATTCTGAATGCTTCTGTAGCACAAGCACTACTTTTTAAAAAGGGATTAAGAGCCTCTACCGTCAGGAGCAGCCTCTTCACACTGCATGTTTCTATGCCTCACAAAGATCTGTCTATCTGAAGTCAAAATAATTTTTCCTCTGAAAATAAGCAAGAAATTATGTATTTATTAGCAATTTCTCCGACTGAATTATTCTCCTAGAAGCCCTAGCTTCTCTCTCACCAAGCAAAGCAAATAAGCTATTAATTCTCTGTTTTTCCTCAGGGTATGTGCACTAACAGCAGTTGTAGAAGCTCATCAAGCTGCTGTTTGTTCCTGACAGAACCAGAATCCCTGATGAATGTTTCATTATTCTCATCCAAAAGGGGGAAAAAAAAGATAATTTCTGGGACAGTTTACACCCTTTTAAAAGCCACTGTTAAAACCCTCCTGTTGCAGGTTTGTCTAGGTCTCATATCCTCCCTTCTCCATTATAACCTTTCTGAAATCTGGTACCAAGAGCCATGGAGAAGACAGCGAGGTGACTGGCGTGGAGCCTAATGTTCCCACTTTACACAACCTTTTAGAGCACTAGAGTGAAGTGTGCCAAAGGCCTCAGCTAGAACAACAAATTGCTTCCCACACAAGACAGGTCTCCATTACCCAGAACAAATCAATTGCTCTCAGTGTGACTGATGAAGCTGAGGTGAAAGTACAAAAAACAGAATGATGCTAGCTCAATATTTTATATTTGGTAATGAAAGTGATCTATTGCTGTTTAACTAGTAATTCCAAGAACATCAACACAGAAGACAGGGTAAAAAATGTTGGCTACAACATTGTTTATGTAGCCAGATTTCAAGATGAAACTAGCTGCATGTAGTTCACAAAACACTGGCGTTTCATCATCTTTTATTTATGGAATTCATTAAAATGTGAGACTCTAATATACCAAGCACTAAAAAGAAAACCTATAAACTATTCCCCATATCATCAAACCCATCACCCATACTGCAGTAGATGGCTTGGAGAACACCTCGTATTCCAGTGATGAGCCCCTTGATCCCTTGTGGATGGTGCATCTACCTCTGCAATTGTTTTTCAGAGAAGGACCATTTGTTTCAGTTGCACATCAGGACAAGCCAAGAAGAGCTGCAAGTAAGTGACAGAGAGAGAATTCACCACCTGCATTTTGGCTGTTACATTTTAGATGTAGTATTTATTTTTATAAGCCCCTGGGGGAACAACTCTCCCAGATGCACAGTATCTGCATAATCACCCAATTTTAGATAGATTAAATATTCATATCAGGCTTCTTGAGTTGTGGTAATGTCCCTCTGGGGTTCTGAGCATCCAGGAAGAGCTTTGCCACAGCATAATGATTGGTGCCTGTTGTTCAGACTGTCAGGGTTAGTCTCTCCCCATCACAGCCTGTTTAGAGGCAAGTTCTTGTGAACTTTTGAGAATGGTGGGTTTTGCGCCATATAATGAGGCAAGATATGGTTCTTATAATACAAGGTAGTTCAAAGATAAACAGACCTGCATAAAGACTTTTGCTACATCTGTACACTGAGATTTATTATCTGTCTGTTTAATTTGGACCCATCTAGCAACATAACTGGCTCAGATGAGGCTGACGTGAATAACAGGTCAAGATCATGGATATAATTACATTAAATAGAAATATCTGTGGAAAGAGTGGGAAGAATTTTCTATGAGGTATGAAGGGGCTTGGTAACATCTTCCTAAAATTCATTCTAGAACTACCCTTTTCCATTTTGTCTGCTTGTTTGTTTATTGTAAGAGTAGAGTAGTGAATGAAAATATATCTTTTTTTTTTTTGCAATTAAATTGGTGATTAATAAATTCAATCAAAAAGAGAGAGAAAAAAAATCCCCGTCTATCCTAATTTAAAGTCCTAGAAGTTCTTTGGATTAGTTAACTGATTACATTATACAATAGGTCTAAATATTGTTCTTGCTCTCTTGTCATTGGCAAATTACATTAATGTTTTCAGTCCATGAAAGCAGCATGATTTAATGAAACTGTGCACAAAACTTGCTGAAAAACTCCCAACATCTTTCTTTGTATTTGTGGCTATGACCCATTCTAGCTTTCCAAAACACAAACATTTTAAAGGGCACACGAATGTTTTTCCATTTGTCATCGCTGTTGGCGACAACAGAGGGTTTAACAAGTATCACCTTGCTTCCAGACAGGATGTGCCTATCCAAACTCAGATGCTTGAAAAATGCATGTATATCTGAGCTACTTGCTTACAAGCACACACCAGAGACAATAAAGAGGAGCCAGGATTATTCAGAATAATTCCTTTTGCATTAAACCAAGCATCTAAGATAGGTAAGTTGAATTCTTCTCCTAAAATGTTTTCCTCAAATTACATGTGAGGGGGTGTAAGGCAACTACTTCAGATATTGGCATCTGCATTATCAACATTTATATTTAAGTCAAATAAATTGCACCTTATATGTTGAAGAGACTATTTTTTCAAGAAATGTGAATGATTTAGAGTCTCCTTTTCTTCTTTATGAAATTAAAACAGAGATGGAGGGGGAAAGAGGCATCCTAGAGTGCCCATTTATAAACTAATCTTGTCTGTGTACAGATAGGCATCACATCCAATTGATATTCAGACATTCAAGTTTTATAAGCTTCATCTAAAGAGAATACCTCTATCACTCAAATGTCTGCATAATGAGGATATTGCACACTGTCAAAAGAGTGGATTTTTTTAGCACTAAAAAATAAGTTTGCAAAATTTTTAAAAATAATATTTGAAATTGGTTAATCATATACATTGCAGTGCAAAGGAAAATTATGCACATAGTTCTGGACAGTCAACAGTCAACAAATTAGTTAAATAAATAATGGTATTTCATTGAAATGCTAATATGTTTGAAAATTCACTAAAATACTTTTTACAACTGATAGAAAAAGCTGCAGTTTCCAAGATTTGTATGCCTAAAGCTAAATAACTAATTACTGTCTTAAATTAAAGTGTTTTTCGGTTTGTTTTTTTTTTTGTTGGGTTTTTGGGGTTTTTTTAAGATGCTGACTATAATCAAGGAGTGCAAAACCTTTTAAGTATGCTTTTGAAAACCAAACCAATTCATTTTGTTCCTGTGTAAGATACTCTAGTTAAAAAACTTCGGGAAACTTAAAAGAAATACCATGCTAAATTTTAGTAAACTTACATACTAGCAGCTTACAATGTTGTTTAAATATCTTTGTGTTTTGCTATTTATTAACAGAGTACAGCAGGTTATGATACAAAATAGGAAAGACCTGCTTTCTTGTTAGGTAATATTTTGCCAGTTCCACATGATGAGATTCTGCTTGTCTTGCCCGTTCAACACAAAAGGAAACCAGCAGATGGAAGCAACGAAAAGCAGAATCTTTACTGCACTCATTGGCAGCTACTGCAATGTACTGACTTTCCAACAGTATAATATGCATTTCTACATCTTCCATTCCTCCTATGTTGATAGATGTTGGATGGAGTGTCCTTCATTTCAGGACACTGAGGAAAGAAGTAAAAAACTTAAGTGGGCAACTGAAAATAGGACATGCTTATTCTATTTCTACAAGTCAAAATCAAATGTCTCAGCTCCCATACTTTATATGTAATTAAACCTAGTATAATTACAAACTACTATGATTGCTACTTGCTCTGAGTATGCACAAACAAAACCTTCTTTGGGAGGAACCAGCTTAATTCCATTGAAGTGAAAGGACTTGAGTTCCTGGCTCACTCTTAAATATTGAGCTGGCTTGGCAGGCCTTTTTCTGCTAAACTATTCCTGTTGTTTAAGCCTCACCTCATTGTTTTATTTTTTTTAAATTAACATGAGTCAGTAAGACAGACAAATGCAGTGGATAAATATATGAATACAGATTTGGTGAAATCTAGTTTTTAAAGAAATCTACTTAGAGATTTATAAAATAGAAACTAAGGAGTTTTTATAATACACTTGTTAAGACTTTTAGCTCTGAGACAGCTTATCAGATACAAATGAGCCTATTTTCAATAGCTGTGAAACTGTAGATTTTAATCATATATTAAGTGAGAAATCTATAAAGAAGAGAAATAGAAAGTTTGCTCTCAATTTTTTAAGGGCAGCAGGCTAGTTGAACAGAAGACTGAATATTTCAATATTATACTCTATTTTCAGTCTCAGTGTAACTAAAATCTTCAGTGTGAATGCTCAGTTATGGCATCTATATTTTACTACTAACAAGTAAAACTGTTCAGGAGGAGTTTAACAAATGTTTGAAATTTATTTGAAATTCATTACCACATTTCCACCAGCTGGGATGCAGCCATGTCTGCTTTCAGTCTCACACCAAAAGCATGTTACATTGCTCTGACTTTTCTATGGGAAGTCGAATTTATAATAATTTGGAACATATCAAAGATTGGAAAGTATTCAAGACACAGTGACAGTGAGATGAGACTTCATGCACTGGTTGCATTTAGAGGGGAATGGGAGAAACTGAGCAATGGGTTTGTTATGCTCTGGATCTCTTCTTTCTACTTCTTCTTCTCTGGATCTACTTCTTTCATACTCTGGTGTACCTCATTTCCACAAAAGCCTTGTGATCACTCTCCCTAACCACTATCCTTCACCACAAGCTAAAACAAGCTGTATATTACAGCCCTGTTTATTTTTAGAAAGATTCAGAGTCCTGCCTATTCTGGTTTCATTTTCTTTAACTTTCACACTCCAATAAACTTAACCCACTTTCAACACACTAAGATAATTTAACCTGTCCCTGTAATGCAGGGACTTGCTGTATTATAATATAATGTACTTTTGTACTTCTGTTTTCAAAAGGCTTGTGTGTTGTAAAACAACTTTGATTTCTTGGTCTCTAGCAAATTCCACAAACACAACAGGACACAGGACAACAGAAAAACATCAAGCATTGGGGTTTTTTCCTGAAAATGGAAATTAATGTCTAATATAATTTTGTAATTTACAGAACGTAAAGTGGACACTTTTTCAATAGTCTTCTCAAGATTAACACATTTCAAATGTCTTCTGAAGAGTTCTACATTCAGATAACTTCCCTGAAGTAAGCTTTGGGGTTTTTTGTTTGTTTGTTTGTTTTTGCTGCTGTAACCAGGTTGCTAACTTAAAAAAATAAAATACAATACAATACAATACAATACAATAAAATAAAATAAAATAAAATAAAATAAAATAAAATAAAATAAAATAAAATAAAATAAAATAAAATAANATAAAATAAAATAAAATAAAATAAAATAAAATAAAATAAAATAAAATAAAATAAAATAAAATAAAATAAAATAAAATAAAATAAAATAAAATAGCAAGAATCATGTTTAAATAATTCTTACAAAAGACTACTGAAACACAATTGACCCCTTAGCAAAGCTACAGGACTGTGCATCTATACAGTGGTATGTTTGGAATGTGAGGACAGTGGATGAGGGAATAGATCAGGAAGTAGGAGGGAATTACCAGCATGCACTTCACAGAGGAAAGTGATGGTGCTCACAGGGGAAGTCATGGTGTTCCAGACTTGTCTTTTCCAAGTACCACTATTTCTCTTTTAATACCTGTGTCTTCCCACCAGTATTGTGTGATATCAGATTAGTCCTTACCAGACACTTCTTATCAAGGGCATTCCAATCCCCTATGTTTCTTACTCCTATTTTCATCCCACTGTGCCTCCCCTGTCAGCCCATGGCTGCCAATACTGTAGGACACTCCCAGCTGTTTATTCAGCATTGCCCAGTTTGGGAATGGGAAAATGACCCCTCTCTATATATTTTTATTACACATTTTTCCTCTCCCTTCCTCTATCCCCAAGATTTCTCTTGGGAATGTTTTGAATGTCAAGTAGCAGACTAAAAATGTTTCTCAGCAAATTTATCAAATCATTGATAGTTTGTATTTGCAAGTAGTTATAAAGATGTTTCCACAGAGTTTAATAATAAGGAATATATAATACCTTTAAAAATCTATTCCAATTTAGAAGAAAGTTTTAAATTTTCCCAGAAAATTATTTTCCATGGTTAATAGTAAGGCAACACAATTTACTGGAAGTCTGGTTTGTTCTGGGGCAGCTGGCAAGTACAGTGGACATGAGCAGCTAAAATGTTTCGATCACTCTCAAATACTGTCCCAGATATTCCCTTTAAAAACGAGGCATCAAGAATGTACTGACTTTCAAATGTATGTGTTTGGGTTACTTGAATAAGGAAAGTAAAAGAAAACCATAATTAAAGCATGTTATGCACCAACAAGAGCAAGGAGACGTGACCACATGGTATATCCCAGAGGTGGCTGTCAGGAGAACTACAGTTGAGCTTACAAGCACTGGGCCTATAACAAAACAATGGTAATGTTTTATTTTAATTATGGGTATGAATGTGTTTCATTTATTCTTTCAGTGGCTTCAGTCTCATATTGGCCACTAGGGTCATAAAATCTGTACTTTGGTTTCTAATCCTAGGGCTCTTTGTTGCTTTTGGACTAAACAGAAGGCTGCTCATGCAGTGCATTGTGCAAATAGGCCTGGAAATCTTCCCCTCACATGAGCAGCTGCTGGTTAAAATACATTGTGTTTTGTGCTGCTGTGCTACTGTGATGCCTCATGCAGACAAGACTAAATTCCAAAGCAAATGCTCCAGCAGAAGCAGTATGTACTGTGATATCAGCTGATAGAGCACTCTAGCCCTTGGCACCAAGAGAGCACAGCCCTCAGGAGACCATCCAGCCCGAAGACTTTAGAGACCTAAGTCAGGTACAGCAATACTTGAAATATAGTTCCCTCACCCCAACAGGACTGCCAAAATTGTCTAAATTTTACAAGCTCCAAATCCAAAAAACTTACAGTAATAGTTGTAAAAGCAATTTGATCTGTTACTGAAGTGGTTATTAAAAATCAGCTCCAGGAAACTGGTTTGTTGGTCTTCTCTTGGGATCCTGCAGTTCTCCATTGGAAAGGCTTTCATCTGGAGCTGCTTGGTACTGGTTTTACAGCATGTCCCTAAAGTAGATTTCACAATATGGTACTCTGGGGTATGGTGAGGGTTATGAGCCCTTGGAGTATTTTCCTTGCAAAGAAACAGAAACCCTCACGTGACTCAAGTGAAGCCAGAGCACATCTTGTACTGGACAAATACATAACCACTGGGCTCCAAACCTGTGGTTGTCCTTCTTATTCATAGCATCATGTAGGCTGGAAAAGGTCTCCTAGACAATCAGGTCCACATGGCCCTCTGCTCCCTTTCCTAGCTATGTGAGAGTCACTATCTTTAATCGGCAGCAAGGGTACATTGCATCTAAATCAAAGGGCTAAGAGTAACTTCTCTACAGTAATTGTAGCTGGGGTTTGCCACTCTTAAAGAACTGAACTTAAATATTACACAAATGTTCAGGGGAAAGCTACTTCTCAAAAGTATAAAAAAACCTGCCCCCACACAAAAGGGGAGCCTTTGTGATCTCATGCTGATCTCCTAAAACAATGTGTGAATGGTGATGCTTATCATGGAGACTGAAACCTGCTCAGAAACTGAAACAGAAACAGAAACCTGCTCAGACTGAAACCTCCTCCTTGAGGTCTCTGTTGGCTGGCTCCCACAGGGTCTCTCAGAATTCCTGAGTGGCCAGGAGTAAGAAACTAAGATTCTTGCAAGTAATGCAAGAAGATTTACTGCTTTCCATAGCTGTACTGCATCACTGCTGCTTCCTTGACGTGGATTTGTAGCTGTGTCCGCAAGCCTGTGGAGTAGATGGCCTAAGTGCTGGAAAAATAATGTGTTTGCTCCTACACTAAAGGGATTTGCTACATATCTTTTTTCTTTAATTTGAAGAAACAATTACTATTGGATATATTGCAAGGTTTTACTGCTTGTTGTTAAAGCCACAAATGTTGAGCAAGCCACATCTCAGAGTGACAGTTCCATGAAAAAGTTTGTAAATCTCAGTAGTCTGCTCAGTGCTCTATAGTGATTCAGATTCTGTGTGTCTGCTCCTGTATATTACCATTTTAATTGCTGTACATGAGACTATGTAATATATTCAGTAAGGCATGATGCAGAATAATGAAACATTTCATTACAGAAGCATAAGCCTCTTCATTATATTGTCACAGGAATAGATTTGTCCCATTATAATTGTTTTTATATTTACTAAAAAAAAAATCTCAAATATATTAAGCTTTAGTACACTAATTAGATTGTATTTTACAGTACCTGTATGTGTGATTTTCTTTCTGTTCACAGCTGGCAGATGGTGTGGAACACACAGTTCTGCTACTAAGAGCTGAGGAAGTTTAAAGAGGTGAACACAATGTGTATTGTTTTTTGTTGCCTTTTCTTTATGTCTGCAACATTGGCCTGTCTTCTTTCTCATTTTTAACTTTATTTAGCTGCTTTTACACTTTAGATCCACTGTACTTCCAGTAAGTGAGTAGAAACTATCTCAACCATTGTGTTAAGTTTTGTGTGTTTAAATACGGCAGGATTCCATCCATGTTTGATTTCATTAACTTCAGTGGACTGCAGGCACATATAACCATGCTGTTAAACATTCTTTTGAAAAAGCCTATGAATGCATGAAAAATCACAAGAGGGTAGATGGTATTATGCATTCAATTGTCATCCAGTTAGTACTGTATGATCATATGCATATTCTCTTTATACAATAAACTTCTTATCTTAGTAATCAGCCATTTAATAAAGAACAACTGGATCACATGGACCACAAAAGTGACTCTCAAACAAATGAAAGGAACAATTTTGGATAGTCTTAACTTTGAATAAAATACAAAGAACATATGTTTCCATATACGACTTTCTGTGTAAGAGTGATAATTATCAGATAATTGGAATATACTGTTTCTCCATAAATGAAGCAAAATAACAATGGAATAGAAAATATAAGACTTCTGAAGTTTTATAGATACTCTTTATAAAATGTATACCAATGTAAATGTGTAATTGCAATATTCCCATTATTTCATGAGAATTGATTCTATGTTGGAAATTATAATCATATCCATAATCAAAATTATTATCAATTATTAATTATTACTGGTAAACATGTTACCAACAAAATCCCTTACAATTATTAACAAAACTGATTACATGTAGATCATACTTTGAAAAGCAAGTATAATAAAGGCCAATTTCACATTTTTATCGTGCACAGTTTTATGTATGTCTTGATTAGATTATTAAAATTAAAGACTAGCTCCTGAAGCTGATAGCTCTCCCTACTGATGATCCTAATGAAGAAAACCAACATGGTTGCAGTGTACTAAGTACTAGCTCCTAAATTCTTTAAGAATAATCCAAGTCCAAGAAACAGTGTCTAAGAGTAGGAGGTTCAAACCTGTATTTTTAGTGGTAGAAGATTAAATTAAATACTCTAATGAATTAGGAATGTCAACAAGGAAGACCAGGGCACCTATTTTAGAGATTCTCAATGTAGAGAAAAAAACATCTCCAGAAATGAGCCCAAATCCTTAGCTCATCTTCTTCACAGCTGTGCAGAGAGCCCAAGTTCTATGGGGTGAGAACTGCAGTGGGTGAGCTTATGCACTTTTAGCACCTTGGAAATGTTGAAGTTTAAAACGTTGACGTTTTTGAGTGTCACACCTTTACTGGCAGAAATGAATGAATGAATGAATGACTGATCCTTATCCATGTGAGCATTCATGGTGACAGGGTGTTTTACTGACACCATGGCACATGATTTAATGCACAAACCTTAAATGCAAAAATGTCAGGCCCAGCTAACTACTTTCCCTGAAGAACAGACAAAACCCCCCGTACAATGCACTCTGCAAACAGCCTGAGATTTGTAAAAGACTGTGGTCATTCATGGAAAACTCCTCTTCCAGCAGGCACTGGAAATACCATTAAGTCCTAGCAAAAATTATACTGTTGGCCATTTTCAGGGGGGCATTGAGAGAAGGAAAGATGAATAGGAAAATATCTGTCTGTATTTTTTCTGATGAGGCTGAGTAGATGACAAATATACAGTGTCTTTTCCTTACTTAACTACCCCTAAATTCTTACACCCAGAAGGAACTCTCAGCCATAACCCACAACTGCAATCCTTGCAATGCACTTGAAAGATTTTCAGAACTTGAAAGGACAGAAAAGAAAATAATTGGCATATATGTTTATTTGATTTCTTTGAATATTTTCTTAATCATTAGTCAGTGGATAAAACATTCCAGGTGTTTGCTCTGCTGTTCTGTGCCTCCCTCAGTTTTGAATTTACAAGATTCTGTCATAAGCTTAGTACTTTCCTAAGAAAAAAACTAATTTATTTTTTTAAATGTTCCAAATAAATCAATAGAGCACTTTCAGGTAGCAGGAAATACAACAAAAATAAAAAAAGGAAAAGAGATATAGAATAATTTTTACTTTAACAACAGAAGTCTTACTCTACAAAACTACAAAATCAACCTCCATTCAAAATATCCTAAATAACAGCATAAACAACAATAAACATTTTCTGTAAAGAACTCTGATTCGAGTGCATATTATTTCCTCTCTTGATGAACTGAACTGGCATTTTGATTAATTTGTTTTTGATTGTACTTTAATTGTACACATCAAATAAGTTAGTACTGTGCAGTGATACACCAATGCATATAGAGGACTTTGTAATTTAATATCAATAATTATATCCTAAATCACACAAAGCATTGAAACATTCACCTTTCATTGAAACATTCCCTTCATAAATATTGAGAATTGTGGCTCTGCTTAAGGTTATGGAAGCACCCTTGCAAAAGAACTTTCAAGGTTTTTGACTGCATTGCAAGACAGGCTCCTTGGAGCTCTATCTGTAGATTTTGACTTTTGCTACAAAACAACATTTCTCCTTAAAAAACAGTAGAATGTTTATCTGCTTCAAGGGGCTTTACAGTCTGGAATGAGTAACAATACTAAAAATAATGATAATGAAGAGCATCTTGCAGGTCTATTTTGGTTCTTTCAGTTTCACAAGCATTGGAAATGAGATCAGTTATTGACTTGGGAAAGTGAGAAAGCATTTAAACATGAGGGGCATTTTGTAATAAACAATTATGGGTTTATATCTATTGGTTATTTTATTATTATCTATGTACAATCAGCTAGCATAAACACATGCACTAAGTTTAAAAAGTGCAAGCAGATATGACTTTGAAAACCACATTTTAGTTCAGTTTTGTCAGATTTGGGCATTCCTTTTCACACTGTTAGAAATATTCTAGCTTCTACTAGAATACTGCACAACGTAAATTTCTCATCTAGCTCACACAAGAATGGTACAAATATGTGTTTATCTAAATGAAATTAAATGAAAAACTGAAGTCCGAGAGAGGGACGAAGAGCAAATATATCTGCAGTGTGAGAAAGATAAGGAAGTTTAAGGCCTCAGATAAACTGGGAAGTGCCTTTGTTAAAGCCTGGAGAAAAATCAGTAATATTCTGCAACATTCTCAAAGCCCTTCCAGCACAGGTAAAGAGTTGTCTGTAGTACATTTAAACTCAGGGAAGCAAAATCTCTAATATATCATGAGTGACACATAGAAGTCTCATAGATAGAAGTGTTACTTTGTAATGAATAAGTAAATAAATAATATTTTAAGGCTTTTATGCTGTCTTATGCAGAAGTGAAGAGAAGAAAAAGTTCCCTATTACAAAGTCAGGTTTTTAAACATGATGCAAAAAAAGATAAAGGAATACAGAATAGCACTCACAACTAACAATAAATATAATTTTTAAAAGACTCATTAATGAGCAGATACATGGTGCATTGATAAAATTAGCCTAGTCAGACTAACTTGGGGTCCCTTTCTGGACCTGATAAGGAGGTTTGTCCATATCTAGCGAGAAGCAGCAAAAACCCAAGAGGCAGAAGGAAGGAGGACACAGTGCATAGAAGGATGTAGGGAGATACCAGGAATGCCAGAGCTCAGCTGGGCTTGAGACTTCATAGCTGCACTAAAAGAGTCTGTACATTACTAGCAAAAGACTGAACAAGGAATATGTCAAATTGTTGCTGAATGAAAATGATGATTAGTGCCAAATGAGACAAATTAGGCTAAGGATCTCAGTGTCACCTTTCCCTCAGTCTTCTCCAACTACTGAAGAGGACTTCATTTTTTTTATGTCCATGGGAACCAAGATTATATTTGTATTTTCATGAGTAAAATTGCAGTTTTGATAGGAAACTCTTTCCCAATGTGTTAACACCCCCGCCCCCCAATAATCACATTTCTTGATGTACTTCACTATATTTCCTTTGCTCCAAATTTCTGTCTGAATAGTTATTTGCATTTGTGATGCATACAGTTAAAAGCTGTTTGGCAAATTTTATCAGGAGACTTGAGTTCCCTATCAGTTTCTTGTCTGTTCCACAGGAAATCAGTGAATTTGTCTCCATATTTTTGATGGGCAAAATCATTCATATCTGAAGCTGTAAGCTATCAACCAGGGATGTCAGAACAAGAGGTCATGAGCACATCCGGGGCTGCTTTTGGCAGCGCCTTGTCCCAGGAGCAGTTGAAGAGCCCCAGTGAGGAAACCACAGGGCTCATGAAAGTCAGTGAGGAAGCACTTTCCCAGTGGATGGGCATTTCATTAACACCTCTATTTGAAGGGCAAAATGACATCCTGCCTACAGTATGCTGAGGTCTTGACCCTCCTCAAGAAACCATCTAATTACTATCCTCTGTCAAACCTCCCTTTTTGGAGAACATGATTAAGGAGGCAGTTGCTAAGCAACTTCAGGAGCACCTGGACGAAGTGGGATTTTTAGCCTTCTTCCAGTCTTCAAGTAATCATTTCCAGACAAGTATTCGTAACAGTCTTAGCTTCATATTTCCTAATACTGCTCTTGGGACACTAATGAAATATTGTTTTATATCAACTCTGTTAATGTTTTTCACATATATTTCAGTTATTGATGATTCAGGTCATCTTATGTTGAGTAACAGAAGGATCACATTATTACCAGAATTTTATAAAGAACATATGCATTTAAAATCAAATGTTTTTTACTTTTATTCATGAGAAGCAAAGCTCACCTTGAAGAACAGATAATGATTTTATTCATATTCATCTCCATGTTTCTTCTTAAATCCCACATATCAAATATGCAAATCCCCCAGCTTCAGTCAAAGAAAAAGAAAAACTGAAATTGTATCACCATCAGGACTTCAAATAATGAAGCCATGAATAAAAAGATCTGTGATAAATGAGTTTCTAATAACAACGGGGTTTCTAATAACAGCAGGAATCAGATTATGAGAACATAAAGGGGAATTTCATGTATGAATGAAAGACTGCAACCTTAATGTTTCTTTATCGCTTAAAATGAGGAATGATGCAGACTGTAGCAGTCAGAAGTTCTTCTGTGGACCTGCCAAGCCTCCTGCTTTCACAGATCCTGCGGCTCAGCTGTGAAATTGTGGCTAAGAAATTAATCAAGTGCCACAAAAATCAATCAAACAAACAAACAATCTGGTAAAGAAGCTTTTCTCAGAAAACCTGCCCAAGCTGGAAACACTCTGAAATATGAAATATCTAGGTTTGCTTAAATAAAATGTTTATAAAGAAATTCTGCCTGATGGGAAAAAAATGGTAATTTTTCATATAATTAACTGAAGAAAAGATATAAAAACCTTTTTGTTGCAAAAGGATGATGTTTCTAGACAATTGTTCTGCTTGGATCCAGAAAGACAGAGGGAAGAACTGTCAACCTGGTGTTCCTACAAGTATCAAGCAAACTCTTTTCTTGAATCCGGACAAGTTGTCCGTGAGTAGCACTTAAAGTGAACTAAGAAAGGGTTAATTACTTATGCCAGTGTGTAATTTCAGCTCTAGTGCCCTCCTGTATTGACTTTCTCTGTTATCAAGTTTCTATTACATAACCAGATTTATGCCACAGCTCCAAGCATCACAAGCATAAATCAATGAGTGGGAGCAGCCGGCAGAGTCAGACAGGGAAATTGTTTTTAAGTCCCACAGACATTTGGTTCTGAGTCTGAAACCCTAGCAATGCTCATGAACTTGTGACCGTGGAAAGTGGTGTTGGTGGGGGAGCTCAGCTCTTTTCCTGCATCCTGCCAAGCTCTCCACTGCTTAAGCTGCTGCTGAAGTTGCAGAGAACATGCAGGAGGATGGAGCAGAGCAGAGGGAAAGAGAAGGCAGCCAAGGCACAAAAGCACCATGGAATAACTCTCTTCTATCACAGCTTCCATCATGGAGGGTGAAGTACTTGAATTGTCCTCTGAGGAGACTGGCAAAGTGATCCTTTAGACTGTTTTAAGCCCTTTTTACCAATGGATTACCCATATTGAGAAGGAAACAAGCTGCAGAAAAACAGTTTCTTCTTTCTGACTGAACACAGAAAATAAAGCAATTTAGATAGTTTATTCAATACCAAGACTAACATCAGTACAGACTTCTTTCTGCTTGTTTTTCTGTTTGTCTTCAGAGGCATTTGATTCAGGCAAATGGGACACCTGAAAAATATCAATGCTTTTTGGTAGAAGTGTAAAAATGAAGAAGAGCTATATGTTTATCTGAGTTAAATGTGCAATTCTTATATGTCTGTTTGTTAACAGTAGAGCACTATCCACTTGTGATTACCATACCTTCTGCAACCTTCAGAATAACTCCCAGCCAGCAGTGTGTTAGGCAGATCGATGGTCTTTCCATTCTGAAGTGCTAAAGTCCATGGACTGTTGCAGAGCATTTGTGCCTGCCAGGACAGGTCCCCTGTTCAGCATGTCCCACCTGCCTGGAGGCCCAGCTGTAGCAATACAGAGATCCACTAGAATGCAGCATGGCTGCACATTGCAACACAAATAGGGACTTCTGCTGCAGTGGTCTCAGAACAGCCTCGGGTACATACCCAAGTCTTTAACTACCATGGACTCTAGCACCAGGAAAAATGTAAGGCCTTAGAAGGACTCCTCACAGTCTTGAAAGGAGTGAGAGTAAGAGAGAGATACTAGTAGAAATGTATTTTAACAGACTTCACAAAAGACATTTTCCTTGGACACTTGCAATTTCTCTGTCCTCAGGTGTTTTAAGCTCTTCCTACAGTTGTACATGATCAGTTTCCTAATATGTTATATCTCTTATCCACCATTATCATGAGGCTACTTTCTGTCTGTCTATGAATTAATTCCAATTTGATTACTTGGGGAAAAAAAAATAAAATCACTGCTTTGGGGATGTTGCAGTTTGATGTTTCTTTTTACAGTCAGATCAGTTATGTAAACTGAAATTACCCAGATATTTTTGGGGGTTAATACACCTTCTGGCAATCCCTGAACACAGCTGCAACATGGCAGTTTCTGTTTGTATTTTGCAGAGGAAGATGTAACATTTTCCATAACCAGGCAGTTGCCTATTTTCTACCTGTAATTAATTCTAATGGTAGCTGACTACTGAAGGGAGGGAGGTAAGGACCTGTGCAGTTAGAAACAATTTCATTTAAACAGAATAATTCTGGACAGTACCTATGGTAACTCATCCGCTTTCAAGTTCAACTTGTTCCTATGATCTTTTCTCACTTGCCAGATGGATATTCCAGCTGATGACTATTGTACAGTGCCATCACTTTTAAACAGTCTTTCCAAATGAAAAGACTATTAAAACCTCTCGAATTCCTAGAAGTTTGGCTTCAATTCATTAACATGTTTCCTCACAATGAATATTTGCAAACTTCACTTATTTCTTGTGACTTACTTAGGTAGGAACTCTAGAGTCATTGTACTTTGAGGTTTGTTTCGTTTGATTAAAAGCAACAATACAACATTTGTTTTTGGGACTCTTGCAATCTGTGTAATATTTAAATCCAGAAAATGAAAAACTAAAAGTATTAAATATATGGCCTTACATTTGTAATACTTGTTCTGGAAATGACATTTTTTCTTATTGCCATTTAACATCAGCTTGGAAACAATTCTTAAAAATTAATGGCCTATGTTAAATAGATACTGAAGGATCAGTGTCTAATTTTAGCTAGACTATATTATAATAAGCAATTACTTTCTCTCATGTCATGTTTATATAGCATGACCAACTTTAAATACCTGATTTAGTAAGGCCCTGAAATTAATAATATAGTTTCTCAAAGGAAAGCTAAAAAACCTTGTGTTACTCACTGAAAACTCACAGAGAAGTTTCCTTCAGTTTATTCAGTTGACGAGATGATAAGTGCACTATTACAAGGGGGAAATATAAAAGAAAGTTATGCTTTTTGAATAGCTTTTTGTACTGTTATATCTTAAAACAAATCCCTCCCTTTCCTGAGAAACTTAAAAGGCCCTTTCCCTGTTGTCTGGTTTGCTGTGTGGTCAGTAAGACAAGCAGGTGTTCTCCAGTGTCTTAGAGGGGAAGGGATGCTCACAAAGGCACTGACAGCCCCTGCAGATCAGGACCCAGTTCTACTTCTCTTTCTAGATGAGTTCACTGGACAGGAGCGCTGCCAGCAGCAAGATCTCATTTCCAACAGAAGAAATGAGATCAGGTGTAAAATCCAGTACTGTTTAACAGCACTGAAGGGTTCAGTATCTGTCCCTCAGACTTTTTGAAAGATCTCTTAACATTAGATTCTCCTTTCTTCTAAAGAGGTGGTTCTTTAAAGCTGTGCTTGCTGTGGCAGCTCCCAGATAAAATGCTAAAGAGCTGGGCATGGTTGTCTGAACCTGTATCAATAACCATTCCTTGGCAAGAAATCTAGAGCATTCAGAATGCCATTTTTGATCTTGTTAGCTTCAAAGTGTCTTGTAACATTACTATTTTTATGTACCAGTGCACAGAGATCTTAACACAGAGCACAGCTCTATTCAAATATAGGACAAAAAGGTGACTTCTGCCCCAAGGAGATCACATCTGAATATGACAAAGAAGTGACTTAGAACTATAAATAGAGACAAAATAAAGTATTTGTGACCCTAGAAGGCTGTATTCGTATAGCATTAGCAGCTTGATCACTGTTTTTGGAGGAGAGGGGGAATGTAGTTAATGCTACTATTGTTTTTGCATCTTTTCTTCATATTTCATGTACATGTAATCCCACTCATAAGACTTGCATACCTTGTACAATAAACTTTCTCACTGGCATGATTATATTTTTCTCATTTATTTTTATTCTTTAGCAAGAAAAGAATCAGGAACAGTAGCAGAACTGATGCAAAAGTCAGTGAAGATAAGCATAACGCTGTATATATGTATAAACATATTCAGCATCAATGGTGTTTCATACTCATTGCAAGTGCAGTTGTTGCTTCCTGAACAGCTTCCACAAGCAGTTTCATTGGATTTCCACTACAGTATCAGTCAGTCCAGGCAAGTGGCATTATCAGTCTCTCAGTAATGTGTATGGGATTATATGTGATACAGTCAAACAGCAAATGTTGAGGTACCCAATTCAATCAGGTATAACTTGATTTTGAGAAAAACTACATTTGAATCAAAATGTATCACTAGACAAACATCCAAAAGTCTTTTTATCTTTGATTGTTTTTTTATTTTTTTTAAATAATTTCAGACTAGATTAAACATGCACTAATTACAGTGTTTATGTGAAATCCAGATTTGAAACTGAGTGATATTGATGACCATGTCTAGTTCTTTACATTCTGGTTGATGCACATGTATTGATGGCATAAACACTGTCATATGATTTCTGACAAAATAATGTTATATATGATTTCTTTTTGATTGCTTGAAAAAATTGGCAATAGTTGCTATGCTTTTGAAAAATTCTGATTTTCAGAAAAATTCTGGTGAACTAATACTTTTTAAGTCAGAAGTCCAACCAGTAGTAGAAGTAAAAGAGCAAGAGAAAAATTTATTGGTCAGAGGAAACAAATACTGTCAAAATGCTTCAACGGGAAAATTGTACCTTGTTATCTTGATCAGTGTGAGAAAATAAAGTTATTCATAGGATTCACATTGGCAACAGCTTTTAGAGTTCACATAAAGAACAATATACACTTCCTTTCCTGAGCTCATCCATAGTGACCAGTAATGATGAATTCAAATGAAGGCATAACATTTGTCTCAACCTATCATTCACAAAGAAAACCTTCCTATATATCACATGACATTCATCATAGAGGAACACAAAAGTTTGTTGGGTTTTTTTTTTCATTCTCTGGGATGCTGGGACAAGTGCAAAGACCAGTAAAAGTTGAAATATTTTCAAAGGAGATCTATAATACTGAAAAATTTCAATTCCTTATTTTCAGGAAAAGTCAAATTAAATAATATGGAATTAAAATTCTACACAGAGAAATAAGGCAAAATGTAATTTGTACTTGAAACTGAATTATATTAATTTTCTCTTAATTAAAAAAAATTATCAATTAAACTATTTGTATTAAACACAACAAAAATCACAGTCTTGCTTCAGTACAAACTCCAGCTTACATTTAACTAGAATTATTGGTGGCACTTACATATCAGAGAAGACTGGACACCAGAAATCTCTGCCCATCCTTATGGCCCAGTGTTATTCTCAAATGGTAAACACCGTAAGTGAAAGGAAAAGCAGAACAAGGACAGGAAAGTCATAAACCCTAAATGAATTGAGATTGCTATTAGCACTGTTTGTCCCCCATCCCCAGAAGTGGGAACACTTTTTAATCCTTTTTAAGGATGAACTCATGCAGATCTAATGATGCTGATTCACAGACACACTGAGGTAATACACTTCAGATGAGAAGGACATCGCATCATTTCAGCAAGTCTCAAAACATAAGTACTAAAGGGGATTTTATGATGGCATCAGCTTTTACTGTAATCAAAGACTCCAAGGTATGATTACAGCTATGCAGGTCACACAGTGGGATAGGCTCACTGAGGCAGTAAGATAGTCCCAATCTAAAGAACATAAGGCAGGAGACACAAGCCAATTCTCTTATTGTATAATAGCACATAATGTTATATTATGTCTTTAAAAAATCAATTTAAGTTATGTTCCACCCAACTGCTTCTGGTTAAGGGGAAAAAAACTGACATGAGGACTGCACATATTTATATCAAAGTTAAACACTGTGGAAAGAGGCTGCAAAATGAGATTTTTCCTTGCAGGACAGGATAAGTATCAACTGAAGTGTGGAAACAAAGTGCATGGTTTTAAAACCTCTGCATTTTTATGTGCTATGTTTCATATTTGGAAGAAAACAAGAAATCTCATGGTTCCAACATTTACTTTTAAGAAATGGACTCAGGAAGAAAATATGACTTATGAACATATGCCTCTTTCCTGGGGAGAGCAAAGGTAGCTCCTGGAGTCATTATGTGCTTACCTTTTTTATAGAGTCCTGACCCGGAGCTGCCACAAGCTGCTTCCACTAAGGTCTGTGGTTCCTCCCCTCTCCCAGGGGATAACAGGGTGTGAAATGGAGAGTAGGATACACAGTTATTATGAAATATAAATAATACTCTGCCTAAAAGTCAGGAAAAGCACCTTAAAACAGAAGTTAGTAAGATCTGAGTCATCCCTTCCCCTCTGTGGGCACGTCTCTGGGCCAGGGTCACAGACTCTGTCCACCTGTTGCAGTCAGTGACAGTCACATCCCCACCACCCTGCCAGAGGCACCACTGGTGGGACAAGGCACAGGCAACTTGTTTGCAAGAGAGGTTAGCATGATATTTCTCAAACACCACTCTCTCTCCTTTTATGGATCTTTTAAAATTGCCTTTACTATGTAAAAAACATAAAATACTCAAACACTTGCTGCTTCTTCACTTAAGGAAAGCTCCATAAAATTTGACTGACCTGCTGGCTAGAGAAGTAAGATTATTGCTTGAGTGCTTGAGTGCTTTCCTTTTATTTTTTTTTTTATTTTTTTTTTGCCAAGTGATTGTTCTCCCCCTGGAGATGAATGCTGGATAAATCCTGAGAAATTACAGCCAGGACTTCATAAGCTGTAGTATCTTACTTCTGTTGAAAAGTCCTAAAACTGCCATGGATTTTTGAAGCAATGGCTGAGCACATACTCCTCTCTATCCATTTGCACATCGTAGCCCACATGCTCACAATGCTCAAGCACTGTGGTCCTGCAGCAACTCTGAGACATTTTCAGCAGTGTTGGGCTTGCTCTGAAGGTTTGTGAAACACCAAGTTGTATTTCATAGCCCTGCTGAGGGGACTATCTATTTGTCTGGATTACCATGTCTTCAAAACCAGCATGTCAAAAGGCTTTAAGCAGGACACCAATAGAAATTCCAACCTGTTCAAATGTTTCTAACAGTGTTCATGGCTGCTCTGAACAGATTTTTTGTGCATTATTTATATAGACATGAGTGAAATCTGAATCCAGCTTTCTTCAGTTGTTGGTTTCACTGCCATGAGTCCTACACCTACTATCCCATCAGTTTTATGGGCCAGCCCTTGCATTAACTTGTGTATGAGGTCTGCTGTTGTGATTTGAGTGATCAGACCTCGTGTTTCCTCTTTACTAGTTAGCCCACATAGTGCAGAATATTCCCAGAATATTGGATAAGAGGTTTTGTTTACACCCTCTTTTGGCACTCAAGAGCCCTTTCCTAGATGATCTAGAGTTTTGTTTTGTGTAAGTTTGACTACCACAAATAGAGAATTGTCCATCACCCAACACTTGCCTCGATAAAGAGCTCAGACAGTTTCTGAGCACTGCAACACCAGATTTGCTCCTTCTTGCTACAAAAGTTCATCTCTACAACTAGTTCTGTAACTAGGCCAATGGATAATTTATTTTTGCCTGTTCCTAGATGAAATCCTTATCTATTTAGCTAGAGCTAAAACCAGCACAGGAAAGAAAACACTTGATATGTTTATATCCAAGATAAATTTTCATTTATTTTACTCAGAAAATGAAAAATCAGCTCTCACAGCTCTTCCACCAAACCTTCTTTTTTTTTTATTTCCTCAAGAAAAGCTCTGTGTATCTGTTTTCAAACTTTATCTTCATGACAGTTGTCTATAAGAAGAAACTGGCCTGCTTATTTAAGCTCTGTCATTGTATACAAACTGAAAGCTTTTATTGTATCACATTACATATATGGTGAGGTAGGAGTTAGAGTGTATAAAAGAAGTCCAGTATCTACATTTGTTCATTCATTGCATCACGGTATTTAGTTGCCTATTCATATGAAACAACAACCCTTTTGTATAAATCTGATGTTTAAAATCTAGTTTACTATACAATACTTATTCTACAGTCTACTTTAATTTTCCTAATGCTTTCTTTACACTTTGCAGAGATATGAAAACACTTTTGCTTGACATCTGTTTTGGAGGGGAAAGGAGGGCTGAAAATGTGTGAAAAGAACGGTGTATGGGTGTCACTCACCCAGCACCAGTAGAAGTGACATGTTTAATGTGATTCCACTTTATTTCTTATTAGTGTTCCAAGGGGTCTCTTTTGTACACACTGAACTTCACTGTGTCAATGTATTTATCTAAGTGGCTTGTATGGCCCAGAATTACACAATAGTAGGTACTGGTGCTAAAAGTGGATAGAATCTGTGTCTGTGCCTAGCTAGAAGTCATTTTGAAAGTTTCTCCTTTTTTTATTGGAAGAAAATTTACTTAAAAATAAAAGTCTTGACAATAACTGAAATGACTCTGTAACATAAGGAGAGTTGCTAAATGAAAAACTGCAATGAAATAATGATGCATTTCATATTCCTAATGCTAAATTATGAACTTAAATTATAAAGTATCTTTCCTTATAAAGCATTTGCCTCAGACTCTCCCCAGGCCTGTCCTGCCTGCCTTCCTCTTATAAGTTTGAAGTAAAAGAATAACATCACCTCAGAGAGGGCTGCAGAGTCCAGAAAGTTAATCTGGCAGAGACTGTCCTCAGGGACACATATTCCAGTTTTTAAAGCTATTTCCAGATTAAATGACCATCACAAGCTGCCTCTTCTCTGCAGCATTACTGAAGTTTCAGCTACCCCAATTAGCCTCATTGAATCTGCAGCAGGTTGTCTGACATCTGAATTGCCTTGTGAAGTTTGGTATCAGAAAACTGTGCCACAAATTGACTCACAAAGAAATCACTTTTTTCTTTTTTTTCTTTTTTTTTTTTTTTTTTAATCAGAGCTTCCTCTTGTCTCTGGATGTTGCCTGCTACACTGCAAACCCTCTAGCTCCTCTCTGGCATCTTTCCTCTGAAAATCATCTTTTGGCCTGCTGGATCAGAAGCTGAGTGAGTGTAAATCAGTGGCAGTGGCTGGAGCTGAGCCAGCAGTATTAGGCAGGACACCTCGTGGAGGCAGAGGCACTCACCCATGAGACGAGCCCAGAGCTCAGCCAGCAGAACAAGGAACAGCTTCTCCCTCTTTTTGTTTCCTTCCTTGTCCACTTGCTTTTATTGGAGCACCTCAATGTATATGTAACTACATGTGTTTGCACCTTAAGCACATGAATGACTTAAAAGAAGAGCAAAACTCCCAAATGTTTATACAAAACACAGGCTTGAGTATTCACAGAGGGGAAAAAGTGTCCAAAAGAGCATTAATATATATTAGTGGGATGTGCATGCACATATCTGTGCACAGGATTCACAAATTGATAAATGATGCCTCTGTACAGTTTCATGTGTCTCAATATGCCAAAACATAATATAGTAAGTAAATATGCAGCATAAAACTTCATATAGATATTAAAGGATTCTGTTAAACTTGAAAGAAAGTCTTTCTGTTAGTGCTGAGCTGAGCACAGCAGAGCTGAGGAGCAGATGCTGCTGGGTCAGAGACTGACAGCCCTGAGGTTTGCTGAAATGGGCTCCAGACCCATGGGCAAGGTAAGGGGAGTCTGGCTGGGGCCAATTACACTTATTGGTACCTTCAGAACCCGGAGCATATACAGCGTTGAGCAAATATCCAAGCAAAACGTAATAGGAGAGACTCTTAGCTGTGGTTTGAGTGATACCAAGAAATACTTAGCTTTTAAATCACCCTTAAAAAGGCAGGTTGAGGGTGGGCTTTTCAGATGACCAAACTAAACATCTTGTACACATGCATGCATGAAAGAAGACAATTTTAATTATATATTTTGTGTAGTCCTGCTGTCAGAGTAATCATAAACTCGGATGTTTCTCATCAGCTGTGCTCTGTTAGAAATGAAACATCTCAGTGTGACAGAAAAAAGATTTCATGAGTGCACCCGTCAGATCCTGGAAGTGAGAAAGCTGGTACAGCGGATTATAAAAGTGTTCTCACTACACAAGCATTCAGTTCTTGTGATTAAATGAATTTCACAGTGAAGGGAAACACATCATCTGGCTCCACTGCTTGTGACTAGGTGGGTGAATTAAAGCAAACCAGGGGGGTTTCCATACTCAGAGGTAGGGGCTCTAAGTAAGCATGCAATTACTGGAACACCAACTGTCATGGCCCCTCAGAAATGGAAAAATCATTTTGCTCAGAACCTGAAATTCCAGGACTACCTGTATCTTCACAGCTCTTCATCTCTTGCTCCAAAATTAATGAAACTTAGCTTTTCCCCAGAAAAGCCTTCAAAGTTAAGAACTTTGCATTATATTTTGAGCCCCTACAAAGCTAACAGCTGGGCTGTGGCTGCGTTGAAAGGGGCAGGAGGGAGATGAGAGGTGAGTCCTTTCCTCTGCCTCCTTGTGCAGAGTGAACACCCGAGGTTCAGAGGAAGATCAGAGAGTGCAGAGGTGATCTCCAGCTCAGCCAGGTCCCAGCCTGCAGCCCTGGGGCCACACTACAGCAGCAGAGAGATGGTGAAATGGCTGCAAAATCCTTCCCAGTATACATTTATTTGGGCTTTCTTGCCCCTGCAAGAAAGTGCATGAATAACATGAGGGGAAAAAAAACGAAAGTACTAACTCAAATTTTTACAGTTCTGTCTCTGTTTTGGAAGTAGCAAGAGAAAAAAATCAGTAGTGTGCAACCCACAAAATAGTAATTTTTAAGTTGCTTTATGAAGGAAATGGATAATCCTTGATTATTGGGGGTGGGAGGGGGAAGGATGGATGATTCCTTGATTAAAAAGGTCAAGAGACAATATTTTAAATCCACAGAGTTCAAATATTCAAGGAAATGCTTATAGCTTATTTCCAGTTACAGAGTTGTTAGCAAAGGCTGACACAACTTAGTGTAAAAGCAGAGCAACAACAGCTCAGAAGTATTTGCTTCATATTCTCTCATTAATGAGAATGTTATGTTTCAGAAACTCTAATTTTTTGATATTCACATTCTACTCTGGAAGCATAAATTATGTTAAGGAAAAAAATTACTCCTGATAATTATTTTACTGAGATCAACAGAAACATGTCCTAAAAAAATTCTACTTAGCCTAAATAAAGGTTGGAAAAATAGACTCTAATTTAGTCCTTTCCTTGCTGATAATATTTGGATCAGTATTAAACACCCCTCTTTTTTCTTGAGGTCATAAATCAAGTACTGGGCCCAAGTATTTATTCTTAGTCTAATGTAATTTTCTTTACCATCTTGTTAAACTGCTTTTGAAGTTAGCCTGCCCTATAAAAAATTGATTTCTTAAAACACACTGAAAATATTAAAAAATCTCCTTTTTTGTGGAATATTTTTAAACAGAAGGAAGCACTTGCTTCCCTGTGCCCACGTTATTAAGCTTTTATTCCTTATTTTTTGGCTCTAGATTTTAATTTAAAGCATGTACTAGTATTTTTCTTGGCTCATTCTTCTACAGACCCAACTGTAACATCATTTTCCAAAATGGCTATGCAGTGAAATTTACTCAGCCATAAAAGATTTAATTTAAGTAAAGTAAAGTTGATCCTAACATCAGATTTAAGGGTTTGGTTTAAATTTGTAAACACAAGAAGATTCCAGGCACTGTAAATTAAAGATTAAAAAAGATCATTCATTCTTTAATTGAGAAAGATTATAGTGATATCTGCCTATTTATTTATTCCATCAATTCCTAGCCTAAGGAATTTTCTTACTCCCTCCCAGACAAGCAGTCACTGTGCTGTCAAAGATGCTTTTGTATGAATTAATAATTTTTTGTGAATTTTTGGGTTTGGGTTTTTTTTAGGAAAAAACAGTAATTGAATTCAAGAAATTCTGAAAGTTTCCTGATATACTTTAGTAAGCAAACACTGATTGCAATCTGTCACTGTCAGTGTGCTTTAAAGATAAATTTACTGACAAGACGGTAACAAATCATAAATTACAAACCCCCAAAAGGAGGGCATGAACAACTTCCTTGGCAGCTCTGGCTGGAAGAGGACTTTGAGAGCCAGGCTCCCAAGTGGGTGAAGTCTCTTGTGCCCAGGCTTTCCTGGGAGGTTTCAGCTCACAAATCATTTGTGTATAGGCTGCAAAGCCTCCCAGGCAGCTACTGCAATCTCATGGGTCAACACAGACCAGCGGGGGCTCTTTCTGAAGTAAAAAGTTGCAGAGAAAATGAGGGACTGTTTTTACTTACACATCCAGATAGACAGACAGATAGCTGGATGGTAGAGTGTGATTCCTTGGGGCTCCTGGATAACCTGCATATTGACTCATTTTAGAAGCTAGCTGGAAATATTCATGTCCTGCATGCACATTGAAAATAAAATCTCATCACATATGCATGCTATATGCTTCATACATCAAAACACAAACACAGACAGTTTGGCAGAAAGAAAAGCAGTGATAATGAAGCAGTTAGATCTATAATAAAGAATTTCTTTGAAATGTTATTGTCATACCAGGTTTTATTCTGGGAAAACGTTGCATGCTTTGAAATCACAGGTCTGGTGAATCTGTAATGGCGAGGCTGACAGACACATTAGCAGCTCCCAGTGCAGAAACCATGGTGATGGTCACCTTACACATATGAATAAGTAAATAAGCTATATGGCATAGCAATATCTAGGCTTCCAAAATATACGGGTGGCATGGAATAATTGCTTAATCAGTATTTTGAAAAAGTCAGCACTTTTTAATAGGTATGCTAATGAAGAACCAGAAGCTTTGAAACTTTAAAGGTTTTGAAGATTTGAGGGATAGAAAGCTACGTGGAAGAAAATAATGGTGTTACGCTTGTAATAATTAAAAATAAAGAGAAGAACAAATGAGTAATTCTATGTCAATCAGCTTCCTTTTGCTGAGGAACGTAATACTCGGGTGCTTACACTAAAGAAATTTAACCTTTATAAGAGTGTATTATGGGCCAATTCTTCTAGAAATGGCTGCAGTTTTACTACAAGTTAATTAAAAAAAAAAAAAAAAAAAGAAGTTAGTGAGTTCATGGCAGTTTCTTTAGCTTTTTCTCAGAATAGGGAGTGAAATTTCAGTTCCAAGCTAGAAAATAATCCTGGCACATACAAGTCTATAATGGTTGCTAATATTTTTATATCTATTTGGTTTGATTTTCTGGCATTAAACCTTTTTCATCTGTGACCTTAGCAAAGCTGGTGTTCTCTCTCAGACAGAACACAGTATGGCAGCCCGAAACCTGGGTGCCTTTGCTGTGTACGCGTAACACGTCACACCGTGACTGCAAGGCAGTGGAGGAGAGGTAGAGAGGATTAAATCCCCAGGAGCGATTTCCCACAACAACATTGCCTGTCTTTCTGTGCAGGGTGTTGTGAGGATGGCCAAGCATGGCTCCCCCGGCGCTGCCTCCCTCGGATGAGGGATGAGAGAGCGGAGCCAGATTCGGTCACACTGCCAATGTGCCCGGCCGCATTCTCAGCCTCCGTGCCATGCTCCATGACAACAAGGTGAGACGGCAGAGGTTACCCGAACAGCTGCTTCCTAAGCCACAAATTCCAGGCATTGAAAACCATCTGTCTATACATTCACAAATGTATATAAGGGCAATCTATCAGGCTGCGGCACTGCAGCTGCCACTCCATCAGGCCTGCTTCCTTTCTCCAGGCTGAACAATAAGAGCTAGTTCTTCACTTTGTGTCACACAGAATGGCTGATTTGATTAAGTCCCCAACTCTCATTATGCTAGGTAGGGGTGTAGAATTTCAATGATAATCCATAATGCATGACCAGTTTGTCGCCATGGTAACATAAATTCAAGGTTACTAGCTCAGACGCATAATTGGGTGTGCATTGAGTGCTGAAGAAGGGCTGTTAAAATTCTTGTCATAGAAGAGTAGCATCCATCATACTGTCTGAAATTGCAAAGTACTCATAATCAGAAAGAAAAAAACCTTGGAGAAAAATGTTAATAAAATAATGATTACATCTAATATAATTGTTTAAGTTTAAAAAAACCAAAGTGGTTAAAGCATTTTAGTTAATAAGGATGGAAAAGGCAACTGATTAACTACAGAAGACTTGGTTTGAACATTCCCCACCCCCCCATATTTGCATTGTAAGATGGACCCAAAGCAGTTCAGCTCTGAAACTGACTGATTAGCTCAGAATCTAATCCATATGATACAGTAAAAGATGACGCTTCGAACGCAGACGGCACAGCCTTATAGGCATCGTTTGCCCAGTTTGATCTTTTGTGGGTAAACATATCTTCAAAATTAGCTCCACTAAGGATGAGAGGACTATTGCATGCTGATTTTTTAAAATTTTTTAGATGTTGCCCTGAATTATTGCAATATACAGCAGCCATTTTAACTATCCAAGATGAAATAGGTAAGGTCAAATCGAACAGATGGAAACAAGACATTTAAAATCAGACTGAAAAGAGCTCTAACATCTATATAGTAATAGTGATCTTACTCCAGCAGATGGATGGAAAAGATGACCTAGAAAGGCTTATCTTTTTTTTTTTTTTTCTTTCTGTCTCATTTTTATGCATTTGTGACTGCAACATACCTGAAACCTGGCATTCAGTATATTAATGTAGTATGGGGAGGGAATTGGGTTTTCTTTTTTAAAAAATATTCTTGTGTACATCTCTCCTGTATTCCTTTAATGTTAGCAAGATTGATGTGATGTTTGCATTACTTTTTCCTCAACAAGCCTTATTTTGATGACCATCTTTGATAGCAAGGAAGAATAGGCAAATCAGATTTTACATGAGCACTTCCAATATGTCAGGAGCTTAAACCTAGCATGTCACTACAGGAAAAAAGATCATTACTAAATGAATATTTTCCTCAGCTCCAACCCCATTTTCCTTGATTTTGTCTGACTTGTATGGATGTGTTTTATAGCCTTGGCAAATTCTAGCTGAGATGCTTCAGCATATGGTTTTATTTATTAGGATTTCTAGTAGAATCTGACGTTATTTCAATGTATGTTTCTGTAACAATTTTAGAAGAGTTTCTTCAAAGGAATAGAACCTCGGTTTATGCTTTTTGAGTCAAATCTGTCCCTTGTTTCTGGGACTGAGCTTTTATCTAATTCTGTTGGAGATGCTTATGATTTGTTGGGTGAACTGCTTAAAAATAACAGTAGAAAATTCCAATTTCATGGAACTGGAAAGGTTCAGTAAGGAAAAGGTTATTCAACCATGAATCTTCTGCAAAGGTTAAACTAAATTAAACTATTTGGGCTTTCCAGATTTCAGATTACACTGTTTTCTAATCTATTCTGCATTTACATTTTGAGAACATAAATTGTAGGCAACTTAACATAAACATAATTCAAACTGTTAAACTACAGTGAATTTTAAAAGAATTTTGTGAAATGCATTTGGTATTAGTTACTCCTTATACTTTTCATGTTTATTTCTGAGAAGATTATATTTTGAGAACTGGAAGTTTTCATTACAAAATTGGATTAATTTTATAAGGTTAGAAAATATGGGCACTAATCTGTAATTTTTAGAAATAAATTTTTTCAGTGAACCATGAAGCTTCTTTTCTGAACAACTGAGTCCAAGCCATGCTCTCTTGCCACCATTTTAAAATTGTTCAGATCTGCAAGTAATTTCCATTACAGAAAAATGTGCTGGATCATAAGCCTATATGCACTCGTAGGCAGGAGGATTTTTCACATGAGTGAGAAACGGCAAGATCAGATGCTACAGTAATGGAGGCTGTGGTTGTAGCACACTGAATTTATTTTCCTCTGTGTGTAAGACCTGTTTTTGTACATAAAAACATATATTACCATTCAATATCAAGATAGGACTGTGTGTTCAATGTTGTGTTTTATTTCAACACAGCCTAGCTTAATATGAAGCTTGCAAATATTGCATCTGGAGGTGTATTCTCTTCTTGATGTGCACATGTAATTCCAATTAACATTAAGAATGTTAATGAGAATATGCCCCTCTAGGGGCTGGAGAGGGGGAGGTGAGGGAGCAGGTTTGTAGTTCTGATTTAAATAACAAGTGACTTTTGTGGAGAATACCAGCATGTGGTCTCATGCACTTATATTGTGGAAATGCAGTGGCTCTGAATGAGAGTGCAGGATTTAAACATTGATGCTCAGTGATGCTTAGCCAAGTGAACCCGTTGTTGGGGGCAAATATTAAATCCCAATGTGCCTTCTCCAGGAAGGAATATTTGTAAAAATGCTTACTTCTGTATTTGTCCACAGGCATAAAAGACTCCACTGCAAGAGACTGGGCTGTGGTTTGGTGATTTTTTTTTTTTTAAAGACTAGCTTAGTTTGAAGAAAGAAACCATTTAATTACTTCTTGTTTCTCAAGTATTCAGAATGTATAGAAGGGCTTTCAAAGCCTTAAGCAGCAATGTGCTTCTATGCTTTGATTAATTTACGTGTTGTTCTTTTTGTGTTACAAGAAGAAAGTGCATTTACTGTCAGATTTCAAAATAACAACAATATCTATATTAAAATAGATATTAAATCACTATTTTGTCTTTGAAAGTGTAATGTCACTAGTGATATTTTGAGAAATCCTATGTAAGCAAAGAGTAAGAATAACTGTAGCACTTCCATTTCTGAAAGTGGACGATAACAGATTGTGAAGTGGTTTTAAGGCAAGGAGGCATGCAATATATATCTTATAATTACAAGAAAATGTCCTTAATATTGTCCTTAAATGGAATTATCATTTCATTTTAATAGATGAAAACAGAGACAGTGTTTATGTGTAGAATATACTTTCCTGTGTTTTTTGCCAGAAGACAAAACCACAGTACAACAAACAAGTATAACATGCAAAATGGTTAAGAAGAAAAAATAGAAATAAAAACGACAAAATTTTTACTGTCCTAAGAAATTATTTCTTTTTTTTTCTCATAATGCTTATTGCAAGACATAAAAATGACCAAGAGACAAACAGATGTATTCCTGTTTAATGTGCCATCTAACTTTTGTTATCAGTGACAGAAAAAAATTCCTCAAACAATATAATTTATCTGTTTTGTCAATTCTTGCTGCATAAACTTTCTGCATGCCTGTTCAATTTACACACAGAGAAGTGGTGTTCATTTCATTGATCTGACACATCACATTTCATTGTGTTGATTTCAATGCAAGTGTGATTGCAGGATGGGCAACGTGCAGCCAGCAGGATACATTAAAAATGTAAAGTGAAAATGTGTGTTCTGTAGATGTCTTTTACTGTGACATTTTTTAGGTCAAGCAGTTGAAAAGCTGTTATTTGAATATTTGTTTTGTACATTTTATGTGTTGAGTTTAGTACTTCTAAAATTTAAATTTTGTAAATACACAGTGGTATATTTGAAATTATGAAATATCATGTACCCTCATTTTTTAACTTGTTCAGGGCCTGATCATATTGTCTTGTAACCCGAGGCTTTTAATAATACTATTAGAGACAATAAGAATTGTCCTTGTGTTTAGGAAGCAATTGTCTAAGGCTTAGATTTGTCCTTCTCCTACATCCATCAGTAGTCCTGTATGAAATTTTGGGGGTTTTATGAAAAAATTATTTTGCACAGAGTGGTGTTAATGCATACTCAGTCCCATCTCTCAGTCAGAAATGACTACACATATGCAAGCAGAGGTGAGAATTGTAAGAAAGCATGATGGGAAAACCAGAACTATTACTAGCAGTTGTAGGTGAGTGAATCTGTTTAGGAAAAACAAAGCTGGAACAATTTTTTAATTGGAGATTTTCACCCCCCCCCATTAATCAATTTCTTCAGGTTTGAAAAAGGAAAGTGTTCAGCTGCCATACCTCCATGTATTTAATTCATTCTTCACTTTGAAGAAAATAATCAGTCATTAAATCAGAATAGAGACATCGAAAGAAAATTAAACAGATTAAAGGGGGTATGACACATGGATGACATGGCGACCAAAACACCAAATCTAAGAGCTGATTAAATGTTTGTCCACCCCACATTGAGAGGGCACACACTTGAGCAGCAAGAACCAGGGAACAGGCTGCTTCCAGTTCTCATGCTGCAAATCCAAGGAAATTTCATTAGACTCTATAGAGTAATTACACAAAAGATCAGAATTTGTCTGTCTGGTTCTATCACTCACATTAACTTGATTTCATTAGACATTAAGATTACTAATACCATATCTTCCAGAAAAACAAGAGTATTCTCAGAAAAGCATCACTTGTGAAGTGTTTAAAATATCAAGACAAATGACAAGTTTTCTGTAAAATTTCGAGCAGTTCTTTCTTCCACTGCCAATTTCTGATAATACACACATAAATTAGTCTCTCACCACCCTGCAGAGGCTAAAAAAATGATTAAGATATTAGGGAAGTAAATATGGAGACACAGAAAATAGTAAATTAGCATTTCCTCAAATTCAAAAACAAAACCCTGAAGAAAACAGATTTTGTATTAATCAGCTGCAGTCAGAATTTGCAAAAAAAAAAAACAAACCGAAAAAAAAACCCCAAAAGGAAAATGTTGTGGCACATTTACAAATTGCATGGCCTCTTGGACTGCATATAAGAAAACAGACCTACAGATGTGATGGAGCTTTTGCTCTTGGCTTACCTCAGACCTGGCTGTTGGGATATTGCTTTCCTGGTACTCTGTCGATGTTTCACAATGCTCTCTAATGAAGAAGAAACTGCTGAATGAGAAAAGTACCTGACAGGGATGAAATTCTCTGACCTGTGGTGTGCAGAAGGTCATGCTGTCTGGTCATAATCTATCAAAACTGTAAATATAATACACATTCTTTAGGTGTTTCAAGGATCAGCAGCAATGTGATTTCCAAAAATTTACAGTGGTACCTTGAGTTCTGAGAAATGATCATAACCCCTCATAATATTGAACTTGTCTTGAGGTGACTGAAATGGGTCAGTAAGTTAAATACTACTTCCATAGAAGCTCTGGGAAACAGGAAAAAAAGAGAATAATTGTTTCTGCTCTAAAGGCAGCACTAGTACCCTATCTTTGCTGTTTGGATGGTCAGGAAGAGAGGAAAGTATCTTCTTGTTTTGGTTAAACCTTCTCAAAGTGTGTTCTAAGTTTAAAATCAGTATCCACCAGGATTGCTAATGGCATTGATATACTCCTGTGTTTGATCCCTTCTATGGTCCTTTGCTGCTGCTAGTGGTGGCATTCAGGGGAAAAAAAAGCTGAGCCTAAAATAGCTTTCCTATCAAAACTGCTTCCCTAACTACTGCTTCAGTTAAGAATGTGATTTATCTTTACACATTATGCACAGGCCATTTGAACCTTTGGTATAGGTAGAATCATACCATTTTATACATGTTAATACCAGTATAGCTTGTTCATTTCCCTTTCTGCACTGGAATCAACTACCTTGCTGTAATGACTTTATATCAATATATGTAGCTGGGCTTGAAAAGGGGAAGATGGGATGTGACTCGCAGTTTTACTACTTTAAATGAACCTGAATATTTAAAGCAATACAAACTCTACGTTTAGACAGGGCTTCAGGCCTTGGAGAATTATGAATATGAGTCATTGACTTTCTTTTGCACAAATTGTTCCTAGAACAAACCCCAGCCCTTGCCCAAACCCCTAATTAATGAAAACCAGCTAACCCTGATTATCATGTAGGGCACAGTAAGTGTGTTGAAGGGATTCTACTCAGATTTTAGCTGATGCGACTGAGCACCTATAACCTTGTTTTCCCCTTGCCAAGCTCAAGCAAAGGTGTTTCATCATAATGGGAATTATTCCCAAGTCAATTTTCACAGGTTTTTTGCTCTGTCTCCTTTCAATCCATATGATCACAGTTAGCTTTAACAATGAGGAAGAAAAGAGACTTTGGTTTACTGTAAGTACATTTTTTTTATCTTCTGATTCAGAAGTGACTGAAAACGTTTTACCCTGCCTTTACAAAAATCAAGTGCTGTTCTACAGAGGACATGGAGGGAGATGTTAGATTGGAGAGATAAACTATTTAAAAGATCTGCACATAACAGAATGCAATTAAAATTAAATAAAAATAATAACACAGCATTTAAATAACAATACATATCCCAAAGCACTTCACAGGTAGTAAATATCATGATAAGCATTTGATTGCTGCTTATTTTAGTGGGAGTGGTTTAAGAATGAAAAATATTGAGCCCACTCTCCCTCTCTTTGTGGCAGTTCTACAAAATTAACAGTTTCTATAGAACATCCTGCTGCTGAATACCCAGACAGGAAAAGCCTGGACAATGCTGAATTGCATCTCCAGGTGCACAGAAATATAAATGCTATTTTCAGTTTGGTTTATGTTAGTTTTTAGGGTATTTTTTAATAATGTAAACACTAGAAACCAAAATAAAATGCAGATTGGTTACCAGCATGCATCTTATTTTTGTCATTAAGTCATTTCAACATCTAGGTGCAGCATTCATGTGTCCTTGAAGCTGCGAGAAGTGGGGATGGGAGGGGTGGATATGTGCAGTCTTCAGGACTGAAGCATTAATCTAAGGAATCATACAGGGAAAAGAAAGCCAGTTTTTCATAACGCCATCAGTATTCCTATCTTACCAAGAGCTTTCATTAGATGATATTTAACTCAGATAATTACCTTTCTAGCTGACATTATCCATTGGAAATCACAATTTCACTATGCCAAAAGGAAGCTAAATGGCTAACTCTATGGCACTTCATACCTTTCAACTGATTTTTCAACTGATAATTTAAGGCAAAATATTCTCCCCAGTCTCCATACAAGTGTGTATTTCTATGTGGATGAAATCCTTCTTTTGTTTTCATTTGATTCTCCTGGAAATGGATAAAATTATATCCTTGAACAAGCTATTTAACAGCAAATCTTTTACTTTTATGCATTCCCTAGGTCTCAAATGGATTAAATTCATAGAACTCATCTTCACCTTGGAATTACACCTTATGAAGTATTTGTTTCACTCATATCCCTCTGAAAAGAAAATTCCCTAGCTGGGACCAACTCTTCCCTCTCTGCTTGAGGACCAGAGTATTTTTGGGGGTGCAGGTGTTCCACTCTGACATGCAGATATTTTAACATATGGCAATGTGGGGATAACAGTCCTTCTCCTCTGCCAACCTCTTCCTCAGTATTTGGGCTCCACGACCTCCATTTTGTCTATATCCCCAGGTTTTTTCCCAATTCAGTCCTGTCTGTCCTCCCCTCCAGCACTTCAGCTCCAAGGTTCTCAAGCACAGAATATAATTCCTAGGTGTTCTCAGAACATGAACGAGAAGCAGCTTTGTCTTTATGAAGACTGGCACTAGCACAGTGATGCTGCTCTGTCTCTAGGCAGCTCTTTGGGGCAGGAATCAGAATTCTTGCATTGCAGTTATCCGATGTGGAACTGTTGCCATTGCAGAACATCAAAATTCTATTAAAAACTAAGGACATTGTTTGTGCTTGTGTGTTCCTGTGACTAAGCTTAGAGCACTTAGCCATTGGATTTTCAAATAGTTTCTTTCATGCTCTAACATTTGTTATTCCAGAAATATCATCCCAAAACTGTAACCAGGCAGATGCCATGTGTAGACCAGATTAGGTGTGTCTCTCCTCTTTCCTGGTTGTTACAATGCTGCTTGGGTCTAGGGCATGTTTTAGTGCCATCAGCAAAGAACATTTCACTTTTTTTCAGGTTTGAGGAGAAGGTCTCCAAGGGAGCTGCTGGTTTGATGTGTAATGAACATAAGTGGGTTAGTTTGGCATACATCTGATGTGCTTGCTACTAAAGCAGTGTTCATGCTAACAACTGGAATAATCCAGGGTTAAGAGCCCGAGGTATAAACTTTCCTCTGTTTGTCCTTTTCCCTTTACATCATCCATTACCTATCACAATTCTAAAAACATCCTGTTCAAAAAACTAAGTACAGTATAAAGCAGAAAATCTGACTTATGTCTGCTTTTAGCCATTAAAAAATGCATAAGGAATTTTGAAAACCATAAGAGCCATGATGATATGTCCCAAGAAACCTAAAATAGGATAAGAACATATATTCAATGAAAGAACATTATAATAGGTACTTACCAGATTAAAACTTGCATACCATTTACTTTCAATTGCATGTCTTGATCTGAAAAGAGTATTGATCCATCTGACTAGAGGCCCCTTCCAGTTCAGATTTTTCTGTGATTCTATAACTAGGCTAGAAATCGTGAAGAGGCAGGGGTTATTTTGGGAAGAAATTCCAACAAAAGCAGAAATCATTGTTTTAATCTCCAGGGCTGTGTTTCACCTCATTCAATTTAACATGCTTAAAAGTAGTTTCCTTGCCCATGCTGGTGTTCTTTAGATCATTAGAGACGAAGAAGCATCTCCAGAATTACTTTTTGTCATCTTAGATACCTAATATGACCTGAAACAGGCACCTGTTTCTCTCCAGTAGCAATATGAAAACTGCATGTAACCAATTTTCCAATGCCTGAGCCGAGAAAAAGGAATCTTACCTTATCAGAATTACCTATTTTGCATAAAAACACACCCCTCAATGAGTTATATTTTTCTGGTGTTAGCTTCTTACCTTCAAGCTGACTTCATCTTCCTCCAAAATTTGAAAGGAACAAATCAGACATTTGAATTGAGTTGTAGTGGAGACATTCTAGCAAGACATAAAACCAAGTATCAAAAATGAAAAACCATATTCTTCTGTGTTAACTTTTTTCACTGAGAAAACTGGAGGAGAAAAAAAAAAGAAAAAGCATTAAAACTTGTGAGTAACAAGCCCCAAAGCCTCTTTATGAAAATGGAAATGTTATTTTATATTACAAGTCAATAACACTGCATTGTTGACAGATCTCTCCCTGTCAGGCACCTAGTTGCATTTATTATGTTTTACAAATGCTGAACAAACCATGCAAGATCATATTAGGACTTAGTGCACAAGGTTACCATTAATAGCAGGGAATTAACAATGTGATAAGACATTACAAAACTGCTGAAATCAACTTGTGACCTGTGTGCACTCTGGGTTCAATTAGAACATTAAATTCTTCATGCACTTAATAGCCACATGCTATTAATAACAACAAGAAATCATGTCTGAAGAAACTGTTTGTTTAAGAGGTTTATTTGGCACTAGCATGTGGGGAAATCATCACTGAAGTCTTCTACATACACTTGCAGGGCACAGGATAGCTCTGAGCAGAAAATAGCTCTCTATTCTATATTTGTAATATTAAATATTACAAAGTCTGGCCCAACAACTACTCTCTCACTCCAGTAACTGTCATTTCAAAGGATGCACTCAGGGTCTTTGGTTTTAGTATTTCAAACAACCGTCATTGAGGTTTTTTGGTTTTGTTTTTTTTTTTCTCTTAAGCATAGAACCACAGAATCACTAAAGGTGGAAAAGACCTTCTAAATCATCAAGTCCAACCTTTGAGCTAATTCCACCTTGCCAACTATACCAGTGCTAAGCAGTGCACTCACTGAGTCACAGAGTAGTTCAGACTGGAAGGGACCCATGGGGGATCTCTAGCAGGGTCTGTTGGGGCAGATGGGCTAGGACCATCCCCAGTCTCATTTTGAGTGATTCCAAGAACGGAGACACCACATCTCTGGGCAGCTTGGCTCTGTGTTCAGGAGGATTACAATCAAATAAAAAGATGCTAATCTTCGCTTCAAATAGAAATTTATCCAATATAATCCGAGTTTCTGTTTGAATCATGAAGTGTAAAAGATACCTAACATGTCCTCCCTGAAGCTCAAACTCACTTTGCAAATCATTTATTCAGGATAATCAGTCAATAGATTTGAAGAAATGACATGTTGATTTCCTCTGTTTTTATTTAGTCATTTCTGTTAGCCGCCAAAATTAATTAAATAAGGCATAGCTCTGAGAGCTTAGTACTAATCAGAAATAGCAGGTACTTTCTCTCAAAAAAGCTGTCAGGAGCCCAGTTCCTGTGCCCCCCATGGTCGGAGAAAGTGACTGTGCAACTTGAGCTCTCAGAGGAGACACGTGTTGCTTGGGAAATATCTGTGCTGCCTGGGAGGCTGGACAGCACCAGCAGAAGAGAGGGAGGAAGCCCTCACCATATTTTGGGAGTTGCATCAGGCCCTGATGTGCACCTGGCAGGTCAAAGGCACCTTGAACCAACAGATGTTGGTGGACATCATGGAGCAGCATCAGCTGCTAACACCTCCCTACAGCCCACCCAGCAAGACAGAAGTTTGTGCCTCTCCTCCAAGGCCACCACAAACTCCAGGGATCCCCAAGCTTCTTGTCAATTGGAAACAAACAGATTCACAAGGCCGGTGGATTCTGATCCCATATTTTTTTGGTTGGGCGCTTTTTCCAGCTGAAGCTCTTTAAATGAATTTATGTCAAATGACAATTGAGATAAGTAATTTCCAGCTGAAGTTTCAAATAATTCACTGTTTCCTAGAAAAAGCCAACAGAAGACCCAAACCAAAACAGAGCAATCAAACAAAACTCAAAAACAAACAAACAAAACCCCCAAAGAACAAAGAAACCAACCCAAGACACATCAATAAAAGTCAGGCTCTAGTTAAAATTTATAGCAACAAGTAGATTCAACTGAGATTATTTTATTTTTTCTATTTTTTCAAAAACTTCAGAGAAACTCTCTAGATCTTGAAAATATAAAAATAAGTTTATTCAGAATGCTGAAATATGCAACTAACTTTAAAATTGCCTGCATTAGCAACAATGTTTAGCCTCCACATAATATTCATATCATCTGTAAACTTCTTGTTATGGGGTTTTCAGTTTGTTTTTTTTTTTTCATTTTGTCAGCATCTATAGACCTATCTGAATTATGCAAGTTAATAATAATCAGCAATGATGAACTATATCTGTAATTTAAGGACTGGCATGTGAGTGTCAAACTGGCAAGTTGTTGAGTTGATTCTCTTTGAATTATACCAATATAATGAGGAAAGTAAATTTAGCTTGTTAACACTAAGGGGTCCTTATACACATTTTTTAAGGTGAACTTCTCTTTTCCTGAAGTGAATCCCCTAAAAAAAAAAAAGTAGTGGATGACTTAAGAGATTAAAAAATAGTAATAGTTAAAACAGTGTAAAAGAAAAAAAAGAATTTTCAAGGCCAGCAATACTGGATATTTAAAAATTACGTGAGGCATCAAGGTAATACACATAGCATTCTTCATCCCCTGATCATTTTTTTAAACACGCTTGATGTACAAATACCAGTTGTACAAGCTGACTTCCATGGAATTTGTCTCCAATAATAGTCTTGCCTCACAAAAAAATGTGTTTGGGAGGGAAAACATAAAGGCTGGCATTCAAATATTCCTCTTCACAGTACAAACCTGGGAGCTGATGATTTCTTTAAGCTCTTCACCTGCCTCACACAACAGAGCACCAATTACTGTCCAAATTCTCTTCTTGTTCTCAATCACCAAAGCAACAAAAGAAGTCAGTTTTAGCCCCACTAACTCAATGGAAGACTTCCCACTGGTATCAGTGAAACCAAATTTTCACTGAAATCTACTCTTCAGACAAGTGTTCCATTTGTGTATCTGAAAGAGTTTCATAGTGGTGACTATGTTTCACAGTACTTTTGAAATGTAGGTAAATATTATTTAGGATTTTCAGAGCTTGTTAAAACTCCTGGGTATGAGTCCATAGCAGAACCAGCAACATATTTCCAAACAACTGAATTCCATATTCTCTCATTAAAAGGAAATATGAACTCTTACATACGTAACAATATTGCCTTTGATTTATTAAGCCTAGCTTCCCACTCTTTTTTATTTTTTTTCCTTTTTTTCTACCCAGTTCTTCACAGAACTTTTCCTTACCAGGTACCACACTGAGGTAGGCTGGAATTGATGACATTAACGGTTGTCTCTAATTTAGGCTCCTCCTGAGAAGCCCCAGTAATTTTTGAGACAAAAATACAAGTGTACATCACCACCAGAATTTAAAGGCATATGTGCATATACTTAGAAATTTGACCTATTTGGAGAGATAACTTCCCCAAGTATGATGGAGTGGGTGTACCTACGTGTTAGAGTGAGAAGCACAGCAAAGGTGTGAGAAGGAAAGATTCAGGCAAAACTTGGACCAGGCTAGGCTATGACTGAAACGGAGAAGGGGAGAGAGATTCTTCTTCAGATGGCAGACAGAAATTCCTGTGCTGCACTGAAGCTTCACATCCTACCAGGGAGATGGAATTCTGCACTCCTTGTGAGCACTGCTTGTGAGAGTGCTCACAAGGGCAGCAAAAAGGACCTGGGATCTTTGCTAGGAGCACAATATGAGAGATATAATACACAAATTATCCTCAGAACCCAGACTGATGCTCCTACCTCACAAAATAAATTTTGAAATCACATTTAACATCAACTTCTTCAATAAAAGTGTTTGAAACATTCAAATATCCTATTTTTTACAATCACACTCCACTGAAAAACTTACTGGAAGTCAATTAGGTTTTGTTTAGTTTTTCAAAATGCCATCACTGCTGCAATCAAAATATCTTTAAAAACATTAATTTTAACAACTGTACCACCTGATAAATGCCCTAAAACAAGGGCCTTACTAAACACGAAGTAAAACTTCATAAGGCTTAACTGATTTATTTTGTTTCTACAACTAAATTTCTAAAATTACACTTTTTCACATTTACCCGCTGGAGTCTCAGGTCCTGCTTCACATCAGAAATAACTGCCACCCCTTTTGCTGTAGCTGGGGAAAACATGAGGATTCTTTGTATATCTTTTTATTACATTGTCAATATATTAATACAAGTTATATGGACAAACCTAAAGAGACAAAGAGCTATTTGTTATGTTATTATCCAGAGGTGAAAGCGCAAATCTTAGGAAAAAAATCCAGTAGGGATCGCAGCTGAACAAAAGGTCTGAGCAAGGCAGGCTTTGACACCTGATTATATGCAAACCCAGCAGTGCAGCCGTGCAGGGATTCCCTTCTTCTGTTTGCAGACAAGGATTGAATGAGAAGTGTTGAGATAACAAGGAAGCGTGCAAGCCTAATGATATGCCTATTTTTTCTATCAGTTGCTAATCTGTAGCTCTGGTGATGATTACTATTTCATCTCCAGAGAGACGCTATTCAGAAACATCAGAAATGACATACAATCGAACGCCTTGTGTTTCTGTAAGCTTAGGGCCAGATTGTCAGGGCTGTCAGCCCCAGAAGGGAGGAAGCGCTCCCGTTTCACGGCGCTCTGTTCCCCGCCCCGAGCGGTGCCGCGCAGCAATTGGCGAGCGGAGAGCGCAGCCACTCACCTGAGACAGGGAGGGAGGAGCGGGGCAGCCGGGCTCCGGCATCGCGGCACCGACAGCCCCGCATCACCGCCCTGCCAGCTCCTCGGCGCAGAAGAGCAGCAGGAAAACTGAAAACCTTGCCTTGTTAAGCCTTGCCCTATTTTCTACTTTGCTGTTGCGGGGAAGCGGCGTGGAGGTGCCACCCACGCCAGCTTTCAGGGATGCCAGGGCACTTTCCACTCTCACCCGGAGCCAGGCTGCTGCTCCTTCCGGACCCGCTGAAGTGAATTCACGCCCTGCTCGCTGTACAAACTGCAGCATCCACTGGTAATCACACTCTTACTGCCATGGCTGCAGCTTAAGAACTGGTCTCCAGCCTGTTAACATGCAGCTGGCTGTCCTAGACAAGTAGGATCCTGTTTCAACTATCGCTACTCTGGATCTAGGTAGTTTGCCTCCAGATTCTGAACGTTTCCATGAGCAGCAATCGCTTGTCTTCAGAGCACAGAGCCCAGTGTCTCCTCAGTTGTCACATCAGGCTCTCCATGTGCTGAAGCTCTGCCTTGGATACCAGTCACTGGAATTACCAAAACTTCCAGAAAACGTCTGATTTAGAGAAAATTTGGAATAATTTCATTCTGGTGTGGAACAATTTATGTAGATGATCCAATAAGATCTGTAAATTCAAAATACTTTTTTTCAAGAAGATAGAAATTAACACAGATCTGTATATTTTGTGGGGGTTCCTGGTAGAGCCATGGATCCTTCTTGCTGACAAATAAGTGTTTGTGCCAAAGACATTTTGGAAATCAAGCCTGATGTCAGTTCCTTCTTTGTGAAAGTGCTTATAACTCAGGCATGTTAATATTTTTTGTGTAGGTGTTACTTCTTTGGGGCAGGAACTCTTCCCAGTTCTGAAGAACAACACATCCCATGTTTAAGTGACATCACATACGTATGTGCACTTTCATACAAGATGTTCTAAATTCATTCTGGTACCTCTTCATTGCATGACTTGGGGGACAGAATGCCGGAGTAGATCCAAAAGATTTGCCCCTACACATGAACACTTTGCACAATCACTGCATGTGGAGGCAGAGCGAGCTGAAAAACTTAGTGGTGAGGACGAAACAGGCAATGCTTGAATAGTATATACAGGAAAACTATTTATTCTCTGTACTAATAAAAAAATAAGTTATCAAGTGGTACAGGAATCACCACTAATTTTCCTGGGCTAAAGCTTGGTAAACTGCATGAGGACCTCATGCCTCCCTCTGAGACTATTTCCTGAGGATGCAGAGGTCTGTGTCACTGCACCTGGGCAAACCAAAACGCCTTTAAAGCTCAGTGTTACATTAATTCTGCTTTGGGTGCCTGCTAGTACAGAATCGGTGGTGTGTGACTACAGTGTGAATTGCATATGAAACATGGATGCTATTTGTGTGTCGATAACTGTGTGGCCTTCTGCTTTCCTTATTTATGTTTTTTCTTTGTCCAGATGTGAGCAGGTAAAGTGACCCACACTCTCCTCTGACACATCACACGTGACATGGGCCAAGCTCAAAGTGTGCAATCAATTTTTCCCTGCTGCATAACAAACACAAACACACAGACAACCTTAATCACAGCGGCTGGTGCAGGAGCAGCCCCCTCCCCTCCATCCTGGCCGCCTGGCAGATGGCACAGCAGCAGCACAGCTCCACAGTTACAGGACCAAAGGAACAGATGCTGGATTACCACACACTTTCTAGAGCTTTAATCTTTGAAGAAATTCTGGATCTTACCTGGCTTCTCCTCTCCTGTCATTCACAGAGGCAGCAGAAACCTCTGAAAACAAGATTATGCAGGCCCTTAGCGCAGCCTGAAGCCACAATGTCAGCAGGGATATCAACATTGCGGTTAATAATGGGTGAAATACGTGTAAGGGTGCAATCCTTCAGAATGAGGATTTTTGAAGATAATTACAGGGGATAGAAAATTGACTTAAGAAAGATTTTAACAGCAAAAATATTTAAGTTTCTTAAAATGTTACCTTGAAAAATATTACAGTGTAATTTGGTCATATCTTATGTAGAAACTAAAAATGCAGAGAGATATTTGACAGATAATTAGATAACTGTATAGAAAGAAGCATGTTAAAACCTAAGGATCATTTCTTCTCCTTCTTCTTCCCTATAGGTGACTGCCAGTTTTGAAGCTGATTTGCCATTAGATTAACTGGTTGTGGACAAAGAATTTTTTAACAAACCCCAGATCCAGAATAAAATTTCAGTGGATGGACATGGTAGAGCAGCAGCTACAATCAAATCCACAGCTGAGAGTTGTTTCATTTTGTTTCTAAGTCAAATTTTAGTTATGTTGAGGCCAAACTGTCATTAGGGGTGTAGTCTCAACATTATACTATCAATTGAATTTACATTATCAATGGACTTTATGATTCGAGATCTTGATCTCATTTGGTCTGAAATAAATTCATAGTAGCTTAAAGGAGTTTGAGCAAAATATTCCAACACTGCATTTTAGCAGATGTACTCATGGTCATTTAAACTAAAATATTTTAACAAAGGACAGATTAAATAAATACAATACAAAAGAAATTATTAGTTTGGAAGCTGGTAATATTTTGTTCAATGAGATCCAAACAAGATCTAGTTGCATGAATATTTCTAACTTTATTATTTATTATCCAAGCCCCCCCAAAAAAGAAAAAGCAATCCACTTATTTGATTCACATTTCACTTTTCTGCTACACACTTCTTAACTGAAAGGGCAATGTTAAATTTTCTTTTCAGTTACAAATTACTTCAAATGATTATTGAGTTGTAGTTTAAATGAATTATTCAAAGTTTAATATTAAAGGTCTCATCCTAATATTGAGAGATTGATTTATTTTTTTTTCTGATGTGTACAAGTATACTACAAAAACATGCTGCTTTCAATCATTTGGTCTTATGGATTACTTTTGTAGGGACTGAACTTCAGCAAATGCATCCTTTCTTCTCCTGTCTTTTTACAGCTAGTGATAGAGACCTGAATGCCAAGAAACTTCTAAAGCAGTCAAAAAGAAAATGGTAAAGGTCCAGCCACACAGTCTGCATCCTGGCTTCACCCATCTACTGAGAGTCACATTTAACCCATCTCTCTAAGAAAGCATTTTAACATGAGAAGCCCTGAGAGTACTGCAGGCAGATGCGATCCCTGTCCCTGTTTCCCCAAATTGGAGGAGGTTGCTAACGGGAAAATTTCATTTCCTTTTCATTACACAGCTGCTGGCTGTCTGAGCTGTCTGATACAGGGACAGCTCAGATATGGGCAGGGATGTCTTTGTGAGTTCTGGGGAAAGTGCTAACAGGATTTATACATTATCAGAAGACCACTGAAGTTCAAGAATGAGGGAGGGACACTTACACACTTGACAATATAGGTGTTGTCATTGGTATCAAAGGCAACTGGCCATGTCTGTAGCTAGGTCTTGAGTTATTTCACTCAGTTTTCTTATTTGAAAATAGAGACATAACTATTGCTAGACATAGATGAAGACTGGACAAATTTTTTGTGAAAAGAAATCTTCCCATTTGAAATAATAAACTTCTTGAACTTGCAGGATGCTTTAATTGTGATGTGCATTTTCCCTCTTCTTGAAAGTTCCATGTCTTGTTGGCATCTACAGTTGTGATATGCTGTGATGAAGCTTTGTGTTCATTCTGGAGAAAGTGACTGCACACTTTATTTAGAAATCCTGCTCTCTGCTGCATTTGGCAGTTGTTGGAAGGATAGTTGGAGATGTTTTGCCTTAGTTTTCCTTGCTTCCCCAAAAAACATCTTCTGCAACTTGTGTGACACTCGAATCACAAGTTTCCTCTTGGTGTTGTCCATGCCTCCTTCACTGTCAGAAGAATTTCCCTTGCAAAATAGCTTTGTAGTTTTTCTTAATGCATTTTTCAACAGAAAGCATCCCCATTTGAAAGCATGGTTCAGGTATCTTCTCTGAAAGAAAAGAAAAAAGCAGTTGATAGAAACATAGATCTGGTGGGAATAGCTTAAATCATTGATCTGGATGCTTACAAAGATAGAAGCTATACAATAAATGTTTAATACCAAGACCACAGTTCACTCACGGTATGCACAGAATACTTTCCAGCACTCCAGAAACAGAATAAAGGTTGTAAAAAGCTCCAAAGTTAGAAGCAATGTTCAAATATAAACCTACAACTTCTAGCCCTTGCTTTACCCCATTTTCTAAGTATCAGTCCTACCACAACCCTGTAAAGCAAACATTAGATAAGTAGCCTCTATTTCACCTTTCAATGACAAGGTCGTTCCCAGAGTTAAATCCCTGCCTTTTCTTTGCAGTTTTTGTCAAGGATACCTGAGAAAGGAATAATACAAAATCATCTTAGTTTGGAGCTCATGGAGAGGTCACTGGGAACTATGGACATATTATTGTTGGCCTGATGCCAATGCTGCTGAAGTAATGCTTTTCACATTTCTTTGTGGAAGCTGAGACCTTGCAGCATGGTCACTTTCCTTAAAGGAACTGTCTAGCTTATCTCCATGGGAGGAAATAGAGCTCAGAATTTTTATCTTCCAAGAACTTCCCCAGAGAAAAGGAGGGAAATATAAAGATGAGGAAAGACAAGATTTACACAGTAGTCAGAAAAAGACAAGAATGTTATACCTCAGTTATACCTCACAGCTGTTGGAGTAAGAAGCATGCAAGTAATATAATGCAATTGTCTGTATGTGATCACCAACCCAGGACTGCAGCTGGAAGAGCAGAGGAGCAGGAGGCCATGGGATGTCTGACCTCCTTCTTTCAATGATGCAAAAATACTTTGCAGGCTGCAAAGTTGAGAGGCAAGAATTCTGTAATCATGGAAGAACAATGCAGTGACCATGTAAGCCTCACACAGCTGGAATCAGTTGGTGTGACACACAAAGTCAGAGCTTTATCGAGAAGAGCTACCAGCCTTCCAGCTACCCTTACCCTTGAACTACACTCAGGTCCCTACCTTCAGTATATTGTAAAATAGCACTGTGAGTATTCCTCCAAATCCAAGCAGCTTCTCAAAATGGGTTGTAACCTCAGGAGTAACTTCCACCTTGATGAGGAATTCCAGATTTAATTGAGTCTGCAGCTTCCATGCTTCCTTTTCTTGAAAACTTAACATTGTTGTCTGGGGATGGGAGACCCCAGAAGAGTTAGTTTTTTTGTTTTGGTTTGATTTTGGTTTTGTGTTTTTGTTTTTTTTTATTTGAACATGCTGAGAATTGCAATGCTGAGACCTCAGCAATTAAAGTTACCAATTTAGAGTTTTTTTAATAGTTGATGAATTATGAGGGTGTGTGTATCAAGACAAATTAGCACTCAGTATTGTATACAGGGATCTGCATTAAGTGTTGGATAAATACTTCTCCCATGCAGGAGGAGGAAGGCAATGTGCTCACTGCAAACACATGGCTTTCAAAGTGGAACTGATCATTTTTCCTTTGCTTCACAGTACAAGCTCACCTAGGAGTTAGTGCTCAGTTCCTTAGTTACTATAAACCCATACAGTATTTAGTGTTTTAGGCTGCTCCTTTGGGACACGGTGGCTTCCAGCCACTCCAGCCACTAGAGCCATTTATTCTTGACTCCTAACTGTACTTTGCCACAATTCCCCTTATTTGCTGATGTAAGTTATGAAATGCTTTTCATTTGTAAACCAAATAAGTAAATTTATTCAACTCAATCTTCATATAGAAGGTAGTAATGTTTTTTTTAAGTGGGGTTTGCTGAAAAGCAGGTTTTTTCCCCCTGTTTTTTGCCCTGGGAACAGAGCAAGCCCTGGAAAGGTGTAATTCAGCATCAGGCAAGGGTAACACCATGCCCTTAATATACCATTCTAGTTAATAAATTAATCAATTGAAAATATAATGAAAATTAGGTCTAATCCTAACTAAATAAAACACCTGACTACTTGAACTGTCCCCAGTATATTTTGACCTTCTTTGTGCTTTTCTTTTAATTGCTTAGACCCCCCTATAATATCCTAGAAACCATGGGTGCATCAAGGATACTAGCCAGGCATCTAGAGCAAAGATCAGATTAGTCCAACATCTTTCAAGAATAGTTTAGAAATAATTGGTTCTCCTTTGGGACTGGGGAATGGAAAAGAAGCCCTCTCAAGCTTTCTTTGATCTTGTTATCTTGTTTATTGTATTATCTTGTAGTCAGTTCAGATGTAGCACAAAAGAAAGCAGACTCTGTCACATATTACTTCTTTTGCTGCTCTCTGAACTTACACTGAGATAAAAAGCAGCTAAGACTACAGTTCTTTGATTTTACTCTAGAAGAGATATTCTTTAGGGCAACTAAGAATCAGAGATTCTTGTTGTTAAGTAATAGGTTTGGGATTCATAGCCCATATTTCACAGTCATAGCCTGCTGGTAGCCAAAATGACCAGGTGACTCTATGTGAGAGCTTGTTCGCTCCTCTTTACCACTGTGCTCAATATGGGAATTTTCCCTTTTCCCCATCTAGTGCTTTTCTCCAGGTCAGCCCAACCCATAAATGGAGGAGAGTTCCTGAATTATGCTGTGTTCAAAAAGGAGTCTGAAGAAGAGGTCTGTAGGGTGAGAGAAATAGCTCAGTTATGCAAATGAATAGAGATATAAATGGATGCTGATGAATGTCTCTTCTTGCCCTAAAAACAAGAACTGCTTAAGGAAAGGATACAGCAAAACCTGTGCAGACACTACTCTGTTCCTGACAAAATACGGAGAATTGAAGAGGGAGGGAGGGTCAGGTTAAGTGTTCTGAAAAGAAGGATAAAAATATTATCATTATGGTTTTAGGGAGGTTTTATAGTACTTTTGTCATTGTTGTTCTCATTGCTGATACATTGCTCATGGAAGGAAACATGAGCGAGTTTTCAGCCTGTGCTCCAGGGGACAGATATGGCAATGGAAGAAGTGGGAAGTTCAAAAGGTGTCTGTAGAGGAATTCAAGCCCCAAAACTGCTTGTTGCTGCCATGGTAACTACATTTAGAATAAAATGAAAATACGAGATAACATTTCTTCTGCTTTTGACTTATTTGCTTTTCCTATGGCATGTCTCATCTCAGCAAGGTCAGACTTGCCTGTGAGCACCTCAGCCCAGATGCTTTGCTCTCTCTGCATCTTCTTGAGTGCCTGCCCTCCAGCCCAGATATCTCCTCAGGGAATTCTCTCGGCCGTCTGGAAGCATTTCCACCTATGTAGTTTAATTATGCTGCAATGAAATCATCACACTATGACATGCCCCTTCTTGGCATGGATATTTCTTGGCAATGTTTCCACCAAGACTGTCCTTTCCTTTCAAACAACCCAGGTTTAGAGTTTTAAAAAGCTGAAAGGAGGAAAGGAAGGGATTTTAAGGCTTTAGATTTTTGCTTTTTTTTTTCTGAATATTTATGTGCAGGTACTTAGCTGAACCCAAAGACACCAAGAGTTCACTTTTGCTTAGAGATGTTGAGGTACATTTTTGCCATCAGGCCTTCAAGTGTTTCTGCCTATGCTGAGTGCAGGAATGGGGGAGGTTAGGTGAGAGTCAGCAGCAGAGAGAACAGAGAAGCAGCATAGGTGTCCAGAGGTGAGGATGAGTTATATATCCACACACTCTTTTATTTTGTTTGTTTTCAGCTTAAAAATGGGAGCCTTGATGGGAAATGGGGGTTGTTGTGTGATGCAACACAAGGATGTGACCCACAGTGAGGGAAGGAAGCAATGTTATTCCTTAATCATCAGAGCTGTGTGCCAGCAATAGCTGCACAACATCCCAGCATCGCTGACTGGTCCTGGCACAGACAAAGGTCACCAGGAGTGAAGGACATGGGGCAGGACAGACCTTCCTTCACCTGAGCCTTGCTGTGGGGAGCTCTAAGGCTGTTCTCAAACCTGCCTGCCCTTCCTGCTCTGTTCCCCAAATTTTGACACCAGCTGCAATTAATCTTCTTTTACGCACCACTTTGATCTAGCAATTGAACTTGCAGGCTACAGAAGACTAAAGCAACTCGTTTACAATTAAAATATCATGGAAAATCAGTGTGATTACTGTCTGTGGGCTGGCCTCTCATCTCATTTGGACCTCACAACCTCAATTTTTACCTAGCAGGCTATTTTCTGTTAAGATTGGTTGGAGTTTTTTGTTTGTTTTTTCTTTTTTATTTTTAGTATTTTTTGAAATCTATATGTGAAGCTCACTTTTCATTTCCAAGCTGGTGCAAGGGGTTATTTGTTCATAGCAAGCAGGACAGCCCTGTTTCCTTAATCTAGGTATTTTCCTAATCAGTTTAACAATTTAACCAAATCAAATAAAGGAAGTTAGTTAACTTGCGCCTTGATCAATTTTACTCCATAAGATAAAGGTAAAGAGAAGAGAAAAATATTGTCTCTCAATTTACCAACCTTTACATTTAATAGTCAGAAACATGTCTAAAAAATACAATGAGAGAAACTATACTGGCATTCAATAAAAGACTTGTTCAAAATTGGAGTAAAATGAATTTATTGCATAGTTTTCTGAAAGTGCTGAAACTTAATTCTGATAACTTTTTAAATAAAATATTTATTTTTTTAACGCTGACTGATATCTTTTATTGGAGGAGCAGGGATGATTTCTCCTAGCTCTAAGTGAAAATTCAAGGAATATTCTCAGGCACAATTTTAAACTAGGCAATGTTACCAGAGAGCTCAAATGCTTGCAAGTGCAAATTCAAGCTACAAATACAGCAACAACACAAAAAAAACATGTGTTTGCAGACCCATTATGCTGACATTAACACACCGGTTTACTGTTATTTTAGGAAAGTAATATAAACACGTGGGTGAAAATTCTGGGGGACAGAATGACAGGTAAGAGCAACTTGTAGAGATCACTGGAGCTCTGTGCAATGAATGCTCAGGGAACACTGTCTCC
>NC_031770.1:96208960-96228343 GCF_001522545.3 Parus major
GCCGCCGTGCCCGGCTCTGCAGGCTGCTCTCAGCCGCTCCGGGTGACGGACCGGCGTGCACACAGCCTCGCTGGACTCGGGAGGAAGAAGAGCACCGCTTTTCCTCAGACTTCCCAGCTGTGGGTTGCCCTGCCTCTGCTTTGGTGTTTTCTCACCGGATGTGCCATCTGCCCGGCGGGGTGTGCGGCATTTCCTGACACACACCGCAGCCTCCACGGGGCTCCTCTTGGGCTTGGGATGCTTCCCCCACATCACGACAGCCGTGCCTGTCTCTCCCAAATGCTGAATCTTTTCTGACTGCTTTCCTGCAGTTTCTTGCGCAAAAGTCTTTCCCAAGGCATTATTGGCACTCTTAATGAGCAAACAGATGTTGTCTGGAAATTCCTCTCTCATCTGCGTGGCGGGTTGTGCACATCCCAAACATCTTTCCTTCATCTACAAATCGCCTGCCTTCTCTGCATGGACATCTCTACTTCCGATTGATTTTGGATACTCTTACCAGTTTTTACCCTAGTTTTCCAAAAAAAACCACATTTAGCCTTTTTCTTTTCTGTGACAATAAGCTATTTCATTAATAGCTATACAGTACAACAGTGTCTATATGAGGATATTTTCTTCCACAAGAGGGGAGCATGCAGAAGACAATGTTAAAGAGTCTTCTCTGCCCACAGTCGCACTGCAGTGAATTTCTGTGTCTCTGCTCTTAGGCTGGCCAAATGTACACTAATGTAATTTAACTTCTTTCTCTGAAGTTTAGATTAAGGCCCGTTACATCACAAATAAAACAGACCAAAACTGATAGAGACATTTATAAGCAGTTAAGGTTATCATCCAATGTCTGACAACCAGTTTTACATCCTTAAATCAATTTTGTGTCCAAACTCTAGAGGAGGGGGTAGTGTAACATTTCACTTGTAGCACTAAGGGTAGTTTAATGCAATTTCTGTCAGGAAAGTAGATCTGACACACTATTACATTCACCTTATCTAGAAAAGCACAAATTGTCAGGGAGTCCAGGACCCTCTGGTATAAGTCATTTGCAGTTAAATTTAAGCTTTTCCCATAGAAGCAAATCTCTAGCTTTGTGGCTATTTGTGTGGTTTCTTGGCTTTGGAAGATGTTTCGTTCATTTTGTTGACTTTGGCAAACGTTAACCTAATTGCTTCTCCATGTTCTAAGACATTTCCATGAAACAGTTCTTCTCTTTAAAAATGTAAGCTGAATGCTCTTACTCACATGTACAGGACTTAAAACCACTAGTTGAATATTGATTATGGATACCACTCTGTTCAGTTTTGTTGTTGGAATATTTTGTATGATGGAAAAACAGAGAGTCTAACACAAAAAAAAACCCCAACTAATTGTTATACTAGCAGTAGAATAATTCACTCATTTTTTCCTGATTTCATTCCATATGATTTTGGGATTGTACCTAAATTATTGTCAGTCCTTAAAATCTACAGTCCAACCCAATAATATTAATGCAAACCTGAAAAAAGACTGACATTAAGTAATTTGGCAAAATGTTCTTTTTTTCCCTATTCTCAAAGTCTGTTACAAGCTCAAGCTGCTCACTACTGGTCCTAAAGCTCACCACGTCAATCATTTTGCTCTTTCACTTCCAGAGTGCATTTCTGAAAAAAAAAACCCTGCCCTTACCATAGATTGGCATATTTTGAGAGAAAGCACAAAACTGGTCTCTTTTTTACAAAAAAAAAACAAACCTGGGAGACATGCTGGAGAAGCACACCTCACATTGTGAGAACTAGGAAATTTTTAATTTAACCTGATCAGAACTGGTTCAAAGAAATCATCCCAAGTCATATCCGGGACAGATCCAGTGACCTCTGCACCATTTTCTTTGCTCTGCAAATAGTGATCTGCTTGGCTGCAACATTTGCTAAAGATTGAAGAAGTCAACATTTGATGTGTTTTGCTGTCCAACTGTAGATGCCAAAACTGGATATTATATATGTATATATGTGTGTGTATTATATATATATATGCACCAACCTGCCTTTGGAGATGTGGTATGAAAAAAATATAGTGTGAAAATTATGCTTCCCAGCAAAGAAAATTTTGTGGGAAAACCATTAGAACTTTTAATGCATGGGAAATATAATCTTATAATTTTACAATCCCCTTTGCTCTTAGATGTTATGAATTTATTTTAAATATCCCTTTTCATTATACTTTTAATGCATATGTGCCTGGGGTTCATCAGTGGGCCAAAAGCATGCTAGGGTGAATAATAAACATTTCCAGAGAAGAGTCAAAACTGCTCTGACATCATCAGAAATGTATTATCAGGTGGTGGTAGAGCACTGACTCTGGCTGGGTATTTAGAAAGCATTATGACATTACCTAATGCTATCAGTGACATTACTTATGGGGATACACAAATGCTTTGGCCAGACCCTTGGTAGGGCAGAGCCCCCCAATGCACAGTTCCTCTTCCAAAGAGTTTCCACATCAAGAAATAGATGTGATGAGAATGGAAAAGGCCATGGCAGATATTTCAGCAGCTGTCCAAAACACCACAAACCTTTGGAGAAAAAGCTTCCAGGAATTTTATAGTCTGTACTTCACACCTCCTCTGTAACTTATTAATCCTTCCTTTTTAAAGGATTTGATGAGGGATGGGATAGCAAGAAAATGAAAATACATTTATCTGCACACCAGTATCTCTAATTAGATAGCATTTGGTATTCACCTTGCTAAAAATGGTTCTAACTATTCCAGAAACAGGGTCATGAAACTTGGGAAACTGAGCACACAAAAAGCAATATGAACAAATTCTAATATACGCCTCACTAACTTGGATAATATTCTACCCATCAAATAATTTCTTTGATTAATAAGGCTATTTTTGGTGTTTTTTGTAATGAATAATGAGCCAGTATGAAAAGTGAAAGGATTAAATATGTCAGACTCTACCTGTGAGGCTACCTATGGAATAGACAGTTTTCATCAGGGCTTACAGTGACAGGAGGGATCTTGAAGTGAATACTTAAAGTAATGACTCTGTTACCCAGAAAATTATTCCCCAAAGATTAGGATGGACAAAAGATTTTATTGATTTTTATTTCATATTTTAGTGATGTATATTTTAGCCATCTCCTCTCTGCCAGGTGAACCTCTGTCTTCCTATGAAAGCGATGATATCATGCAGCAGCTATTACGGAGTTGTTGTTACTTTTCATGATCCCAGCTGTTTCATTCTAAGAATAAAAAGATATTGGATACCTGCCAATTAAGTAAATGGAATTGTCATTTTCATTTACTGCAGTAGCCAATTTAACTTGTATTCATAATGTTTTTTGTTAATGTAGATAAAATGACAGCTCTGGAAAGAGAGAGTATTTTTATGAGCAGATTATGTGTGTTAAAATATTCAGTCTTTTCAGAGGATTCACAGCTGTTTCAGTTTCAAAATGCAAGTTTTAAATGATCACTAATGTTCTGGTGTCTCCTACCTGTCCACTGACGCCAGATCCCCCTCCCCTCTGCTCATCTTTCTGGTGTTTGGTGCAGAATGATCAATAAGAGGGAGGGCTACATGGGCACATTTTCCCACCTACTTCCTATTCCTGCTTTCCAGTTAAAATGCTGAATAGAATTATAAACCCATTAAGCAGTGTTAAAATGCACTAATATCAGAGTGCTCTTTTTAAAAACTGGATCACTTTACAACAGAGACACATCTTCCTTTAGTGTACGTCAGGAAGGGTTACGGAAAGCAGATACAATCAGCTTAAATTTTTTAAAAAGTACTTCCTGTAGAGAATGAAATGCTTCACAGTTTCCATTACCTACACAGAATATCCATCAGAAAAAAGGATTTTTTTTTTTAATTTGTTGCAATTACTATCAAAATCTGGTGCTATCTCAAAAATGCCATAAACGTCCATTGCCAAGCTTGGAGACTCCACATATGGAGCCCCTTTTTTGGACAGGGGCATAGCTTTGTGACTGAAGACACATTTGGACTGCAAGGCAAGGAAGTTTGTGAAGGGGCAGGTGGGTCTTGAAGGGTGAAGAAGGATTCAGCATGTGTTGTGCACTGCTCAGTTGTGTGCTAAATGTCCAGGTTAAGGAAGGCGTATAAAGAAATGGTTATGTTCACCTGAAGAAAGTGCAGAGCCTTCCAAAAACAAAAGCCCTTTTAGTATAGCAACCCTGTATCTCCTGTTACCTTTGAATGTATATGCCTTTGAGTAACAAAAACGAAGGGAGAAGAGAGACAATGGGTGTCTGAACAGCCTCCTCCACAAGCTGGAGCTGAAGCAGTGGAAGAGTTCTCTACCCCACTGTGTCGTCTGGTATTCGGGATGCTTTGCTTGGCACATGCCAAGACATTTGCATGAATAAGTTACCAAGATGAGTTCAGTTAAAATAAAGTCTATCTGAACAGGCTCTTTAAACTTTGAATTAGAGTTTTCCCAGGAAAAAAGTAGTGTGCTTCTGAACAGTAGTAAATGCAACAGCTAGTCTTCAAATGCTGAGCCACAATCAGAAAGCTCAGAATCTTGTTAATTAAAAACATACCCCTTCAGCAAAATTACAGACAAAGGCAAGGAGCAGGCACACAGAAAGGTAAAACTGTTTAACAAAGCAGAAAGTAATGCACTTTAACTTTGTATTGTTCTGTTTACCTCCCTCTGAAGTGTTTATACAGATTCCTTGTTTTAATATCCGAATATCCTTGAATGCACGTTTCCTCAGAGCACCTGATGACAGGCAGAGAGAAAATGGTTATCCCCATTTCACAGGGGGAGAACTGAGGCAGGAAAAGCCTGTGATCAAAATGAGTTCCCTGGAGAGGCAGTCTCCAAGAAGCAACTGGCTTTCCGGTGCTTCATGGATATCAGTGGTAGAGATAAAATAAATTCTCCTTAAATACTGAATTGGATTAAGGTCACAGAATTTGGATGAATTCTGCAAATAATACGGATTTTTTTTTTTTTATCTGTTCTCTCACTTTAATAGCCTTAAAATGCACTGGCTTTCCATTTTCAATGTTTTCCTTGAAATTCTGAAAAAGAGGAGAGAGATATAATGCATATAATGATATAATGTTATATATAATCTATATCATACATATTTAATGAAAAATTATATTCTTAAGCAAGATTGCAATTCAGGCAACTGGAGATTAGAATGATATAATTATACATCTATATATAAATCGTATGAGTGGAAATTAATCAAATTTTATCTATTTCTCTATGTATTTATGTATGTATGCAGATGCATTTTCTGACCTTGAAAAAACGAAATCTATAAAAGTTGTCACCAGTCTTTTGGATATAGGTAAATGAAATAACATATGAAGTAATTACAGAAATAAATGCTGACTCATCAGCAATTCATCACAAAGTAATTTATTGTTAATGTAAAGATAATATAAAAAAGAAGAAAAAACAAAACTAATGTACAAAAAAAAACCTAAAAAAAATTAGTGGTTTCTTGTCGAAGACATCACCTTTGCTCTTTCTGTCCCTCCGGCACTCTATGCCAGTGCTCCATCAGCAGGCACTCCCTTGCCGTGCCCTTCCCCAGGGCTGGGCCGGCAGGAGGTGAGGATGCTCCAGCTCCCTCGCACTGCCAGCACAGCCGGCTCCTGCCCCCGGGCAGAGCTGGAATTACCCCGTGCAGGAGGAGGGAGGTAGGAGCCAGCTTCTTCTTCTGGGGAGTCCCAGAAGGGTCTTCTCTGCTCTCCAGACCCTCTGGCCAATCCCTCTACATGAGACCCTTACTTCAAACGGATTTAAATAGCTGCTTTCCAGGTGTCTCCCAGCTGGCTGGTAACCCAATATCCTAAGGGTTCATGTACCTATTTTTCCTAAATTTCCCCAGCTTCCCTTTCCTCTGCATCAACATCTGGCAATAACCTAACCACAAGCTTGAATATCCCTTCAAATTGCATTCAGGACTATTTTTCATTAGCAGTCAGTCTCTTTTTGAAATCTCAGTCATTGTATGCATATTTTCATAGCCTTCAAATTTCACAGGCCTTGCTAAAGGCAGGGTTTTGCTAGTCTTTCTACATGATTAATATTGCTTATGTCATTCACGGATCACCAAAAGAAAATACCAGAACTCCGCATCTCCATTAATTTCAGTAGAGTTAAACTGAGATAAACACAGCCTGTTATGCCGTGGCATCTCAGAGAAGTGCACTCATTTCAAAGCACTGCGTGTAGTGAATAGATGAGGCACAAATCCATCCAGAAGCAGTAACCTCACTGCAGTTTCCTTTCTTCCATTTCAGCATTTGACAGCTCAAACCTTTGTAACTAGTGTAATGATTCTTGATGGCAGGTAATAGCAAAATATCCTAGCAAATACTTAGCTTAATTGTTTGGGTTTTTTAAGATAGCTTTGACATTTTGCAGACTATGAACAGTAGGTTTAAGCTCATGATTTAAAAGTCTAGGGCAATGCACTCAACTTCTGTGGGAGGAAGATATAAAGCATAAAAATATCCTGTTATTTGATGGTAACAAAAATTCTAATACAACGAGCTATGGTCAAAACTCAGTTAATCCCACCACAGTTATCCAGATGTTAAGACGTGTTTGTCCTCTTCAGGGAGGTTGAGGTACTTCCCCTCACGGATGGGAAACACAGAGCGGCTGTCTCAGAATTAAAGTAAATTAGCATAGACAAAGCGTGACATCACTGGTGTCAATTGGTAAAACAAATGCATTTGCCAAGAATTTTAAAAGTGATTAATGGTTCTGGATGACTTCTAAGGGCTTTGCTTTAAAACCTTTTATAAGGACTGTTTTCCTTAAGGTGAGAGCTCAGTGTGAGAGGAACTCTCTTTTACATATCTGAAGCAGAGCTCTGTGCTAGAGAATTAGTTTTACAGAGTCACTACCTGTGAAAATGTAGATCCTCCTCCTCCTGCATGTTCCTGAAAAGTATTATACAAATGCTCAGTGTCATTTAGTTATACAGATTCAAACTTACCATATGCAAATAAGAAGTAACTCAAGTTTTCCAATTTATTTAAAGAACTTAAAAGCAATCAATATGAAGTTATCATCAATAACATCTAGGGATGCCTTCAAGATATATTTTAAGGCTGCTGATCTTATATGTTAAAACCAGACATTTATTTCTTTCCTATGAATTGAAGAATCTGCTTCTGCTTCTCTTGGAAGTCAAGGAGAGTTTTATCACTGTCTTCAAGGACGGGCAAATTAGAGCCCAAATTAGCATCTGGAACTATGTACAGTAGGGTGTTCAAGTGGTGTACAACTTGTCACCACAATTATAGTAATTTTAATCAACCTCATTTGCTGTTTGCTTCTCTGAGATTTCCAGGAAAATTTGCTCATCTGCACTTCAGCGTTAATATCTCCCTACCCTTTCTGTTTTACAAGTCATGCTTTTATTCTGTCATTCCTGCTGCAGCTGAACCGGAGCATTTTAATAAACCTCTTGTTACCCACATCTTCTATCCATATGTCATTGACTTAAGCGGAGCAGTTTGTCAGGTTAATATTTTATACATTTTGTATTTAGACTATTACTTAGCTGATCCATAATAGGGGGTTATAGTCAGGGATAGGAATATTGAGTGGCTTTTTTTTCCCACGTGCTTGTCTCCAAGACAACTAGATGGCTGTATTTAAAAGAGCACAAAGACCAGAACGAGTAGCTCATCCAAGCCTTTTAGCAAGTGAATGCTCTGCGGTTTTGCATTTTCAGGCAGGCCTTTCACTCCATCCCCCTGACATTTTTCTCCTCGGCTCTGATGGGTGGTAACTCCAACTGGGAGCCCAGCTGGTAATTGCAGCTATTAAGTTGCTACTAGTGTAACTCCAGTCCCCTTTTGTTTCTGGTTTTATCTGGTCTAGCTGGACTTTCAATCTTGATAGTCATATTTAAAAGCCACAATGATATTCTTCCTTTTTCCCCTTTCAGTCAGGGCCGGTGATTATTAGGTACATCCTGTCTCCAGTTTAGCCTGCTTGCAGCGATTTTTCAAAGCACGCACTTGCTTGTGCAGTTTTACACACAAAACACCAAAACACAAACAAACAAAAAACCCACAACGCGTGGCCATAACAAAGGGTCCCTGGCAATCATAAATTAGCAATAGAAATTGCCGTCAGCCCTACTGGAAGCCTTCGTGCTGTAGCCCCAGACCGACCAGCAGCCAAGCAGAGGTTGCAGCTCACAATTAACCAGCCACGATCTGCCATTCATCTGAATCTGCTTCTGAAATTCAGCTCAGCACTCCCTGAATTTCCTCTCCCTCCTTGGCTCTGTCAGGAATAACACCGTGAACTGGAAATGCGATGTTTGAGTGGTCAAGCTTCATTGCTCCCCTGTATATTTTTTGGCCTGATAATTACATTAGGGATGTAAAATATGTAACGTAAGTTTCCTGTGAGAATTTGCTGCTGAGCTAAGTGCTATCACATGTCATGGGGGTTTCAAAGTGTGTTCAATACAAAACCCCAAATCTGTCCAAACAACATATTTAGATGGGCACTTCAAGAAAGATTGTGCTTTTCAGCAGTAGACGAGTCTCATTGCTGCTCCTGTGGATATCTGGTTGTGACGCCTGTGAGGTGCCAGTTTTTATTAGAACATCTCATTCCTTTGAACATGAGAGGCACAAACTTTTATGATTTCGATAACCTTTCAGGGGTTTCATATTCCAGGGGGATAGTATCTTTGTATAGACTCAAAAAATCCAGGAAGCCATTTCCATCCTCTCCCTAAGATGATTTATCTTGCTTCATTTCAAACATCTTCTTCTGTACTTAAACCTCTTTGTGAGAACAGAGCACTCCAGTCAAAATTCAAACTACATTTCATGTGCTGGCACTTCTGAAATTTCACATCCTCTTCCTATCAGTTAACCTAGTAGTGAATCCAAACTTCTGCTGTTGGATACACATTGCAGACACCTTACTGGTATAAATACTGACTGCAAATATTCCTATAAAAGGGACTGTTGTGTTAATGTGATTTGCTGGGAAAATGAAGTATTTGCAATCCTCAGTGCAGAATTTTTGCACAGTCAAATGAGAACCTGAGTCCTATGTAAGGCTCAGCTGATGTTCTTCAGGAAGTTTTAGAAAGCAAAAATCTGTTAATTAAATTACCAATTAAATGCAATTAATAAAATAAATAAAATAAATGTAAATGTCGGGAAAGTGTCCCCCCTCCCTTCCCACCCCCCAGCCATTTTCCCAATCTTTTCTTTCTCCTACTGCTAATAGTAGCAGAAATAAATCAGCATTATTTGAGTACACAAGCAGAAATAAAACAGTTTTGGAGGGTAAGATGTAACAATTAAGTGCTCCCATCAAAATCTGGTTTTGATAAAAAATGTGATTTGTAAACAGGTGTCTTTTTTCCTGTTTTCCTTAGAACATTGCTTTTTCCCTCATACATCCAATAAAATCTACATATCAAAAAGTTTCTTTCTAACAAAATCTTTCAATCTGACTTAAAAAGGGAATCAAGATTTTAAGGAAATCCCAGAAATAGTAAACAAGCATGAAGAGTTTTTCTAAATTCCTCCCATTTTGCTGACATCATTCTGTGTGGGAATAAATATATCCTCAATGTCTAGGCTGAATCTTTAAAAAAAAACTGTATAAAAGCAGGTTGGTTCTCATTTCCACCAACTTCAGTCTTGTCCAAGGGAGCACAGTTCTCTTCTGGCTAACCACAGAAATAGGAAAACTGAAACCAAGCCAGGAAGTAACTTGAGACAGGGAAAAATGAGATAAAACTGGTGCAGAAAATTAATTTAAACAAAGATTAAATAGACTGGGAGGGATCATGCTTTCCTTTTCTCACATATTGTCTCTGGTGAGGACCCAAGGAGCTGCCTGACATTGTCATGTACAAAGGATTGCACGACAGACTTCCAGATGAGTCTTGAAGTAAAGAGAACCTTCACTGCACTGCTTATTATTTTTTGCAAATTCTAAGCATCTGAAGGGATGTAGTCTTCATCTTCTGCACTAGTGAGCATTTTGAAGCCCTGTCCCTGCTTTATGTGGAGTTCTGGACATATATGTCATTAAAACTTGGACCAGCTTTCGTCAGTTGCCAAAAATCCCTTGGGTTTCAAAATGGTTGGGATAAAAATGCATATTAATACACACATATATTTTTTCTTCTAAATCAGCAGTAAGAAAATATTTTTTTTTGTTGAAAACATCATTTTCATTACCCTCTTCTGATTTTTCTCACATTTGCAAAGAGGTAGAAGGATTGTTTTGTTTGTTAGAAGGTTTTACAGCTTGGATTGTGCTGAGTAAGGGAAAATTCAGACTGAACACTGAATAAAACTTCCTGAAAGTAGATGCTATTAGGCTTTGTGATATATATATCACAAAGCAAATATATCCCAAGGGAAAGGAACAGCTCCATCAGTTGTGACATTTAAAACCAGACTGGACAATACAGTAATAAATATTCTGTGTGGGCTGTTCTGCATTGTCATGAGTGTGGATGAGGACAACTATAAGGTCTTTTTCACATCTAATTTCTCCAGTTCTGAGAAGCAGAAAAATATCATGAAGTTGATGGAGTTCAGAACAGGAGCAGTGCTAAGAAACAAAAAACATCAGTTTATTCTCGGATGAGTCTTAACTGATGTAAAGTCTTTTATAGTTCTGGGGCCCTGATCTCCAAAATGATTGCGGACAAAAATTTTCTACTTTCGTGACCTTCCATCACTGATATTGTCAATTGAAGTCAAAAAGATCTTTCATGGTATTTGCACTGTTTTTTTTTTTCTTTCTGGGATCTTCTCATATTAAGAGGCAACTTCTGCAGCTCTGCCAGTTGTAAGGCTGGGAAAGATGGGAGAAGTGCACTGCCTTCCTTTGAGCTACCAGCCTTAACTATTTGTCAGGGAATCCATTCTGCCCCAGTGACCTGCTGGTCAGAGTGGTGCTGAAGCACATCGCTCTCAAAGACAAATGAGGAGAAACAAAAAGGCTAGAGATGTAGCCACAGAGTGGCCAATGAAAAAAAGCTGCTTGTTTATCATGAGATCTCCTAGTCAACTTTTCTGCAGAGTACTGGAAGAAATGTGACTTGTTTCAGTGATCAAAATGAAGTAGCATCTGGAAATGGAATGTGAGTGTAGTTTGCTCTAAAATAATAAATTATTCAAAATTATCTGCAATTCCTGCATTCTGTGAATTCATAACTATTGAAAACACAAATGCAAAGAAATGTCTGTTTTTGTAAAGATAATTAAATATCTTAACTATTGTTGGAAGACATGGAATGAGAAAAAATCCTGGTAATTCCTCTGTAAATTAGTTTCTGTCTTAAATCCCCCAGGTTTTGGATGTGCAGGTGGGCATGTTTTAGTCATTCATTAATACAGCAAAAAGGTTTTATTCTAATTCCTCTTTAGGTGTGATAAATCTAAACTGTAAGGAAGAGAGATTGAGAGATTGATTAATTTTGCTGTATTTATCAAAACAATCAATCTGATACTGCAAGCACAGAGTATTAATTTTATACAGGGACATAACTCCAGCCTTGTCTGATCTGAGCAGGCTGAAGCAGGGACAGGTCTATTCCCAGTCCCTCTGAATGTCACCCTGCAAACTTGATTCTTGCTATCTCTTTGCTAGGGATGTGATTCCCAGTACCTTGGAACTAATCACTCACCAGTTTTAAGTATCCCAAAACAGAGGATGACCTTACAAAGCATGATGGCCGAGCACCTTTCCTTTCTAATCCATTTTTTAAATGATCTGCCTGTACTGATTTGCTGTAACAGAGGCTGCTCAGGTCAAACTCAGACTTTTGGAAAGTCAAGTTCACCACCAGGTCCAAATATCTATGAAGGCCTTGATTCCATTACCACATAATCTCCCCTCTCTCCTTTTTCAAAATGACCAACATTCTTACTATGTAAAAGCTTCTGAAGCACCTACAAAGTGCTCTATCAGAATGCCGTAAAACAAACAAACAAACAAACAAACAAACATATTTCAGCCTTCAGGACCCTACTGAAGAATATTTCTCATTGAAACTAAGGGATGTAATTTCAGGTACATTGATGACAATATAGTGATGGAATTATTTCACATAATTTGGACTGAATACAACTGTCATCTTAAATTCTACCCAAAAATCAATTTGATATCAGTGCATATTATGGAGCAGAGGTAAAACACGTTTTTCCTGTACAGCCTCATATTATAAGAAAGGAGCCTTATTCAACAAGAAATGCCATTCACAAATGTTCTTACACTAAGCACCAGGGCAGCATATTATAGTAATCCATATCTGAAGCAATAAAAACACACCACAAGCTCCACAAATTACAGGAAATGCTCCAGTTTTCATGAAGCAACACATAATTGAAAAGGAAAAAAAACAAACAACAACACATAACATAAAAGAAACAAACTTGTCAACATTTGCTACCTGAATAGCCATGAAACTGATAAAGGAGGTGGACAGACTCTATTTTTCCTTCAAGAAAACTTAATTGTAGTTGCACTCTCACTGTTTTTGAAAAAAATATGTAATTTCATATTCAAGTTCAGCTGTTCAGTGTAAGTGGTGACAGTAGTAGTAATATAGTAGGTACTGAAGAATAATAATGTACAGAAGAAATAAATTAATCTCAGACAGAATTAGGGAGAGAGAGAAATAGAAATAGACAGAGAGCTTTTTGAAAGAATATGTAATTAATTATCAAATAATTTTTCTCACTATTTTACAGTACAAATAGCTGAAAAGGTTTATATAATCATACCATCAATGCTAATAAGCTTGTAAACTTGAGCACTGTAAAGCATGGATTTGAATACATTAAATTCTACTTACATGTTTGACAGGATGCTAAAATCTGACTGTACTACATCTTGTTATGAATTCACACATTACTGTCGGTCAGAAAACCCTGACACTAGCTTCCATTGCTAATGGTAATGGGTATGGGAGATTTTAATAATAAAGTGTGTGTGCTCATTATTTTTCAGAGACCGTCTGTGGAATGCAATTCCAAATCAAGAAATGACAACAAATGAATACATTTGCATCAGAAAAATATAATATCCCTGAAGGCTGAAGGAAACAGTTTCATAAGCATCTGAAATGAATTGTATGTATAACTTCCACAACTGTAAATGTGAATAGAAATACAAAAGATCAAAGATTTCAGTGCTGTGTATTATGCATAGCGACGCTGAACTTCCACCTAGTAACTGAATGACAAAAAATTTGTTTTGAAGTCAGGTGTTCATCCCAGAGCTTCAAGCCAAAAGTTGCACTGAGTCAAAGACTACCTGAAACTGAATTATCAAGTGAAGGTTTCAAGGCTCCTTTCCCAAAGAGGGGAACAAAATAGGGAATTTATTTAGCCTTGTTTGTTTATGAGATACGAAGTTAACAGAAATGGACTTAAAATCACACATGTTTCAGTTCTCATGATGAGAAATTTTTACCCATTGCCTAAGGATTTTTATTCCCTAGCACTTGTGCTTTATGTTGTGAGTGATGCAGCACTAACACCATCTCCTTTCTGGTGACAATGCTTTGGGCTGTTGTTGGTGCACTTGAGAGTGGAGTCAGTAAACATTGGTTATGGTAGGATTAAGGAAAATAATCAACGACAGAGACAATCAAATAGAATGATTCTCAGTGGAGAAGCCATTTAGCCAGTTCACCTGTCCAAGGCAGGATGTCATTCTCCTGTCACTCCTAGCCTTCACTTGCCTAAAACAGTCTTACAAACTGTAGCTGGTGCATATTCTTCAGTCTTTCCAGACTACCACTTTTAATGCTGCACTGTTCCTAGAAAGCTTTCCTGAATGTTTGTATCCTTTTTACTGTGTTTGCCAAGGACACAAAGAAATTTATTTTTCTCTTTCTTTCCATAGCAACCTATTACACGCGTAAAAATTCTTAACAGGTTTTTCTTTCAGATTAAGCAATCCCATTTATATCAGGCAATATTTGACTTTCATGCAACATGGTCATAACTCTTATAATTTCTGCTACTCCCACCTGTGATGGGTACTTGCATTCCTTGCAGTCCTCTGGTCAAAATTGAACGGTTGCTTGGTTGAAGCCTTAGCTGTTCTGCAGAGAGTACCAAGGATTTCATCTGCTTTATAGACTATGCATGCTTAGTGCAGTCTGGTGTGACATTAGTTTTGTCCACAACACCATGGTGTTTAAATTTTCCTGACTAACTTTCCTCATCTTTCCCTGGAATATAATAGCTGAGGTATTTGTATTCCCGTGTTTCAACTCAGACAATATAGATATCTTATGTTTTGCATTGGCTTCTACAGGAAATCATTCCAAGATATTATGAGTTCAGAGACCAAATCATATTACTAAAATGTTAGCTGACCTTGTCTGTGTTATATTTGTTTGCACTTGTTCCCACCCTGCAAAACTTTGACCACTGTATATACCTACAGACTGCAGTAAAAATAAATTCAGATAACTAGTGTAGCTGTTGCAGTAACATTCTTTGGTCATATGGATGATTTCTGGGTTGTACGAGTAACTTCTCAGAGTTCTGAATATTTTAAAAAATATTTGCTATTCAGAAATATGCAGTCATGATTTTGAACAAACAATTTGCAAATTATGAATTATCTTCAAGTTCTTTTTTTTTTTTTTTATTCATTCACAAATCAGGCTCATTTTCTTGCCAAATGTCTTAAGGCAGCACTTCAACTTTTTTTGTCATATCCCACTGATCTGAGAATGACCTGGCACACTGAGTGCAAACCTTAGAGGATGAGTGTGAAGGAACAACAGCCTAACAATGGAAGGAGGGACGAAAGGTGGTACCTCATCCATGTACTTAACAAATCTATCGGCCACTGCCCCTGCACTGGAGTGCTGTGGGGCTTGGTACTTGCATTTCCCTTATTTTTAACTTCTTTAATTTAATCCTTCAAAGATATACAATCTTCAGCTTGAGTCACATGCATTCTACTTCTTAAATGGATAATGAAACATTCAAAATAGAATGATTATAAATAAATAGTAACTAGTACAGGGCACAAATAAACAAAATCTCACAAAAAGTAATAAAATTAATTTTGCCAATATAGTTCTTTATGAATATAGGAAATCAGGCACTCCACACATGCATTTTAATACTGAACACTTTCTATTAATAAATGTGTATGTTTGCCCAATATGATAGGTGAGCAGTGTAATTGAATTATTTTTTTTTTTTTAAAAAAGAAGAATTCTTTTAAAACCTTTTATCTGAATTTAGACATAATCTGGATCTGATTTATCTCAGTGGATAACACTATCATTAGGAGAATGACCATTTTTATTCATCTGACATGCAGAAAAAAAATTAATGACAATATGGGTTATAAAATCACTTTTATTTTTTCAAGAGGTGGAACTCTCTATTACACTTTATGAATTATCTTTGAAGGACTGACAGATTACAACTGATCAGATTTGCCAAATCTGGAGATTTTCAATGCATATTGAGCTTCAATACTCTAAGATTTTATCTATATTTGCAATGCTCTGAGAATTAATCTATACTTGTATGTAATTTAGCACAATAAAAGCAGACCAGAGGATCAAAGCCCTTGCTGCTGAAACTGCTGCACCTGCACCACATGGTCCAGGGGCTTTAATTTGCACTGAAGGCCGAGTATCAGCAGGACACATATGGCTTGAAGCTGTCCAAAGCCCCAGTCATATTTTGGACCCATCAGAGGTTGGAGCAGGCCCAGTGGCCCTCCAAGAGTGCTTCTTGTGCCCTTTTGTCCCAAAGGAATCCAGTGGGCTCACCCTGGAAACAGAACCAGCGCGTACACCTTGGAGATGATCAAGGGTTCCACCTCACTGCTCCTGCACAGCTTGTGACTGGGCATGCAGAGCAGTCAGCTGAATCTGCAATTAGGCAATTTCAATGTACTTATTTCAAGCAATCTGAAGAAAAGACAAATTAACATCCAAATTTTGAAAGATGCTATTTGTTCTGAGGGAATGCATGCTGCTGAAACCTTTCTGCAGATTGCACTTCTAATTCTGCTGCTGCTAAAGGGTAGGATCATCTAGTCTTAGAGTCTGAAGGCCCTGTGATACCTCCTGAGGGGAACCTTCCTGCCAGATTTACCCTGGAACTGTAAACTTTGGAAGACTGACCCAGGAATTCCAATTGCTGGAAGGAGAATGAAGATCACGGAAAAAAGCTGACCTTACAAGCTTCTGTCCATGTATGAGAGACTATAAACTCCTTACAGCCTGGCTTCACCCTGGGGGCTCCTGTGAGATCTAACCTTCTTGCTAAGGGTCCAGGAGCCACAGTCAAGTCAGATCTGGGGCTTATGAATTATCGAGTTTGCATCGCAAGTTGCCTTGAGGTCCTGGGTGTAGAGAGGATTTATCAGTGACCCGGTAGCAAGTCCATGTCACAGCGCTGCAGATCTTAGAGTGAAGGAGTCCTTTGTGGAAGGAAATGTGAAAAAGCCCATGTACTACAAGTTCTACAGCTTCAGAAAAATCACACTGAATGTAGGAGGTGTCAGTGAAGAGTATCAGGTTACCCTGTTCTAACAAAAATCACCTTTCTGATTTCTATTTTACTTTAATTTACAATTTTTTTATGTGCTTCTAGAATTATGACAATAATGGGGAAAAGAATTAAACAGAAATCACAGCCAGGCTCTACATCTGAAACTGTGTAGTCTGGAATGTTCCTAAAAGGACCCAAATTTTATATTCATACCATCCCTTTGCTACTTTAACTCCCCACCCGCATACAGTATGCCAAGCTGTTTCTGTGTAGTGATGTGTCCCTGCCTGTGCTCTGTATGTCTATATTAATACACATATAGATGAGAAACGGCTGCGATGGTTAGAGCCAGGGAAGGGAATATTTGTGCCTCCACGGAGTTCTGTGGGGAGGGACTGCTGAGAAATGGTCCAGAAGGTTCTTTACAACACTCAAGTTCAGGAACTGAAATTAGTAAACTGCCATTTATATAGTAGCAGAATGAATTATTCAATCTGCTGTGTGGACTGAAAGCCTAATTTAAAAAGTCTAGCTTGCCTAAGGAGCCCTATGCAAAATGTTCATTAAATGTAAGGCAGTACCAAGTATTACTGCCTGGCTGGATGTCTTGGGAGGGGTTGTCTGCTATGAACCACCATGGCTAATCTGTTCCATAAACTGTGGGGAACAGCAGAACAAGAATCTGCTTCCCTGTTTTATGGATATTTTAGAAAAGTTATGGGTCTCCTCCTTACATCACATTCAGGACATTTTTGTGTGGATACCACTGGGCTCCTCAGCGAGCTCAGTGTGTGGGGGTGAAGGAGGCAGCTCAGCCCTGGGGGGAAAGCCCTCGAATGGACCCTGCAGACCCATGGAGGAAATAGAGCCCTGCTCTGTCCTGGGGCCTGGCTGGGTCCCCAGAGGCCAGGACAGACACAAGGGCTTAGAAGGTGTCATCTTGTGGCCTGAGGGTGAGAGAGGGTCAAATCACAAAGCTTCTCCCTCTCTCTTAATGTTTGACTTTGATAAGACAGCAGAGTGCATCTGAGCATCCTTTCTCATGGAAACTTCTGTCTATCTCAGCATTTCTCTGTAAGAGGATCCACCTTGGTGCATCAGCACTTTTTGACACAAAAATATTTCCCTGAAAAATTTCTGACTGGCCAGTTACTAGCATGAACATCAGTAACAAGCTCCTCCAAACCAGCAGCCAGCAGATTATGTTTGTGTGTGTCAGCCAGAGAAAGGTGTAATTTGTACACTGCATGGCAGTTTGTCCTCTAGACACTGAATAAATGAAGCAGGACTTTATTAGTTAGCAAATCACCCTGGCTTGAAATTAATGAAAGGTGACTTTTCTTAATGTACCTCTGTGATGTAGGGATCTTTTCTGCCTCCTTCATATCATGACTCAGGTTTTTGTCCTGTGGGAAATGTTGTGCAGGTCACCCTTGAGCTCCTGCCCAGGCTAGGATCAGATTCTGCTTTGTAAGGAAGAAGTGACAGAAAACAATAAAATACTGCCCATACTTTCTGTTACTTTTAGCTCTATTGCAATATGTAATGCCAATCTGAAATAACTAAAACCAAAATATTGTCATATGTTCACAGAATAAAATGTAGTACACATAATAATAATTAGTATTATAATATTATAATATAACTACTACAAATACAGTAGTTCCATCAGTCAATTAATTATTTTATAAGTACATATACGTACATGTAAATAAACATTTAGATTATCCAGATGAGTAGCAGACTCTGAAAAACTGCTAAGAATCTGCTGAAGTAAAAGCTACCAGATGCATGTGTGAATTGCCTCAGTGAGATCAGGTTTAACCATCTTTAGTCTATTTGCTCATGAATAACAAAGCAAGGAGATTTAAATCTTCATTGTTACTTCAGTAAAGTCTAATTAACTTCCCTTCTTCCTCTGAGAAAAACAACTACCCTCAGACAAACAGGCCTGGATAACATCACCCAATATCCTGAAGAGCTTTGGAGATTTTCAATTATTTCAAAAGTGGGTTTGTTTCTCTCTTTCTCTGCTCTCATCCTGCATCATATATCTTAGGTAAACACCACAGAAAAAAACCAAAAACAAGCAAGATGCCATTCAGAGATGTTTGCATGGCTTATCCTGATGAAGCACAGGAGATAATTGTCAGAGATAGACAGTGCTGCCTCTGCTCCTTTAGGTGGGCTTCCCTTCCACGAAGCGCTGCTAGCTCTGCTAAATAGAAAACTCCTGATTTAATTTCTGGTTATCATTTACTGCCTTGTGCCAGCATCTTTCATGCCAATTGCAAGTCCATCTCCATTTGAAGTGAACCAAACTTGGACCTGAAAATACTTGCCTGAAAGTACATTTGGCACATTTAACTGTGCAATTCAACACAAAGGCCATGCTCCTCAAATCTGTTTTCATTCTAACCTAGTTTTTGTGCCAGAAAGTATCCACCTGGAAGGCAGCAGTACATGGAAACATTCAAATCAGTCTGCTGCAAGGCATTTATAGCCCGTGTTTAGCACAGTGTAGCTCACCAGAGAACGTGACTTCAGGCATTGCCATTGCAGCTCCTCTTTCCCACTTTCAGTTCATTCTTGTGCCCCAAAAGGATAAACAATTTTTTCTGAGTTTTCAGTAAGGAAAGTCTCACATGTAGGCTTATATTTTACTGCTGTTAAGATCTTTGGTTGCCACAGGAAGGGCAGACAACAGTAATGAGCCCAATTTTTAAAATATATTTTTTTAAATATTCCAGATACGAAAAAGAGTGATTTTGTTCTGTCATGGTTTAATTCCAGCTGGTAGCCAAGCACCATACAACTGCTCACTCACGCTTCCACCAGCAGGACTGGGGAAAGAA
>NC_031770.1:96228443-96327201 GCF_001522545.3 Parus major
ACCTACAAAGTGCTCTATCAGAATGCAGTAAAACAAACAAACAAACAAACAAACAAACATATTTCAGCCTTCAGGACCCTACTGAAGAATATTTCGCATTGAAACTAAGGGATGTAATTTCAGGTACATTGATGACAATATAGTGATGGAATTATTTCACATAATTTGGACTGAATACAACTGTCATCTTAAATTCTACCCAAAAATCAATTTGATATCAGTGCATATTATGGAGCAGAGGTAAAACACGTTTTTCCTGTACAGCCTCATATTATAAGAAAGGAGCCTTATTCAACAAGAAATGCCATTCACAAATGTTCTTACACTAAGCACCAGGGCAGCATATTATAGTAATCCATATCTGAAGCAATAAAAACACACCACAAGCTCCACAAATTACAGGAAATGCTCCAGTTTTCATGAAGCAACACATAATTGAAAAGGAAAAAAAACAAACAACAACACATAACATAAAAGAAACAAACTTGTCAACATTTGCTACCTGAATAGCCATGAAACTGATAAAGGAGGTGGACAGACTCTATTTTTCCTTCAAGAAAACTTAATTGTAGTTGCACTCTCACTGTTTTTGAAAAAAATATGTAATTTCATATTCAAGTTCAGCTGTTCAGTGTAAGTGGTGACAGTAGTAGTAATATAGTAGGTACTGAAGAATAATAATGTACAGAAGAAATAAATTAATCTCAGACAGAATTAGGGAGAGAGAGAAATAGAAATAGACAGAGAGCTTTTTGAAAGAATATGTAATTAATTATCAAATAATTTTTCTCACTATTTTACAGTACAAATAGCTGAAAAGGTTTATATAATCATACCATCAATGCTAATAAGCTTGTAAACTTGAGCACTGTAAAGCATGGATTTGAATACATTAAATTCTACTTACATGTTTGACAGGATGCTAAAATCTGACTGTACTACATCTTGTTATGAATTCACACATTACTGTCGGTCAGAAAACCCTGACACTAGCTTCCATTGCTAATGGTAATGGGTATGGGAGATTTTAATAATAAAGTGTGTGTGCTCATTATTTTTCAGAGACCGTCTGTGGAATGCAATTCCAAATCAAGAAATGACAACAAATGAATACATTTGCATCAGAAAAATATAATATCCCTGAAGGCTGAAGGAAACAGTTTCATAAGCATCTGAAATGAATTGTATGTATAACTTCCACAACTGTAAATGTGAATAGAAATACAAAAGATCAAAGATTTCAGTGCTGTGTATTATGCATAGCGACGCTGAACTTCCACCTAGTAACTGAATGACAAAAAATTTGTTTTGAAGTCAGGTGTTCATCCCAGAGCTTCAAGCCAAAAGTTGCACTGAGTCAAAGACTACCTGAAACTGAATTATCAAGTGAAGGTTTCAAGGCTCCTTTCCCAAAGAGGGGAACAAAATAGGGAATTTATTTAGCCTTGTTTGTTTATGAGATACGAAGTTAACAGAAATGGACTTAAAATCACACATGTTTCAGTTCTCATGATGAGAAATTTTTACCCATTGCCTAAGGATTTTTATTCCCTAGCACTTGTGCTTTATGTTGTGAGTGATGCAGCACTAACACCATCTCCTTTCTGGTGACAATGCTTTGGGCTGTTGTTGGTGCACTTGAGAGTGGAGTCAGTAAACATTGGTTATGGTAGGATTAAGGAAAATAATCAACGACAGAGACAATCAAATAGAATGATTCTCAGTGGAGAAGCCATTTAGCCAGTTCACCTGTCCAAGGCAGGATGTCATTCTCCTGTCACTCCTAGCCTTCACTTGCCTAAAACAGTCTTACAAACTGTAGCTGGTGCATATTCTTCAGTCTTTCCAGACTACCACTTTTAATGCTGCACTGTTCCTAGAAAGCTTTCCTGAATGTTTGTATCCTTTTTACTGTGTTTGCCAAGGACACAAAGAAATTTATTTTTCTCTTTCTTTCCATAGCAACCTATTACACGCGTAAAAATTCTTAACAGGTTTTTCTTTCAGATTAAGCAATCCCATTTATATCAGGCAATATTTGACTTTCATGCAACATGGTCATAACTCTTATAATTTCTGCTACTCCCACCTGTGATGGGTACTTGCATTCCTTGCAGTCCTCTGGTCAAAATTGAACGGTTGCTTGGTTGAAGCCTTAGCTGTTCTGCAGAGAGTACCAAGGATTTCATCTGCTTTATAGACTATGCATGCTTAGTGCAGTCTGGTGTGACATTAGTTTTGTCCACAACACCATGGTGTTTAAATTTTCCTGACTAACTTTCCTCATCTTTCCCTGGAATATAATAGCTGAGGTATTTGTATTCCCGTGTTTCAACTCAGACAATATAGATATCTTATGTTTTGCATTGGCTTCTACAGGAAATCATTCCAAGATATTATGAGTTCAGAGACCAAATCATATTACTAAAATGTTAGCTGACCTTGTCTGTGTTATATTTGTTTGCACTTGTTCCCACCCTGCAAAACTTTGACCACTGTATATACCTACAGACTGCAGTAAAAATAAATTCAGATAACTAGTGTAGCTGTTGCAGTAACATTCTTTGGTCATATGGATGATTTCTGGGTTGTACGAGTAACTTCTCAGAGTTCTGAATATTTTAAAAAATATTTGCTATTCAGAAATATGCAGTCATGATTTTGAACAAACAATTTGCAAATTATGAATTATCTTCAAGTTCTTTTTTTTTTTTTTTATTCATTCACAAATCAGGCTCATTTTCTTGCCAAATGTCTTAAGGCAGCACTTCAACTTTTTTTGTCATATCCCACTGATCTGAGAATGACCTGGCACACTGAGTGCAAACCTTAGAGGATGAGTGTGAAGGAACAACAGCCTAACAATGGAAGGAGGGACGAAAGGTGGTACCTCATCCATGTACTTAACAAATCTATCGGCCACTGCCCCTGCACTGGAGTGCTGTGGGGCTTGGTACTTGCATTTCCCTTATTTTTAACTTCTTTAATTTAATCCTTCAAAGATATACAATCTTCAGCTTGAGTCACATGCATTCTACTTCTTAAATGGATAATGAAACATTCAAAATAGAATGATTATAAATAAATAGTAACTAGTACAGGGCACAAATAAACAAAATCTCACAAAAAGTAATAAAATTAATTTTGCCAATATAGTTCTTTATGAATATAGGAAATCAGGCACTCCACACATGCATTTTAATACTGAACACTTTCTATTAATAAATGTGTATGTTTGCCCAATATGATAGGTGAGCAGTGTAATTGAATTATTTTTTTTTTTTTAAAAAAGAAGAATTCTTTTAAAACCTTTTATCTGAATTTAGACATAATCTGGATCTGATTTATCTCAGTGGATAACACTATCATTAGGAGAATGACCATTTTTATTCATCTGACATGCAGAAAAAAAATTAATGACAATATGGGTTATAAAATCACTTTTATTTTTTCAAGAGGTGGAACTCTCTATTACACTTTATGAATTATCTTTGAAGGACTGACAGATTACAACTGATCAGATTTGCCAAATCTGGAGATTTTCAATGCATATTGAGCTTCAATACTCTAAGATTTTATCTATATTTGCAATGCTCTGAGAATTAATCTATACTTGTATGTAATTTAGCACAATAAAAGCAGACCAGAGGATCAAAGCCCTTGCTGCTGAAACTGCTGCACCTGCACCACATGGTCCAGGGGCTTTAATTTGCACTGAAGGCCGAGTATCAGCAGGACACATATGGCTTGAAGCTGTCCAAAGCCCCAGTCATATTTTGGACCCATCAGAGGTTGGAGCAGGCCCAGTGGCCCTCCAAGAGTGCTTCTTGTGCCCTTTTGTCCCAAAGGAATCCAGTGGGCTCACCCTGGAAACAGAACCAGCGCGTACACCTTGGAGATGATCAAGGGTTCCACCTCACTGCTCCTGCACAGCTTGTGACTGGGCATGCAGAGCAGTCAGCTGAATCTGCAATTAGGCAATTTCAATGTACTTATTTCAAGCAATCTGAAGAAAAGACAAATTAACATCCAAATTTTGAAAGATGCTATTTGTTCTGAGGGAATGCATGCTGCTGAAACCTTTCTGCAGATTGCACTTCTAATTCTGCTGCTGCTAAAGGGTAGGATCATCTAGTCTTAGAGTCTGAAGGCCCTGTGATACCTCCTGAGGGGAACCTTCCTGCCAGATTTACCCTGGAACTGTAAACTTTGGAAGACTGACCCAGGAATTCCAATTGCTGGAAGGAGAATGAAGATCACGGAAAAAAGCTGACCTTACAAGCTTCTGTCCATGTATGAGAGACTATAAACTCCTTACAGCCTGGCTTCACCCTGGGGGCTCCTGTGAGATCTAACCTTCTTGCTAAGGGTCCAGGAGCCACAGTCAAGTCAGATCTGGGGCTTATGAATTATCGAGTTTGCATCGCAAGTTGCCTTGAGGTCCTGGGTGTAGAGAGGATTTATCAGTGACCCGGTAGCAAGTCCATGTCACAGCGCTGCAGATCTTAGAGTGAAGGAGTCCTTTGTGGAAGGAAATGTGAAAAAGCCCATGTACTACAAGTTCTACAGCTTCAGAAAAATCACACTGAATGTAGGAGGTGTCAGTGAAGAGTATCAGGTTACCCTGTTCTAACAAAAATCACCTTTCTGATTTCTATTTTACTTTAATTTACAATTTTTTTATGTGCTTCTAGAATTATGACAATAATGGGGAAAAGAATTAAACAGAAATCACAGCCAGGCTCTACATCTGAAACTGTGTAGTCTGGAATGTTCCTAAAAGGACCCAAATTTTATATTCATACCATCCCTTTGCTACTTTAACTCCCCACCCGCATACAGTATGCCAAGCTGTTTCTGTGTAGTGATGTGTCCCTGCCTGTGCTCTGTATGTCTATATTAATACACATATAGATGAGAAACGGCTGCGATGGTTAGAGCCAGGGAAGGGAATATTTGTGCCTCCACGGAGTTCTGTGGGGAGGGACTGCTGAGAAATGGTCCAGAAGGTTCTTTACAACACTCAAGTTCAGGAACTGAAATTAGTAAACTGCCATTTATATAGTAGCAGAATGAATTATTCAATCTGCTGTGTGGACTGAAAGCCTAATTTAAAAAGTCTAGCTTGCCTAAGGAGCCCTATGCAAAATGTTCATTAAATGTAAGGCAGTACCAAGTATTACTGCCTGGCTGGATGTCTTGGGAGGGGTTGTCTGCTATGAACCACCATGGCTAATCTGTTCCATAAACTGTGGGGAACAGCAGAACAAGAATCTGCTTCCCTGTTTTATGGATATTTTAGAAAAGTTATGGGTCTCCTCCTTACATCACATTCAGGACATTTTTGTGTGGATACCACTGGGCTCCTCAGCGAGCTCAGTGTGTGGGGGTGAAGGAGGCAGCTCAGCCCTGGGGGGAAAGCCCTCGAATGGACCCTGCAGACCCATGGAGGAAATAGAGCCCTGCTCTGTCCTGGGGCCTGGCTGGGTCCCCAGAGGCCAGGACAGACACAAGGGCTTAGAAGGTGTCATCTTGTGGCCTGAGGGTGAGAGAGGGTCAAATCACAAAGCTTCTCCCTCTCTCTTAATGTTTGACTTTGATAAGACAGCAGAGTGCATCTGAGCATCCTTTCTCATGGAAACTTCTGTCTATCTCAGCATTTCTCTGTAAGAGGATCCACCTTGGTGCATCAGCACTTTTTGACACAAAAATATTTCCCTGAAAAATTTCTGACTGGCCAGTTACTAGCATGAACATCAGTAACAAGCTCCTCCAAACCAGCAGCCAGCAGATTATGTTTGTGTGTGTCAGCCAGAGAAAGGTGTAATTTGTACACTGCATGGCAGTTTGTCCTCTAGACACTGAATAAATGAAGCAGGACTTTATTAGTTAGCAAATCACCCTGGCTTGAAATTAATGAAAGGTGACTTTTCTTAATGTACCTCTGTGATGTAGGGATCTTTTCTGCCTCCTTCATATCATGACTCAGGTTTTTGTCCTGTGGGAAATGTTGTGCAGGTCACCCTTGAGCTCCTGCCCAGGCTAGGATCAGATTCTGCTTTGTAAGGAAGAAGTGACAGAAAACAATAAAATACTGCCCATACTTTCTGTTACTTTTAGCTCTATTGCAATATGTAATGCCAATCTGAAATAACTAAAACCAAAATATTGTCATATGTTCACAGAATAAAATGTAGTACACATAATAATAATTAGTATTATAATATTATAATATAACTACTACAAATACAGTAGTTCCATCAGTCAATTAATTATTTTATAAGTACATATACGTACATGTAAATAAACATTTAGATTATCCAGATGAGTAGCAGACTCTGAAAAACTGCTAAGAATCTGCTGAAGTAAAAGCTACCAGATGCATGTGTGAATTGCCTCAGTGAGATCAGGTTTAACCATCTTTAGTCTATTTGCTCATGAATAACAAAGCAAGGAGATTTAAATCTTCATTGTTACTTCAGTAAAGTCTAATTAACTTCCCTTCTTCCTCTGAGAAAAACAACTACCCTCAGACAAACAGGCCTGGATAACATCACCCAATATCCTGAAGAGCTTTGGAGATTTTCAATTATTTCAAAAGTGGGTTTGTTTCTCTCTTTCTCTGCTCTCATCCTGCATCATATATCTTAGGTAAACACCACAGAAAAAAACCAAAAACAAGCAAGATGCCATTCAGAGATGTTTGCATGGCTTATCCTGATGAAGCACAGGAGATAATTGTCAGAGATAGACAGTGCTGCCTCTGCTCCTTTAGGTGGGCTTCCCTTCCACGAAGCGCTGCTAGCTCTGCTAAATAGAAAACTCCTGATTTAATTTCTGGTTATCATTTACTGCCTTGTGCCAGCATCTTTCATGCCAATTGCAAGTCCATCTCCATTTGAAGTGAACCAAACTTGGACCTGAAAATACTTGCCTGAAAGTACATTTGGCACATTTAACTGTGCAATTCAACACAAAGGCCATGCTCCTCAAATCTGTTTTCATTCTAACCTAGTTTTTGTGCCAGAAAGTATCCACCTGGAAGGCAGCAGTACATGGAAACATTCAAATCAGTCTGCTGCAAGGCATTTATAGCCCGTGTTTAGCACAGTGTAGCTCACCAGAGAACGTGACTTCAGGCATTGCCATTGCAGCTCCTCTTTCCCACTTTCAGTTCATTCTTGTGCCCCAAAAGGATAAACAATTTTTTCTGAGTTTTCAGTAAGGAAAGTCTCACATGTAGGCTTATATTTTACTGCTGTTAAGATCTTTGGTTGCCACAGGAAGGGCAGACAACAGTAATGAGCCCAATTTTTAAAATATATTTTTTTAAATATTCCAGATACGAAAAAGAGTGATTTTGTTCTGTCATGGTTTAATTCCAGCTGGTAGCCAAGCACCATACAACTGCTCACTCACGCTTCCACCAGCAGGACTGGGGAAAGAACTGAAAAGGTGAAAGTTAGCAAATTTGTGTGGTGAGATAAAGACAGTTTAATAGGGAAAGCAGAAGACACACACATAAGTAAAACAAATCAATTCACGGCTTCCCATGGGCAGACAGGTGTTCAGCGCTCTCCAGGACAGCAGAGCCTTATCATCTATTATGGTGACCTGGGAAGACAAATACCATCACTACACACACCCTCCCTTTCTCCTTCCTCCCCCCAGTTTTATACTGGGCATGATGGAATAGTGTGAAATATCCCTTTGGTCAGTTTGGGTCAAATGTCCCAGCTCCTCCCACCATCCCAGGCATCCCCAGCCTCCTCGCCAGCACTACAAAAAGCAGAAAAGGCCTTGGCTCTATGAAAGCCCTGCTCAGCAATAACAAAACCATCTCTATATTATCAGCCCTGTGTTCAGCATGTAACTTGTCCACCATATAACCTCTTACAAGACACTGTGAAGAAAACTAGCTCTGAGACAGAACCAACACTTGCTTTTAGTGTTGACTTAAACTTTACCATAAAAGTAGTTCTGCAAGGACAAAATAGCTCAGAAAACAGCATTTGCTTTTTGATGATTTGCAGAGGTAAAGCTCAGGGCTTTTAAAAAAATTAAAATTCCATCATCAAATTATCTTTGCAGTTCCAGCAGGGTTGGGCTACAGTTTCATTGTTACTCCCCTTTACACTGCACAGACATTATTAAAAAGCAGAAGCAACTACTCTCTCAGTTCAACAAATTGGACATGACCTTGCACCTGCTTATTCTGGTATTTTACAAAATATGTGTCTTAAATTCCATCATGTCAGGCAAGGCCTAAACCCTACAAATAGATACCTATTGGCTGCAAAATCAATCCTCATGACTATTGCACAAGAAGTGGGTTGGGGTCGCAACACCCACAGCCCTGACAGGAGGAACTTGGCATGCTGAAGGTACAGCTGGTGAGCTGTGTATCCCTCCCATGGCAAAACCTGTTGACCATGTTTGCCTCCCTCTTGCCACTCTGTTTCTGCTTTAGCATCATAGACTTCTGCCTGCTCCAGTTTTCTGATGTATTTCCACATGAAGCAAAGCTGTAAGCCAGACCACAAGAGTGAACTATATTGAAGCATTATTTTTATTTTTTTTTTTTTTTTCCGAAGAGGGGTCATTGCAAAATTCCCACTTACAGTAAAGTCCACAGACAGTTGCAAGAGAGCAACTGAAAACAAATTGCAATGCTGGGGTAGGAATGAGAGATGGGGAGGAATTTCCTCAGCCATCTTCGCCACCAAATTAAACAGAAAATTATACAAAGCTGCAGCTTCAGGCACTTCTCAACCTGAACTTTTCATCACAGTGGCCCTGAAGCAGGAATCAGCCAAATCCCCAGCCAGGTGCTCTTGAAAACATGTAGGGACACAAGTTGAGGAACCTTGGGAATCTTCAGGTTGATCAGCAATATTCCAACAAGTTTCAAAAGTTTCCAGGGTTAGGTAATATCACAGAAAAGCTTTTTGTTTCTGTGACATTAACTGGAGATTGGTGCAGTGACTGTTATAACATTGGGTTTATTTAAAATGGTGTTCAGTCTCTACTCACAGAAGTGTGTGCATAAATGTAATACCTTCTATCCAAGTATTCGTTAAACATAAATGGTTTAGTTTTGTTTTTCTTCTTGAGATAAATGTCCCTGCTTCAGGAAGGGGTAAATGAAGCACATTATGGTTAACTGCAAAAGTTAAGCTGTGTCTCAGAAAGACAGACAGAATATCAGAGATACAATCACCTCTTGGTGTTGAGTCATCATGTCCCCCTCCCAATACACATATACAAATTAAATAAAATTGAATGTAATTAAAACCCATCTATTTTTCGCATAGTTAAGATAAAAAATTCTGATAATTTTATTTATATATTGATGTTCAGTCAAATAAAAGACAGAATTTAAGTTTTCTGGATTCTTGAAAAATGCAATACCCACTGTGTCATTCTACATCTTAGAGTCAAACATTTCCTGATGGTTACTTACAGGCTTTTAAAAATTCACCCAGATCATTTCCAGATGCCCTGGCACTCCTCCCCTCTGTGCTTCCTATGCATACCATGTAGAGGGCTTGAAGGTTTTCAGCTGTTTTCTACATTTCTGCTGGCACTGCTTGAAATACTGTTTGCATTATTTTTTTCTTATTCCTTTAACGTGCTGTCTTCATGTGTGAGGAGGATGAGGAGCTGCGAGGCAGCACATTTCTCTGCAGCTGCTCTTTGGGAGGCTCCTCAATGAGGTGTCAGTCATGTGAGAGCACTGCAAAAGCCTCTCCCCTCCTGCTGGTGCTTCTGTCCTGCTGCTGAAGTGGCTTCTGGCCTGGCAAAAACCTCAGTCTCCAGTATATAATTGTGCATTAGTATAGAGGTAAAAAAATTATATTTCTAGAACGCTGCTTACACATTTCAAAACTGTTATTTACTATTGCCTTTTTCCATCCTTCTGTTTCTGATATACTGAATTTCATTATAAGATTGAAATTTGTCTTTCAGAAACAGTGTGTACCTTATTTGCTGCATCTGAAAAGCAGGTGTTCTCAAGCCAATCTGAATATTTTGAGCAAATCCCAGCTTTGAAATGCAAATGAATTTGCAATGTCTGCGTAGTTTGAGATAAAGCAGTTAACAATGAATTAATCCTTGCTTTATGCAGTTCATTATCAAGAGACTATGACCAGGCCAACAATGTATTTGGAACATAATAGGGTCTTGCCAAACAGGTAGAGACTCTATTCAAACTGAGCACTTACAGTTGCAGTGGCTCTCATTTTTGAGGACTGCATAAAATAACACAATAAGCCTGATATAATGTTTTGTGTTTGGCCCAAAAGCTGGTGCCTAGGTACAGTCTAGCCTTATTCCAGAACCAGAGTCTCACAGATGGTACTAAAACATTGTCACATGAGGAATTTTGTGTAAATATTGTCTTAAATGAGAAAAGGCTGCATTTCAGGGGAGGTGCCATTTTAAAATTAAAAGATTGTTCCAAAAGCATGGTATTTTCATGAGAACTTCACGTGCTCTGAAAAATTTAAATTACTGATGATAAGTACATGAGGAATATTCTCTAAATCTGGAATGGTTTGAATCTTTCTTTGCACCAGGCAGTGTGGTTGGTTCAGGTTTAGATTCCACTGCCTGATGGAACAAGGATGATGTAGTGGCAGTGATGGAGCTCCCATGGCAGTCAGTGTGAATGATGGGAGAAACGGGCCTCAGTGCAAAATTAGTCATCCACTGGTATAATGATACCATGCAGTACTTTATCTCAACAAAAATCGTGGCCAGTGATCTTCAACCCTGCTGCTGTGTCCGCTGGGACTCTGCAGAGAATGGGCTAGAGCTGAGTACTTTATCTCTCCTGAGTGCAGAGGACACAGCACCTCTGAGGGACATTCATTGTGCACACCTGGGAAGGACGTGCAGAGCTTGACTCAGTGGGATGAGGGAAGAGACACACAAAAATTGCATAGGAAACAGATTGCAGGTGACCCCTCTGTAACCCCACTCCTTTTGGGGCTCTGTGTGTGACCTCACTCCTAGCCCTAAGCGTTCCTGAGGACTGGGCTGAGCCTTAGCCATGCATCCCCACTCTGTTGTAGGTGGAAAAGGTCTCAGAGAGCTTTACTGCAAGCTAGAACTTCCCCTGGCTGAAATTTAAAATAGAAATGCACTCCTATTCTCATTCATATACTCCTGGTTCAATTAAGAGAGAACAGTCTAGATAGATAGGTGAAGTGAAAACATTCTGAGTAGCTTGCTGGAAATTAAACTGTTTTTAACTTATTTTTTTATTTTGTTTTTATAACAACATACCTCCCCATAACACTGTCACAACTTTGTAAGGCACTGTCATAAGTGAGGAGTTTGTTCATTAGATTCCTTTTTATATTCTGGAACTGGATACTCAGTGGTAAGATGCTGTACAGTTATTTATTCTAATACAGTAATTTCTTCCCATTACTGCAGATTTTTTTGCTTGATATGTTTTGATGACTTATATTCATGATCTGCAGACTGCTGAAATGGAGGACTTCAGTTTTGCCTGTCTCTAATCACTGTAGTACATAGTAACAGATGGCAGCATTCCTAAACTGCCTTGTCAAACAAATGGTATGAGATAGATATTTCAATGATTTCATCATCTCAATTAATAATAATTATTATTATCAAGAACTGAGAGTGAATCTTCATATGATATAAACCTCTTGACCCACATTTTTGGGATTCCTAGCATTTTTGGCTGCCTTCATTTTTGAGCCTATAGAGGATAGACTATAGAGACTCCTGAGTTTCAGACCAAACTGAGCAACATATATTTGAAGATTAGGCTGCTTTAAGGGATATTATGTTAGTCCAGAAAAATAACTAGTTGATTTTTAACATACTGACTCTCCTTACATAGTTTGTCTTTTGTTCAGATATTGGTGCCCTTTTCCCTATAGTTTATAGAGATGAAATATAAAATAAAAATTTGCATTGTGTTTCAAAAGAGTAAATTTGTCAATGCTTTTATCATGACATATCTGAACTAGTTATGCCTAAAATGAAGGAGTTCATTTCCCCACTCTCTGAAGACACAACCAAACAGAGCAACAGTGACAGATGAGAGGGAACACTTCCTCTCTGTGCTGACTCTTTTATTTTACTACAATAATATACTGTACTGCTGACCTGAAGGGACTTTGGGGGTTCGAAGGTTATTGGACTGCAATCAGTATTGGTTTTGAGGTCTCCTTCCAGCTAAAAAATCAGAATTCAATAAAAGTTGAGTTGAGACCTGAGTCTCTACTACAGCCTCATGGTCTGGCAGAGCAATTATTCTAGTTTCAATTCCAAAGCACTCTCCTATTCTAATATTGATACATTTTGTGAAAGAAAGAGTTTTCACATTTTCTTTGTTCAGAATAACCTTTAAAATATAAAACAAAGGAATTTAAAAATATTCTCATTCATGAGATACTTCTCAAATCATTATCTTGCTGCATGACAGTACTAATGAGACCCAACAGTCAATTTTTTTCAAGGTCTTGAAGACAGTGTCCTCATGTATCCCAGAAGGAAATAATCTCTTGTTTAAAAATTAATAAAGAAAAATTACCTTAACTGCTACAGGTGCTGTTTCAAAGTCTTTATCCAGCTTTCAAGAATTTTAAGGCCAATCTTTTTAAGGTTTTTTTTTTTTAACAAGGTTTCACCACTGATGACAGCAGAAGGAAAATAGTTATATCAATGTAAGGAAAAAAGGGCTCAACAATGCTTCAAAAGCATTTTAAACCAAGGTTTCTATCAATATTTCTTAGGGATTCTGTATCCTCATGTAACAGGCTAAGACAAGTAAGAACAGGTGAAAGGATGGCATAGCTGGCATTAAACAACTGTTTGTGGCTAAAAAGCTTAAAGGACATTGAGTGTGCTGAATGTAGAAATTGAGTAAGGTGCTGAAAAAACTTCAGGCATAATTAATTTCCTGAAGACTTATAATTAAGGTAGCCTACCAAATTAAGGAGGTCATGAAGCTGCGTTAGGAATCATTCATGTTGGTCTTCTTACATATACATATAAGCCAAAGGAATAGGACTACCCAAAGAATCAGATTTTTTGTCTAATTTTAGTAATGCCAATTTGCTTGACTTAAAGTGGCTTATCATTGATTTTTGTTTTACTCTTTTTTCCCCAGTTAAACTGTCTTTCAGGATTTATCTTCTCATTCTTGTGCATGAAGATTCATTTGCAATAAAATCAACCCACTCTGAGTCTTGCTTTCAATAAGCTAGTCAGAACTATGGGTCTTGCAGAGAAGATGTCTCTGTTTGAATTCCTTGTTCTAATTGCTATTTATTATTTTATTATTATTAATCTTTGTGGAAAACTTTCACTAGTATCTGTATATTTAGAATCACTGGCAAAGCTCTTCTGTAGAACCAGGTTTGACACTGATCCTGGTGGAACTCTTCCAGGTGGCTCTCTCTTTGGTGATGGATCACCACAGAGAGCTACTTTTACAAGTGCTATAGAGTAGAATCATTGAATCATGAAGGTTGGAAAAATCCTCCTAGATTATCAAGTCCAACATTTGAACGAACACTAGTTTGTCAACTAAACTACAGCACTAAGTGTCATCTCCAGTCATTTCTTCATCATTTTCAGGGATGGTGACTCCATCACCACCCTGGGCAGCCTGTTCCAATGCTTAACTACTCTTTCAGTGAAGAAATTCTTCCTGATGTCCAGTGTGAACTTCCCGTGGCACAGCTTGAGGATATTTCATCTTGTCCTGTTGCTGGTTGACTGGGAGAAGAGACCAACCCCCTCCTGGCTACAGCCTCTTTTCAGGTAATTGTAGAGACCAATAAGGTCACTCCCCAAGCCTTCTTTTCTCCAGGCTAAACACTCCCAGCTCCATCAGCCACTCTTCACAGGACTTGTGCTCCAGATCATACACCAGCTCTGTTGCCCTACTCTGGAGTCGCTTCAGCCCCTCAATGTCTTTCTTGTAGTGAGGGCCCAGAAATGGGCACAGGATTCATGGTGGCCTCACCAGTGCAGAGTACAGGGGAGAAATTACTGCCCTGCTCCTGCTGGCCACAGTATTTTTGATAGAAGCCAGGATGCTGTTGGCCTTCTTGGGCACACACTGGCTCATGTTGAACCAACTATCAACTTGCACCTCCAGGTCCTTTTCCACTGAGCAGCTTTCCAGCCATTCTGCTCCCAGCCTGGAGCACTGTCAGGGGCTGTTGAGACCCAAGGACAGGAGCCAGCACTGGGCATTATTGAACCTCGTAGATGGTCTCAGCCCATCTGTCCAGCCTGTCCAGACCGAATGTCAGTTTCTTGATGTGCAATTGGCATTCAGTGTCCACCAATTATGAATTCATTTCCATGTCCCTTCTTGACATAATTCAACGCTTTATTGCTTTTACCCCAGGAAGCAAAATCCTGGTGTAACTCTAAGAATGTTGCATCTACATATGTTCTTTGTCAATCGAACTCTCATCAAAAAATGAATTCAGGTTTTCATGACCAGAGCTATTTTCTATTAGTTCCTGTTGTCTGACATAAAATATATTCTGATCCTTTGATTCCTTTTCAATTGTATTCCATTCAACCCTTTCTATTATTCTCCTCTCACTGATATCAGAAAACAGACTAATAGACAGCTGGGCTATCCCACTTGCTGTCTGATAGAATACTAGGTTTTGTTCTTTTTATGAGAAACCTTCTGATATTTCCCCATTGATACTCTTGACAATTTTTCCTTCAATTTTAAGCTATTTAATCTTAGTTTCTCTTTCCTAACCCCTTAGTTGAAATCTATTCAACAATACAAACCAAAATGTAGTAACAAAATATTACATCAGATATGACATAAAAGACACAAGAACTTGCAAACACTGTTTGACTTGCAAAACACAAGGTGTCACAGTTGACCTGTATCACCAGCAAACACTAAAAAAACTCTTGGCAACACAGGCCTACTTTTCTCACTTTGTAACGAAATCCCCAAAGAGGTCAATTTTGTACTGTCTAGCTTCATTGCAAATGCTTCACACAACTCCACTGTTAATTCTCTTCATGTTATATCCATACTGCAAAGGATTTTCCAGATTATAGATGGTGACCCCCATCAAACCTCCAATTCTGAAAACGGCAAATCCATTTAGATCTGGTCTACATGAAGAAATTTGTTATTACAGTAACTTTATTTGAGAATAATTGCTACATCCACAGTGCAGAGCAGAATAAAAATGATTTTTACTTCAGAAGAGAGTCCTGTCCAAGAGTAGTAGGCGTGTGGCTTCACTATAAGAGCAGAGGCAGAAGGAGCCTGGCAAGACAGTGAGGTTAACTAGGTAGGGTATTCATTGACCCAGACACCACCTCAAACAAGGTGAGAAGAACAGGGTAACACAGTAACTCTGGTCAGCTGAGAGCTCAGTGGTGTCCAGGCACATCTGTAGTGGCAGAACTTCATAGCAAGCAGACATTCTTTGTACTTCTGCCATTCTTTCAGTGAAGGTGTCTCAGGGGAGAGGAAGACTCTGTAGATGAGTGTCTGTAGCTGTCTAGTGCAAGAAGGATTTAAAGTGCTATGTTTAACTTTGGCTTGTGTAATGTGTAGCCATGTGACTGGATTTCAGTGAAGCAACACACTCTGTACCAGAGTCCTGAACATCTCACCTTGTAGTTTTCTGTAACTAACATTATGAGGGAAAGTCTTGGTTAGGGCTGTGATATTTTACCAAATTTTTAGAATCTATTTTCTTAAGCATTCTCAGGAGCTCTGCTTTCAGGTCAAACAGAAAAAGCAATACTTAGCATGCTTCCATCCATAGGTAGAAAGCTCTTCCTTCTTTTTTACTAGATGAAGATTAAAATTTCAGGAACATAATTATTTGCTGAACAAAACATGTAAGTTTGCATCAGAAAAGGATTTGTTAGAGACATAACCATTGTCAGCAATCCAGTTATAAAAACTTAGTTACCACTTGTCAACCAAGATCCTATAATGGCTCATCTGCATATTTTGCCTTCTTGCAAAACAAAGTGAAACCAAAGAGGAGGTTTATGCTAATCAATTTTATTTTACAACTGCAGCAGGCAAAGGCAAGCAGCTCACATAGACTCATACACTATGGATATTTGATAAGGGATAACTTGACAGCTTGAATTGTTTATAATTGTAAGAATATATGCTATTATAGTATTTTTAATTTTTTCAGTATATTGTAGTAGTATATTTATTTCAGACTCAGGCGATTTTGAGAAAATCTAATTTTTCAAAAGCTTCTGAATATGAGGGTGCAAAAATAGTTTGATATTGCTCCTTGATTCACATTTTAGTGTGGTTAAAGTTCTTATAAGCTGATAGTTCACTAACTTGAGATTCAGGGACATGTAAAGATTTATGGTCCCAAACTCCAGTGACTCCTCAAAAAAGTAATGTTTTCTTGTGTCAATAGTGAATATTTTGAAGAAGTAAAGTAGCTTTAACTCTATCAATGTTGGGTTATCTGTTTCAATGATAGTCTGTATTCAATGGCTTTCTAAATATTTTTAGTAAGAAGATACACAAACAGCTATTGAAATCCTTCAAAAAGGCTCTAAATGCATATGAATTGTCCATTGGACTTCTTCAGGGTCCTGTGGTTTTGCTTAAATGGACTAGATATGAGCTTGTTTGCTTACTTAGAGATGTGCCAAAACTTTCAAATTTGGGTCTTTCAAGGTGAGAGCTTCTAAACACCAATGAAGCAACATTGCAGCAGGTTGCTTTCATGGTTTATGTAGCTCCATGCAAGAGGAGCAGGACACTTTAGCAGCACAGTGAAAACCATAAACTGTTTCTGGAAAACAGACAATTTGTACTGGGACACTGAGACAATAGCTTTGTTTCCTCATTCCGCTGAGAATTCAGGCACAGTCTGTCATGTTTAAAAAACGTCATACGGTTTGTCATTCCAAAACAGCATCCATTTGCATCCCCCTTTCCCCCCCCTTTTTCCCCCCTTTTTTTTCCTACTTGGAATATCTAGAGCTTTTATAATACAATAAAAATGTTCCTAATCATATTGTTCCTGGCTGTAATAGGTAAGTGGTGAGCTAACCACTTTAAAACAGCTGTGTTATATCACTGACATTGTCGAGTCTGATTTCTACAGAAGAAATATATTTGTCTTTCTTGTTGTATGCATATATATACATACCCACAAACATATACGAGTCAACATATAGGGAGATACCATGCTCTGTATATCTCTATCAAACATACATTACATGGCCACACAAATTGAAAGATATGTGTAAAGAAAAGAGGCATTCCTTCTACACACATATTTTTACCAGTAGAGCAATAATGTTAACAAGATCTTGCCTCAACACCAGTTCAAACTCACAAATAAATAATCACTTAAAACATTCACAGCTCATTCATTCTCTGCTTATTCTTTTTTCTTTTCACTTTCACTGTCAATTTGTCACCAACCTGTATTTGGCTTGACTCCACCTCAGAAGTTTTGCCCTCATGACTGTGAAAGACAGAAGGATGATATTCATATTCTTAATTTTTTCTAATATAAGCCATACAAATTCTCAAATTCTGTGCCCCTTTTCCAGTGAAGACAGCAAGAGCTAAATGGTCTGGCTTTATTTAATGTGATTCTTCCACTAGGATGTCTATTAGCAGCACCATCTTCAATTGTGCAAATAAGTATAAAAGAGTCCATATCTCTATAGCCAAAGATACACCTGTAAAAACAGCAATGAAGTTGTGATTATAACTCCATATGTCAAACCACAATAGTTTTCTATTTAGAGGTTTAGGTTTTTTTCTTTTTTGTTTTGGGGATTTTTTTGCTTGTTTGTTTGGGATTTGGCTATTTGTTTGGTTTGGTTTTTTGTTTGTGTGTTTTTTTTATTGTTGCTGCTTTTTGTTGTTGGGGGTTGGTATTTTGTTTGGTTGTTGTTTGGTGATTTGGGTTTTTGGTGGGTTGCTTGCTTGGTTGGATTTTTTGGATTTTTTGTTTTGGGGCTTTGTTTGTTTGTTTGTTTTTGACTGTGAAAGAATGAATATCTGTATAAAAACCTCTATGTCAATGGAATAAAACAAAGAGAAGTGTCAGTAAAATGTTAAGTCTTCATACATCTACCTAATAAATTGTTTACATAAAACCAAACAAAGTATCAGAATCCAGAAAATTCTTTGACATTTTAACTTGAATATGGATTTTAAACTTATTAGATACTTCCTGGAGTCTAACACAGGAAAGCATCTCAACAGCAAAGGAACCTGGGTTCTTTGGGAAAGAAAATAATATAGCTTCTCCCTCTCTCACAGTACTCAGCATATAGCACTGATTCAGCTAAGAAACAAGAGGATATTACTAAGTTTTGCTGAATCTCATTTCTATAATTTCTTCATAGAATAATGCTATTTTAAAATCCCTGACATCAATCATGTATTTGTTTTTTTCTTTTCCTGTGTTAAATAAATACACTGATCTAGAGCACTGTGCTTACACCAAGCAGTAATTTGTGAAAGGAACTGCATCTATATTATTATTAAGTCCTACAATTTCTAATAATTATGCATTTGTAGTGATTGAGTGTGACTGTTGGGAGGAAGGCACAAGTTAATAGCCTCAGAAAAGAAATTGGAAGGATACAGCCTACATGTGCAATAGGACTCAGAGCAGACAGACCAGTTTATTCTCTCAGTGTTTGCATCTTGCTCTGATGAACAGAAACTGTGAGTTAGCTGAGTTTTCTTATAAGTACTGTGTTAGGTAACAGACACAGGTATGCAAGCTAATGGAAAGCAGTCTAGACCTACTGGTCTCATTCTTCAAGGAAGATGAAGCAGTTACATCAGCCAAAGGTTTTCATGCACAAAACATTAAATCCACACAGGTACTGTAGGCTACTCAGAACTCCAGTGAAACATCCACTTGAGAGTACACACCACACTGAGGGAAAAAAAACCTTAAGTAGGGATGTAGATATTTTTTAACCTAAGCAAAATATTTCCTAAGCAAGAGACTTCATGAGTTAATACTTTGCTATAAATATTCTGTCTCTGAAATATTTGTCTTCCTCCTTGTATCATCTCCCTCCAGCCCTGCTCCTGAAACAGAAGCAGCAGCACAGGCTACAGCACAGCTGAACTTCTGCACTTCCTTTTAATAAGGACAGATATGCAGGGAACCAGAAACTAAACCAGAGTAATCAGTTTACCCAGCTAGAGACAGGCACTCCTCTCATCTGAGAAAAGCATGTTATTTGCTGAGGTAAATATGGTATATCATTGCTAACATTATTTTAGGCACAATTTTTCTACTTCTCTGGTGTTTCTATTTTTCATGTATTTCACATAACAAAACATTTACAGTTGTAAGTATTACACCCTACCTTGGAATATTTTCTACACATTGTGCTTCCTAATATTAAAATCACGTGGTCTGACTTTAGTGTGAAAATCACCAATGCTGAGTCACCTTGACTTGAAAGCAGCATTTTAAATAATTTTCCAAGCCCAGTAATGAAACAAATATACAAATATTGCATTACTTCCAGTAAGGATTTCATAATGGCCACCTCCATGAAAAAGTGATTAAGGCAATTTGAGTTCACTAGCTCTATTTATGTTTTCTATTTCTTTAATATTGAAATAAAAAAGCATGGTGTAGATGTCTATCTTTACACCAAGAGTCAAGCCCCAGGCATTCCTTAGAGACTTTTTCTGGTATCTTGAGAAGACAGCACAGAAGGGTGTATCTGTGGCAGCAATTTGAAATTTGCACCCTCTGGCAGATCTCTTTCCATCCACCCACACTGGAATCATCATTTCCCAAAGTAGACATGCCATCGTACAAAGTATGATAAAGACACAGCAGCAAGACCAGCAGCGGGGGTGGAGAGTGGGGGAAGACGAGGAGAGAAAGAAAACCCACACAACATCCTCTGCCAGTCACCATAAGAAATGTTGTCTGGGAAATCAATTGCTCAAATGCCACAAATGTTCATTGCATGGCATTAAGGTGTGGCCTGAGCTATTTCTTATAAAAAGAACAGCAGCATAGTCTGCTCTCAGATAAGCTCAAGCATATTGGTGGGAGGAAGTTTGGGCTTAGATTTCTCTTGGTTTATATTGACAAAGGCCAAGCTTATAGAAGCAGGAAATTACATATGAGGACATTATATTTCTGTTTTCACATCTTGCCAGAGACTGAAAATTCAAACTTTTGTCTAAGTTTCTGGAGCTCAGTTTACCATCCCGTGAAAGGTCACCATTTCAATTTATTTCTATACCATAAGATGGACAAAGCCTGAGATGCCCAGATGATGTAGAACTGAGAAGTTATTTTCTGACATTCCAGTGGCAGCTGTAAAAACAAAAAGAGCTCAGAGTTTCCAAGCTGAAAGTTATCAACCATTCTAGCTTAATATTAATTTATTCTCCTTTATCTATACTTTATGTATAGTCAAAGGTTGCCTCAAATAACCTATTTTCTCTCCATGATCTAAAGGTGGTCATTTTACTCTATGAACTTATTTATGTGTCAAGAAACAAATACTCCAGATTTGGTTATTGAACAAATATTGAAGAGTAATACTGAGGATTTATTTGCCAAATATTATCTCCCCACAGGAAAGTACTGGTGCTCATGGTACCTTCTCCACACCTCCATGGATCAGCAAAGTTTTTAAGTTGGAATACTGGTAACAGCAGAGACTGCACTCCTTTAGCTAATTTTAAACGCACAAGGTTCACTAAGATTCTTGAACTGGTACATAAAATAGAGTAAAAATAAAAGAGTTTTGCTTTTGTGAGAATCTGAAAAAAAGTTTGAAATTATTTTCATGTTGAATTCTCAGAAATAGATACTGAGAATTCAACATGAAAATAATTTCAAACTTTTTTTTTTTCAAACTTGTTCCATTTAACAGGAGTTATTTTCATCACATGTATGAAAAAGAAATGCTCTCTTATGCCTGCTTACGTGCTTACTCATGACTGAGAGATGACTTTTTCAGGAATTTTTAGAATATCTTGCTTTGTTCTATCTAATCTCCTGCTGAGATCAGTCAGAGTTATATACCACATCCTTAAAAAGAAGCACAGATATAATCCTAGTTTAAAATGTCTGATAACTCATTACTGTCAGTGTCCATGATTATAACCTCAGGGAAAGAAATAATGATTTGTCGTGAACATAGAGGCCACGTATCTTTTCAAGAGGCTCCCAGTGATTGCAACTTGGAACTATTTCTGTAAATATAGCACACTAATTTAAGCAGTGTGTGTGCTCCTCTGTTGACCCTTACTCTGAGATAGCCTATTAATAACTTTTCTGGAGTTTCCTACAGGCTCCTGCAATGCAGTGGGTGGACAGCAGGTGGGAAGGGGTTGGGCATGTGGGAATGCAGCCTACTTCCCCAAAGCCCACAGCAGCCCAGCCCATTGCAGCCCAGCACGACCTGCCAGGACAAAGCCAAGCAGGAATGACCAGGCAGCAACACAAAGATGGGAAGTCCCCTTCCCACACTGCAGTTGCAGCTGCTGTCATTGCTTCTAGGAAGCAGGGCTCATTTCTGTTGGTGCATCAAGTATGACTTGCTACTAAATTTGTGAGAGCACAGGAGCTGAGAAACTATCAAATTAGTATGTTAACACATGTTGAAAAGTAAACTTCCTTAAACTTCCCTCTTCTGTCCCAAAGAAAGGTGGTTGTATGGATCAAATCATAGCCAGATTTTGTGTGATTATGGAGGTTATGGTTATGCTAAAGTTGAATGGTAGAGTTAAAAAGTATTTCTGGAAAGCCAAGGAACTGACTGTCCTTAAGGTTTGAGTGCCTGACAAGACTGTACAACAAAATGCACACGGTTTAAGTTAAACTTGTCTTTCTGGTTCTCCAAAATGAGGTTTTTGAAAATAGTGAGAGAAGAGGAAGTGAGACAGTGTCATGTTCCCTATTATTCTAGCCAAATTACCAAGCTTTTTTACTTAAAAGTAATATTTTCACAATACCTTGAGTTAGTGTGCTATCATGCCAAAGCAGAGAAGTTCAGAGTGGTAGCATTTCTTGTTCCAGCTCCCTCTTTGGCTCAGCATAGCTGTGAAGATGAAATCTCACTTTTCCAGGGAGCTGTAGCCCATTGCAGCACACTGGAAATGCCTGCCAGTCTCTACCCTTGGCTAGAGGCATGTGTTACAAATGTTCTTGTATGTGACTTTCAGTGGGATGTACAGAGGAGGAGCGTACGGGAGGTGTTCAGAGGTTCACTGAACACTCTCTCTGTTGGATTCTGCTTTTGTTGGTATTGTCTTTTCTTTCAGTGTTTTCATTAATAAAGGAGGGAGAAGAACGAGGAGGTCCTGATCAGACAGACATCTGGAATCTTGTTTTATACTCCCACTCAATTAACGGGATATATGCTTTAGACAACACAACCAATTATTTACACTAAGAATCAAATAAAAGACACCAGGGAGAGGGAAGGCAAAATTTTAATATGAACAAATACTATCAATTTTTTTCCTGTATTTAGGTCATCACTGACCTAAATTACTGATTACTGAAAATTAGTTTTGGTAAGATGTCTTTCCTGACATCTCTAATACTTGTTTTATGTAGCTAATACTCTATATACTTGTTTTAATAATACTCTAATCCTTGTTTTATGCAGATATGGAAACTAGCTGATGCAAACAATGATATTTTCCCCTTGACTACTTCTGTTTGCAAGAGTCAAAACTATAAATATATTTCAACTCAATGTCTTGCACCAGAAATGCTGGAGGATTCATAGGCTCCGGATGGGCTCCCAGCTGGCCAGCTGTGTGATCTTGGGAAAGGCACTTCACATCTGTTTTCTTCCCCCATTTCCTTTGCTTATCTAAGCACTGGTCTCATTGTATGTAATAGGGTGCCTCCCTTTTGGCCTCCAGTTGTTGAAACTGAACAAACTTCAGCTTCCTCTCCCCAATCCCTTGCTTTCATTTTTATCTTTGTTTTCATCTCTAGGAAAATAATAAAATAAAAAAGAATAATAAAATAATGTGCCTCCTGGATCTCAAGGATGTTCCTGACTGGAACACCCATGTGAAGCTTGTCAGCAGAATGGTAGGTCTCGTAATGACATGTAAACCTGGTACAAACTTAGGCACCCAAGAATACATCTCTACCTGGACAGCCCAAGTGATATCCAGCAGTACTGCCAGCAGTGGGCCAGCTGGAGCTGTATACCCTGTGGTTTGTGCAAAGGCTCAGGCATAAAGGGACTCCTTGTAAATCTGCTGCAGATCTCTCATATCCATCGTTTCACTGCTTGCAGGTCCAGGGGGATGTACTCTAACCTCAATACTCTGAAGCCACTGAGTTTCATCCTCTTATCCCTATCTACTTGTGGCGGAGAACTTGAGTAAGATGAAAGCATTTCAGAGGAGCAAGACAGAGTAAAATTTCCATTAATGCCTTGTATCCTTGCAATAACAAGGAATCCATTAGACAGCCTGTAGCAAATACCTTTCAGTCCTCTCTCTTCAGTATTTCCCACAGGCTGCACATTTTCTTTCAGAAGCTGGATTAATGTGTGTCCCTGTTTTACAACTGCATTTAAACTAATGGTGAATTCATCTTCTTCATGTGAAGCAAAACCAGGTTCTGATCTTTAGTTACTTCCTCTGTTAAGAAATAACTTCTTATTTTGAGATTAAATTTGTTTAACTTCAGCTTCCAATCACTGGACAGTTTCTGACTTACATAAGGAACAGTTTCCAGACACTGGCTGAAAATTGAGGTTAGATAAATATACATTTGTCAGCAAGGCTGAAATGCCCTTGCCTAATTATTTTCAGCTTCCAAACCTAACGGCATACATATTGTGACCAAGTTACTTTTCATCCTTCTCTTCTAGACAAACAAGTTTGGTTTATTTAGCCATTTATTTTCTAATCTCTAATTTATTATTCTATCTGTTGTGGAATTCAATATAGTATTTCCAGTGTACACCATATTTGAGTACTGATGTGATGCACTAGCTACAACCCAAAGTGTACACAAAATCATGTTGCATTTTTGTAACAGCTTACACCTGGACAACTTTAGGGTCAATGATTATCCTTGAAATGGTTAAAGTATATTCCCTATACCTTATCACCTGCTTCCTTGTTTTCTCAGCAAGAGACAGGTCTGAGTTTGGAGAAAGACTTTTAGTACTTGAGCTGGGAAAGTTTCTACCAAGGGTTAACTTGTTTTGTGGGGTTTTTTTGGTTTTTTTTTTTTTACTTTCAGTTAAAGAAAATGTTTAGGGCTACATTTATTTATTTATAATTTTATTTTTTGTGAGACTGGTTTAATGAAGAATACTACTACTGAAGTGGTTGTGTGCCACATAGTTTGACCTTCTCATGGCAGTTGGATTCATGTGCCCAAATGGTACTCTGACAAACTGCTGAAAATGGTTCCTTTATGTTGTACAGTCTTATAAACAACTCCAAGTTCTCTTTCTTCTTTTGTTAGTAATGGAAGATTAAGTCAATTTTAGCAGATTCCTAGAAGTGGCATCAGCTACACAGTGAGTTTTTGTAACAGATTTTGGTTTTTAAAGCATTTGGCGCTTTTCTTGTTTGTTTTCTATTTTATAGTAGAAAGGCTGTAAATGAAGACTTTTACCAGTTTAAGTATCAATATTGGTATCTTCAGTTCATTAGAGGTGAAAGTAAATGCAGACATTAAAAGAGAAGTGGAAATATAGTCCCAAATGTATTATAAATTCTATAAACAGAGCATGAGAGATTAGTTTGGCAAAACTCAGTGAACACTGCATTTACTGCCTTTCTACACCTTATTCTAATTAATTAGTGCATGCAACAATTGTGCTAAAACAATGTAAGAGAAACAATACCAATTGCTCTATAGGTGGCAAAAAATCCAGGTGGCCTCTGATACCTAATTCCACATTTTTTACTGAATCTCTGGAATATTTGATTATGAGTCCCTGAAAGATTCAAAAATAAAGCTGATCTGGCCTAAAAGTAGAAGCAGACCCTAGTTCAGATCTCCACCTGCAGAACTGGGCTACTTTTCTTATCTCCTGAGTAATTTATTGTTTATTAGTAGACTATTTTTTTCATGAACTAAAGGTCTTTCCCAGCACAGACTATACTGAGTGGAAACTAGGCTGAAGACTTACTTTATGGTTAGTTTTTTCTGCAAATTGTCTCTGCATTCTTCATCCAGTGTAATTTGTTCTTTTAAATAACCATCATTCTTTTGGCTTGGATTCACTGCACCTATCTCTGGTCATCTACAAATTAGTCCCCTAGTCTGAGTTTGAGGTTCAAAGGTTTTTTTGACACATTATTGCTAAATGCTTAAAATTAATTTTCAGTGAGGCGAGCAAATAGCCCACTTCAAAGCCACCAGCAGAATCTTTTCAAATCAAGGTGTAACTTCGAGGAGGTCTTTTGTCTTTTCTCAGTCTCCATTACTGAGATGACTCTCTAAGAGTCAAATCAGATCCCTGCACATGCTAAAAATTCCAGCGACTTGAGAACTGGAAACATCAAAATCTATTCAGAAATAACAAAAGTAAAATCAGTAGCAGGGAAGCAAGCTTGTAATGCAAACACTTAACAGTTCTGCATAGCACAAAATACCAAGTTGCTGATGCCATATGCGCATGTCTTTGAACAGCCAATTCTCCAGCATGTGCTCTCTAGACTGTTTGGGGTAGTATTTGCTGTGTAAAGTAAAGATGAATCATGGCACTGAGTGAATTTATGTATGTTGCTATTTAAGAGATAGGGCTCCGCAAATGTGTTGCTACGTACAAAGTTGGTTCATCAAGTAGTTAAATCATTTTCTTCCCTTTATTTAGTGCCTCTTACACACAAGAGAGCTCTTGCTCCTTCACCTTATCCCCATACAGAACTTATTATGCACACATAGGCCCCTCATTCGCTCCATATGCTCCATAGTGCTTTCCAAGAGAATTATAATAATGTGGTTCCAACTATCATGCCAGTATAATTAACCCTTGGTCTTTTTACTGTATTTTGATACACTTGAAATATTACCTACATTTTAAAATCTCTGTGCATTAAACAGGCCTTTCCTACAATCATTTTTCCTTTCAATTTCTCCAGTTCATTTCAAAATAATCACCAACTTATCAATATGCTCAATTTGCAGAGTTAATGGAATCTCCAAGGACTCTTGAGAATCATCCCTTTCATTATTTTTCATCAAATAAATAAATCAAGGTGAGACATCAGAATGTCCTAGCACCTGCCCAGTGTGCCCATGCTGAGGAAGAGGGAGGGAAAAAGCTTCTCCTAACACAGCTCTGCGGATCAAGAGGCTCCTCACTGGGTTTCTGGACACCTCTGCTCATAAATCTCCTGAAACTGAATTTCCTGCTGCTGCTTGCAGTCTGCTCTTTTCTCCTCTACTGCACTTCCAGAGTGCCATGATACCTGTCCCCTCCCCAGGTGGATCAGGGGGTCATCCCCACCTTTCAGTGCAAGGACTTTAGCTGTGCAAAAGTCAGTGTTGATTTCTCTTATTTTTGCTCAGCTTCTGCTTCCATTGTCGCCTGGTTCAGTCCTGTACTCTGGTAAATTACGCATCTGCTGGAAGGATAGTCAATGGTGCATGCTGTTGGCACCTCTGCAAGTGACAGCTTGATGCCTACCACCAAGGAGTGGTAAGAAAAACGATGGCTCTTTTAATTGCACTAAATAAAGCTCTGCTAAGTGCAGATTTGCTGTGTTAGGATCTCATTTTATCTTACCACTTTCTCAGAAAAGCTTCTATGCTGATAATATTGTGTAGTGTAAGACAAGGGCTTCCACACAGTGATTAGGAAAAATGCAATAATAACTTAATTAAAAAAAAATAAAATAAACATATTTCACTAGAAAAAATAAAACAGTGAAAAATAAGGAAAATCCAGTTTAATAACTCCACTGATTAATTAGAGTAATAAATATTTCATTTCTAAGTGAACTAAAATTATGCCAGATTTCTTTGTTCCAGAAACAGCATTTAAAACCACCAATGAAAAAGAGAATTTTAATAAACTGATATACAAGCAACACACTTCCTGCCCTCAATTTCTCCATTTAATTTAAAAATGGGTGTATGTGACAAACAGTGAGAGGGACAGGGGAAAGAGGAAACATGTGCAACTTACTGAATGACTTATGACTTGATCTCCCTCAGCCATTAAATAATTCTCACTGGAATAAATGGCATTGATTATTGACTTAGAATAACTCTGAGTAATTACAAAATATAGATAGAATAGAGACCAAGTGTTTTGTTGTTGCTTTTCTAAGATTGGCTTTTAGATATCATCTCATTACATTTAGGTGCCACCTAGGAAAATAAAAGTTTCCTTGTCCTTGGAGCTCTGGAAGAAGAATGAGGTTGCCCTTTTGGTCTGACGACACTCTTAAAGAAGGAGATAAAAGGTTTCCCTATATCATTCATTATTTTGCTTTGGAAGGCTGGTTTGCTGGCTTTTCATAACAGCACATTGAAAAAAACCCACTTTTGAATATAGAATAATTCTAGGAAAAGTTCTTTGGTTTTTTTTTTTGTTGTGGGGTATTTTTCTGTTGTTATTTTTTGGGGGTTTCTTGTTTATTTGTTTGCTTTGGGCTTTTTTATTTAAGAAAAAACTGCAAAACAAAATGCTTTGCTTTTGAAAGCTTTCATTTTTATAAGTTGTCCAGCTTTTCTTCTTTTGTGGTGTGCCATTTGTCTTCCACTCTTTATTTTTGAAGCCAAATGGAAAAGATGAAAAAGAAAATAAAAAAATTAATTAAAAAAAAAAAAAACAACTTTAGAAAGGGAAAATGTGAAAGACAAACATGGAACCAGAAGTGTCATTAGAGTAAGTAGGTGGACTATCCTTCTTTGTACTCTCTGTACCAGTTGTTGGTGCCTAGGAAGATCTCTATGGCAGGCAGACCAACCCTACATGGTCTCATGGTGGAACAAATATCCACACTATGGACCAGAGGACCTTGTGCCTCAGAAGGTGGATGTGCCCCAAAGGAAGCTGCAGCCCATGGAAAACCCACACAGGAGCAGGCCTTTCCTGAAGGATTGCAGCCCATAGGAACACCAGCACAGGAAAGGCGGGAATGCAATGGAGCAGCAGAGAGGAAGAGCTCTGTCTGGACTGTAATCTCCTCCACCCACCCTGTGCCTTTGGGAAATAGAGAGGAGTCTGGACTTGAACCTGAGAAAGTGAAGGGGAAATGTGTTGGTTAGTGCTTTCCCTTGTTTCTCACTACTCAAATCTCTATTAGCTGACAATAAAGTAGGTTGTCTTTCCTTTTGTTTAACCTGTTTTACCCATGATGGCAGTTGTTAAGTGATTCCTCTGTCTTTTTCTTGACTGAGGAAATCATCCTGTTTTCTCCTCTTGTCCTGCTGCAGTGGGGGAGTAACTGTGTGGCTGCATTGGTGTGTGGCCCTTGGCCAAGGCTAATTCATACTCCATTTCTTTAAGATTTTCTTCGTGAGTTTATATGTCAGAACATCTCTCTTAGGTTGTGTCCTAAACCAGGACATTGTATGTGGCAGGCATGTGCCTGGTGCATCAGCATGGACACACATTTTTATGACTCCTTTTGTATCCAGAATTTTAAATTGCTCTAAGACTTCCCAGATCCTGTTTGTTTGGTGTTTAGAGATAAATGCACAGAAGGGCATAGATATCTCAGGGCACAGTGCTGCCATGAGTCTCAGCTCCAAGTGAAATGCTGGTTTTCCTACAATGAAAGGAAAGACTTAGCTATTGGCAAACAGGAGTCACCACAATGATGTGATGAATGAGGACACACCTAACCTATGTAACAAATCATGCCAAGAGGGATATGCCTTAAAATATCAAACATAGTGGGACTGACCCACCCAGCCTTTAACAAAACAAGCACTAATAACATCTGCACTGGGAAGGCCATTATACTCTTTTTCTATACCCAAAGGAGGGCAGTAGGCATCAGTCAATGACAATTCATGCCACCTATTTCAATCATGTTTTATTCTCTCAATTAGCTATTGAGAAAGCCCAGAAGCTTAGATTTGATGCCTAGCATTTGGACTGCAAAAATAATTTCAGATGAATCTTAGCCTCACAGGTGTTAATATGCTTAAATATGCAACAGGCTGCTTAGGAAAGACAGACAGTCTTGGATGATATGTCAAAAATCAGAAATATTGGCATGGGGGTGGGGACCTGTAAAGTACTCAGAAATTACTGACACAGATGATCAAAGAAAGTAAGGGAAGTGTACCTTGGATTCTTCCCTAAGTGCTGATTGTCAGGGCACAGTGTCTGTCAAATGTGAGGCTGGCTGTCTTTCCAGCTGTGCCAAGCCAAGAAACTTTTCTTGCAAAGTGGTCTCTTGTCTCACAAACAGTTTCATTACCCCATGACATAGTTTATTGAAGTCCGTCTCTGCTGGAAGTCCAAATACCACAAAATGCAGCTGCATCCCCATGCAGAGCACTCCCTTTATATGTCCCCTTGCTCTTCTTGGTCAGTCTTTAGGTGCAGTCAAAAATGTTGGCTTTTAATTTGTAATCTTCGTAAATCTTGAATCCTTTTTGTCCCTTTAGCACTACAACTGATAGTAAGGGACTGTTGCCAAAATGCTGCAATGCAACTGGATCCAGAGTTTAGCAAATGAGCTAATGGCCTCAAGTATAAGCTTGTTTTTGGAACATGTCAGTGGTTCCTCTGAACAAGAAATCGTACTAAGTTCCTGCTATTTTGTAATGTAAACAGGCCCTTAGAAATTTCGGGCCAAGTCCTCGGCTGGCAACATCAGCAAAGCATGGCTGAGCTCTTCTTTCAATGCAGATGAGATCCTCTACTAATGTCTCTCAAATTTAATTTTTTTTTCTCCCTTGAAATTTCTGTCATGACTCCAATAGCAACACGTTCACTGAAACTTACAGTTCTCCAGCATCTGATACCAGCTGTCAGGCTGTGTTTCATCAGACTGAACTCTTTGTCCAAGTGCTACCAGCTGGCATTGCTTCAACCATCTGGGATCGCAGCACTCTAACCTACGGACTAACGCAGCTCCAGCAGAGTCACGGCTCCTGTCCTTTCCTACAACAGAATTTACCAGCAAAGTGAAGCAAAGCAAAAGCCACTGCCCCTAATCAAAGCTCAAATCCTCTTAGTGCTCACAATCTCCAAATGTCCACCTCCATCAGAGGGAACTCAGTGCTTTGCAGCTTTCAGATGTTGGCTGCTAATTGCTGGCATAATTTTGATTCCCAGACTCTGTTGTTGGAAAACACACTATAATGTTTTTGAGGACAGTGCAACAAGACATCCTCTATTTCCTGCCTCACCATTTGTGGTTACTTGAGTAATTCAGTGTTATTTGTCACTTTCCAACCTGCACACTTATACCCTGCAAAATTTTACAAACTTTCTACTCCTTCCTCCCACTTTCCTTTCATGCCCATTAATTGTATATCACAGCCTTTCTCAAGTTTCTTTGTATGCAACCACTGATATTACTTTAGGAGGCTCCAAAAGTGGAAACTTGAATATCTGTATTTAAAACTACCAGATGGAAAAAAGCTTCCTTCCATTCAATATGTTTTGGACATCTGGATATATGATGAACCTTCCCTGCCCCACCAAATTTTGAGTCTTTATTTGATCTCATTAGTTAAATTCCTCCCAGTAATCTTATTATTGTTATTGAATGCCAGTAATATTATTGGCACTGTTGAAGAGCCTGGGAATTGCCATACTGGATCAAAGCAGTGATCCATCTCTCCTAGTACCCTATCTCCAAGAGTGGTCAGTACCAGCTGCTTCAGACAAAGAAATGCTACAGCTGGCAGTTTGGAGATAATCTGCCTGCAAGCTAAGTTTCCCTTGTTTAGCATTACAGGCTGGCTTATGCCCCGAAGCCTGGAGATTAATATCCTTCCCACAACACTTGCTTATGAAGTCAGGTACTGTCCTTGCTTTGTAAACTTACAGATTGGGATGAAAACTGAAAAAGCAGGAAAATACAAATGCTTAGGTCAATGAGGCTACAGCTCAGTAATCATTATCCCCCATGCTGCAAACTTCCACAAGGTTACACAGTGGACTGGTAACAGGGACTGAAATAAAACTTTGGACCTGCTCACCCTGAGCTGGTGTTAGAGGATAATGTTACATCTTAAAGCATTTAAGATGTGTGAAATGTTAATTTTGTAAGACTGACTAGATATCCTTTTCTCTCCATTTTTTTCTCTCAAGTACTCTGCAGAGGTCAGTATATTTGACTGTTTTCATCCAAAAATAGTAAACTGCCAAAAATGGTAGATGGTAATTTTGCTAGTAATAAATCCATCCTTTATTACTTCCCAATTAAAAACTGTGTTAACTTTGGGCTAGAACAGCATGGGAGACAAGAAGAAATTGCTTTCCCTGAAGGGGAAACTTCAGATTTCCACAGAATTATCATAAGGCTATAAATAATAGACCTATACCTCTTGCACCACACAAGAAAAGGTTTTTGCAATTTTTTATTAGATATTCTGAAGTATTTTTAAGTTATAATTTTTTTGACTGAAAAAAGATCTATTAAAATAGAGTTAGCAAAATTACCTTTCTCCTGCTAGCACAATGAAATGTATTTGAGCTTTAGCAGATTAATTTGAAAACTAGTGATCTTATTGTCAAAACAATTTCCAGTGTCACTGGTGTCTGATCATGGGAAGAACAGGGCCTTATTCTTATTCACCGTACACTGGAAGCAAATCCCTATTCAAAACCTCCCCCCCCACACTAGATTCCTTTTATTTTTCAGAATCAAATGCTACTTCATCTGTGCTTCTGTTATATGCATTTAATGGTTTATGCATTGTATTTTGGTAAATAATGCATATTAAATAACCATTCATTTCCAATATATAAAAGACCTCATAATTGCTATGTATATAAATAGGGGATGCATTTGTTGCATTTGTTGCTTTTCTCAGCCCTTTCTGCACCAGCATGTCCTGTAAATTAAGGAATGCTCAATTAAAAATGTTTTCTAGCTTTCCTGAGGTGGAAGATGTAGAAATCAATTCAATAGCTAGCTGGCTGATTCAGCAAGAAATCAGCCAGCCTCCGGGAGTCCCTTTAAAAATGTTTTCCTCTCTAATAAGGTAACAAACCAGAGAAATGTGCTGCACGGACTGGGAGATAGGGAGAGCTTATGCAGATCAGCTGCTCTGTTCCTGCAGGCTGCAACCCCTGATTTGATGCAATTTTTATCCTGCACCCACTGCTGCCCAGTTAATTTGTCATTAACATATACTATGTGCTCAGTACTATTCATATATTGCAGCAGGGCCTTTAAATTTCCTGTGTTCCACAATGGAAAGTACATTCAATTTCATACAATTCTTTTCAGTTTACAGTTTCATTTGAATAAGGCTTCATTATCTACATTTCAGTCACCACTTTGAAAAATAGGCATTGTAAAATTTTAAGAACTGATTTAAAAATCCAACAGATGAAGCTGTGGATATGAGAACACAGAAAAATTAGCTCCAGAAAGAATTATTCCAGTTGAAGAATACAGTGTATTATCTCTGTTTTCCTCTTTTCATCCTCCATGTACCTTATATCCAGAAAAGAATTCCTACAAAAGTAAAAAAATATGCAATAATTCTTAGAATGAAAGAGAATAAGCATGGGACCATATCACTGAAATAATGACAATTTGAGAGTTTTAGTTAACACAGTCTTGTTTTCACAAATATGTTTTATTAGTTAAAAGGAATTATTCATTCATTTTTTGAAACAATTGTATCCTTACTCAGTAAAGTGAGCTTCTAGCATCCACCTTGTTAGTGTGCTTAGTCTGCTTTTCATTATAGTCTCTCCATACTTTATTTAATATAAAAAGCTCACAACAGTTAAACATATAAGATAAAATTAAGTCAATTTTTGTGTGTTCCTTTTGATTTAGTGAAGCAGGGGTGTCTGTAGTACATCTGGCACTGCCATTAAAATTTAACAGAACCTCAAATGAAAGAGAGCCATTTTCTGGCTTTTGATTCATTTCTCATTTGCCTAAAAAGTTACAAGCCTTTGTAGAAGCTGTAAATCTGGCTAGAAGTGGGACTAGATTTTTTCCCTTTTAGTCCATGCAAGGAAAAAAGAAAAAGCTGTGCCTCCTTTCACCTAAGTGTGTGCTTTAGCCATTGTGTTTCCTGAATTTGGAGCCATTTGGTACAGTGCTAATTTATTTTACTGACTGAGCACATGAATCCCCGCTTCAGAGGAGCACGGATGGTGCTTTGGCTCAGAGGGGAGCTTGCATAGCAAGTGGAAAAGGGGTATCACTCTGAATGATTAATTGTAGTCCTCAGAAGGGTCTCAGAATATGATCATTCTTTATAGAAAATTGGATTAAAATTTGACACTTCCACAATTTTTTTTCTTTGTAGTGAAATTTTCATTTTTCATCTGTTGGCCAAATAATTCCATGTGCAGTCATCCCTAAATTAATCTTGAATTAATTTTTAAATCCACTGTCCTCTAATATATAATTCAACATAAGAAAACCCAGAGCAGTCAATCTTTCATTAGACATGGGGTGAGAAAGGGTCAGCAGACACTCCTGCAGTACTAAAAATAAAGGCACCACATCTGGTATGGAATGATGTCTGGAATTGTAATGCATATGCATCCACTTACTCGTTCTGCTGAAAACACAAACTATGGAGTGGCTGCATGTTGAAACATGAACCAGTGTAATAGGAGCTTAAACCCTGGAACAGACTGTTTGTATATGTAGTCAGTTTATTAGCAAATGTGCAGGCCTGTGGAGTACAAGGACCATCGTTTCAAGCCGATCTGTCACACATTTAACAAGCTGTTTGTAATACAGTCCATTTCAGATATAAGAGAAAAATCTTTCCCATAGGTACAAGTAATTCACTATACTTTTAGCATATGGTGAGCTCTGGTTTTGCAGGTATCCTACATTAGAAACTGCTGTAACATGTTGGCTTAACTTTTTGTTTGTTCCCAAAAATCCTCCTTTCCTTTGTTGAACACCTTACTACAAAGCATGTTACAGCGGATGTTAAAAATGAGATTCTGTGCAACTTGTGTTCCTAATGTCAGGCACGGCCACGCTCATTGAGAATAAATCTAACCCTGGTGCAAACAGCTCATACTAAACCTACTTTATAAACCACAGCAGGGCTGAATGGGCAGGAATCAATAGGAGAGGGGCCTCCACTACTCAAGCACAGCTGTGCCTCTGTACCTTTCCATCAAGGAGGAGCGAGATGCTGGGGTACCTCTCCAAAATGATACATGCTGTCAGTAACCAGCGGGGAGGTGGTGGGGAATAAACACCCTGCAGTGTCTGCACCATGCCTCAGCTTCCAGCTGGATTTGCAAATGCTGTGTGGGATTCAGGGATTTTGCTTAGACAGCGCTGCCAATGCACAAGTGCTGCTTGATCTCAGCTCCCTGCTGGCAGATCCAGCCGGGCTCTGCTGCAGCCTGGAGGCCACGAATGCCCACCCTGCTGCAGGGCCTGACCTGCCCCCAAGAGATAAAGCACAGGCTGCCGAGGATGAGGAGGGAAGGCTGCTTGCTCCGTGCAGCCCAGCCGTGCCGGGGGCCGCAGAGCCTGCCCCAGGCCTGCCCTGTGGCTGGGCCTGTGCTGGGGGTGCAGGAGCAGCGGCCTCTGTCCTGCGGTGCTGTGGGAGCCCACGCGTGCCTTCCTCCCCAGTGGGACCCCCATGGGAGGACAGGGTGGGAAGGATGCTTCCCCCAGCAAAGTCTCCATCTGACTCCTCCTTGCCTCCTTTGTGAAGAGATGAGAGCTGGGCTCCACACTCTCCCTACTCCAGCATTTTGCCAGCTGCTGTCAGACTGGCTTCAATGTATAAACTTTATTTAAGCCTTTCTGTCTGCCGTGGACAAATGCTGAGGAAGGAGGGCTGTAGTTTGCAGGCTGTACCCAAGCTGGGTTATAATTCAAAACAGATTCAGTAATTGTGCTGTGTTTCACCTCCAAGTCAGGAATTAAATCCTGCGCATGTCAGGTGTTAGTGGTTATGAGCCGACTTTCCAACCCCTGGAGGGAGAACAGGGACCACAGCTGCTGCACAACACCCGGGGGGCTTTGCTCCCCCAGGAGCAAAGAGAAACTCCTCATCCCCACTGGCAGGGTTCAAAGCTGTTTCCAGCTGTACCCTGTTCTCTGCCACTCTCCCTAGCAAAATCACTGAAAGGATTTCATCTTGAACCACATATTCCACAGTAACTACTGGCCCTTGTCAACAGTCTTAGAGAAGTAGCCAAAGGCTGCTCAGCATGACTGTGTTAGTGGGAATATTTCCCTACATTTGAATGGCTATTGTCTCAGACCAGGAATGAACAAGCCTGTTCTGCTTCAAGTCCGTCCATCTGAGGACAGCGGGTCAGCTCTGGAAAGCAACTGCTCCCGACACTGTGGAGCTGCTCCTCTTGGCCAGAGTCATTCTGTTTGTTGGCAGACATCCTCCTGCAGGTCCAGCCACGCAAGGAAATGAGATTTCTTCTCTCCAGTGTCTCCCAGTTACTCTTTAAACCTGCCAGAGTTATTGCCCCCATGGTTTTGCTGGCAGAACAGTTGGTTTTAACTTTTCTTAATCTGTTTCAGACAAAATCAAAGGGGTTTAGCTCCCACAACTTCCACAGGTGATTTGAGCAAGCCCAAGATAAACTTATGTGTCTAGATCCAGAAGAGGATGTCTGTTCCCACTGCAGACTCCAGAGGATGCAAGTTTTGCTCCTTTGCTACATTAATTCCAACTTAGTGAAAATAGGCAGGTGCCCCACTGAAAATTGACAAGTGGTGGAAATATTTAGAGAAATATGTTTGCATGCAATATCAACTCAGATCATGTGAACTGACCCACTAATCTGTTGCCATCCACATGTCACAGAAACTTGAAGGCTTCATACAGCTTTGATTACAAAAATGTGCATTTTCTCTCATCATGGTGATTGAATGCAGAGGGAATGGGTTTGTCTTTAGGTTTGTTTATTTTTCTTTTTCAGGCATAATGGAGTTTTGAACAGTAAAATTGCTTTCTGCCCTTTCATAGCTCTTTGACTATTTGAGTGAAAAAAAGACACACCAGAGTGTGTAGCACTGCAAAAGGGAGTGGTATAAACACAGTAAAAAGCAGCTTTAATGAGTATGTTTTAATATTAAAGGAAAAATGTGTTTTCATTTAAACTACCTGAAAATCCACAATGAATCCATTCAAGTTAGTGGCTTTATTTACCATACGTTAAACGTGAAGAACCTACTCTTGAAATGCCTTTCTAACTCAGTACTTTAAAAATAAGTAAATAACTACATTGTCCTTTGCCTCTTTAAATTTTTCAATACATCCTTCATTGCTTGAAGATGGCTGATAATGAAAATTACGCTTTCCCTTAAAACTGAAATCACACAATGAGTGAGATGCACTTGATGCACCCTCTGAGCAATTTTTGATGTTGGTGAAATTTTCTCCATAGTTTTTAATATTTGCTTTGGGGATACAGCTTCAACAAAATGAATTTAAGCAAGCATGAAAGGAGAGCAACTGAGGCAGAGATTATAAACAAAGCTGTTTCTTTAGGAGAGTTGCCAAGTCATGGGGAGGAGTCTGTATTCTTCAATTTGTTTATTTATATTAATAAACACAATTTGACACTTGAGAATTTTTCTGTGCAAGTTGACAGCTATGACAATATGGGCCTATCACTCATAATGGCCAAGCAAAACCAGCCATATGTTTCTGAGACCAAAATACAGAAAAGGGGAAAAGTACTAGTGCTACAACTGAAAAGAACAGCTCATGAGAAGCCTTGATCTTGTGTTGAGAGCTCAGTAAACTTCGAGGGCCCATGAGAGAGGATAGGCAGAAGGTTGGAGCCATAACAAAAACTAAAGTTTTTCATGGTGTCGTCAGAAGGTCTTTCCTTTTTTTATATACACATAAGTAAACAGTGGCTTTTTTTTTTTTTTTTTTTAATTGCAGAGCTGTTTGGGGATGATGAAGAGAAACACTCTGACAGGGCAATTCATCTTATCTGTCTGTATGTTTAACTTGCCCATGCCATCTTTCATTTCAGATCTAAGTGTCAAGCAACCATAATGGAGAAGTAATAAAAAGGTCCTAGAAGGCATAACACTGACTTTTGCTCATTTTGTTTTTAGTTTCTGAGGGTCTTTTTGTTCTTAAAATGCTTCCTGCAAGTTTTGGCTCTTAAAACAACTGTGACTTTCATGGCATTAACCATTTTTGGCAAGATTGGCATTTGTTATGTGACTTTCTCTGAAACTGCTACAACAAAACTGATTCCTTTAAATCACAGTCAAGTCAATCAGGGATCTGAGACTGAGGGAAAATAAAGTAGCCAAACAACACGTTAGTTCTTGCTTTTGCTAGCCTGACCAGAAAGCTTGAACAGACAGCAGGGGATAGGCTAAAGACTCTAGGCCTGGTTAAAACAATGATCATCTTCTTTTGCTTTGCCATGGCCCCATAAATGCACGACAAACAAACAACAATGTGAGTGCAGCCAATTCACATGCTGTCTAGTTTTGATTTATGAAAGTAATAACTGAGTGAACAAGGGGATTCAAACCTTTTGGTTGCTTTTTTAATTTTAGTTCTTTTCTGTTCTATTTTAAGCTTAATTTGAAATAGTTTTGAGGGGTAAAAGCAGCAGGGTGGGCCTCTTACATCTTCATAAGAAGTACAATAGATAGCTTTTAGTTTTTGCCTTTTGTAAGGACACATTTTTGCTTCTCCCTATTACTTGATTAAGACATTTTCCACAACATTATGTTAATACTATAATTTGGATCTTTACCTTTTAGATATTCAGCTGAGGGACAGACTTTTCAGACAGAGAACCCATGGCTCCAATTAGAGCTTATAGGAGCTATCTGTTCTCAGTGGTTCTGTAAATCAGCCTTATGACAGATCTGTGAAGCTAATTGCAGCTCTAAAATTTAAAATTACTTTGCCTTTTTTCAAAGGAGCTTTGGTAAACCCTCAATCCCTCAAGGAACTGCTTATGCTATTTTATTGTTAGTGAAAAGATTTACCAAAAAAGAAAGTAAAAGTATTAATATTGTCCGAACTAATGTCTGTGAACATAGCTGACGTGCATTGGAAGAGTAGAGACTAGATTTGTCATTGCCCTCAATCTTGTGTGTTCATTTAAATTACTGAACAATTTTAAATGCTATTGAAAGATAAAGCAGAGCATTCCTCATCCACCCTGTGCTGGTGTAAACATGCACACAAGATGTAAAGCAGCAGAAAACCCAACTCCATATGTATACATGAAGTGCTCCAAATAATATGGAATGATGCTGATCTCAGCAAGAATCAGGCTGCCCAAGAACTGAGAGTGGTGGAGGAGGGAGGCATAGCTGCTCCCCTCAGAAAAGATCTGTTGTCTGTAGCTGGTACAAGGCATTATTAACTCCCTGAGTAGCCACAAATTCCAGTTTTATGTCAGACTGAGATTTTGGAGATCAGTGTCTGCCTCCTGCAGAGATGCCTGCAGTCAGCTGGGCAGCCTTATCTTCAGCTGTGGGCACAGTGACCAGTGAGGCTCAGCTCCCTGCCAGTCCAGCAGCTGTATCTACATGGGGGCCAGATGACCCTGGCAATGGGGGACTGCCCCCCAGTTCAAGGGGTGTCTCAGCTCCTGCTGATTCAGGAGCTCCGACTTTCATTGAAGCAAAGTACATCCAGCCAGCCTTGTTTTTCAGCTCTGAAAAGCCACATGTAAGGCAGGCTTCTCTGCTTCCAAGCACCAGAGAAACTTGAACCAATTGTGGTGAGCTGATAGTGTGCCCACCTTGCCAAAAAAACGTGCCTCCAACACCACATTTCTTCACAATAGTGCATCCTATCATACTAGCTACGCAAGGGCACCAGCAGACAAGCCCATTGCAAATAATTACTGGATAATTTCTTAAGCAAATATTTTAATAGTTCTCTAAGCATAATTTTATTTTTCTCAAATCACAGCTGTAGGATAGGTAAAAATATATGTGGGTTTTAGTTACAAAGGGAAATATGCCAGAAGGGTTGTACAACAGTAAGTGAACCTAAAATCAATAGGGCGAAATAAAGAATGGACCGTACCATTGCACACCAATCCCCTTTCCATGGAGGCAATTGATACAAACCTCATTCTATATGGAAGGACATAAACCAGCATTTTGTGGAGAGCACTTTGAGGACCCCTAGCTCTTATGTGAATTTGAATATAAATTTGAAACTCTGTATATATCTCTTTTAAGAACAAATAAAAAATTAAAATACATACACATCCAGCAGTTTTTTACTGATTAAATGACACGTCAATGTTTTAATTTTGAGCATTGAAAAATTATTAATTGGGTCTCTAAATTTTCTGAGACAGCTTTAAATATTTTTTTTTCTCTTTCAGGTTTTATCACTTTGCAACATTTGATCTCCTAGAGCAAGATTGTACCGATTTTTATTTTTGACTTTGGTAACAAAACATCGTCTTTTTATTGATGTGCAGTGTAAGAGTGTTAGGTACATCTCAAGTGGAAGACCTACTTCATAATATTCATAAATATCATAAGATTTAGAATAAAGTAATGAAATTTGGCAATATTATTTTATGATCAAGACATAGACATGCAAGTGCACTTCGTGTATACTCATTTATGGCTGTGAACAGTATGATACAATCAGTTTTGTGCATAATCATGGTAGCCAGATTTTCATGAGGCCCCAGCTGAGGACCCATCAAGCCAGGCTGCACAGATGATTCCTGGAAAGTCTCATTTAGGACAGTCTGGGCACAGATTTCTTCTTAATCTGTTTCAGGGGCTCAGCTCCTTGATGAACACAGACCATTAATTTGGAGTCTAGCCTAGCATTGCTATTAAAGTCACTGTCCATTAACAGTTATTGCTGGTATCATCTCACCCCAGTAAGTTATTTTCTGTTCTCATTCAAATGAAATATCATGACACCCAAAATACCTCAGTGAGTGTGAATGGAAGTTGTCGCAATCAGTGAACTCAAGTTTCATGAATATAAGGCCTAGGCTAAGGCAGATCAAAAAGAGACCTAAGGAGTCATGGCACTCCAGTGATAACAGCAACACAACTGGAAACATCTGCAGCACTTGGTGAAAGCCTTGGCTTCTAGGCAAGTCCTCAGAAGAGTCAGACACTTCAAAACAAGATTGGCCAAGCACTAGAACCGGCTCTGCAGGGAACTGGTCACAGAACCAAGCCTGAAAGAGTCCACAAAGCATTTGGGCAACATTCTCAGGCACATGGTATGGTTTTTGGGCTTGTTTTGTGCAGGACTGGCAGCTGGACCTGATGATCTTGATGGGTCCCTTCCAGCTCAGGACACCCTAGGACTCTGAATCTATTTCCACTCATCCTAGACCTACCCTGTTTTGACAGGTAGAACCCAACACCACTGGTGAACTCAGGCTGTCCTCAGCACCTGGCTGCTCATTACAGGATGACAAAAGATAATACTGAGACATACTTAGGCACTGTCTCTTGTGGGTGACATACACATCTGGGGAGGTGACCTGAGCTGTCCTGCTGACAGCACTGACATTGGCAGCACCAGAATGCAGGTACACTGCCCATGACATCGTTATTGCTAGTGCCTAGCACATATGGCCTCATGGAGAGTTTGGCCACATCCTCATCCCCAAGGCCAGCCAGGAGTGTGTGTGGGGACTTCAGGGCCCCTTGCCCCCATCTGTAAGACCACCTCAACACTGTATAAGAAATGCAATCAAGAGCAGTAGCTGTGTGCCTTGCTGCTAACGAGAGGAGGAACAGCCTGCACATAGCTGAACACTCACAAGGAGCGCTCCAGCACCAATGCTGTCTGAGCAAAGCAGCCATCACTTAACCATCAAGGCCATGTTGACTTCCTAATTTTCTACCACCTTCTCTTTTTGCACTCTTTAAACTGCTATTCTGCATCTTTCCCCTCTCCATCAGATATATTTTCATATAGAAGAAAATAAAAACCTACATCACTAGGAAACAGGAGACTGACTTCTCCCACTACCCATTCTGCCTTGCTTCCACATTAGTTTTAGTTTTCATATCTAAATATGGTAATCATTTGGCTATTTGGATGTTAATCATGAGAGAGGTTTCTCATTCTTCAGCAGACAAATGTAGGGAGCTAGTACTAATGTGGCAGTGCTCATTATCTGCAACATTGTATTAATAAAATCTAAGACAGATCTGAAAGCTGAATATCCTTTTTTAATTTGCAGTTACAGCTACCACAGAACTAAAAGTGTCAGCTTACAAATTCCAGGGCTTTATATTTTCAAAGTGGGAATCTGTGATTGGAATAACTAAATTACATTGGAAAATCCGATTTTAAACTTTTAATTTTCAATACTATTTACAGTGAACCTATGGTTCAAAGTTAAATATGACTTTGAAATCACATATTTAGTCAGGATGAAAACAGACCTATGTCTTACACATCAGGTGCTCAGGTGCACCTTAAGATGCTCAGATTCAGGTGTTGAATAAAGCCATTGCTCTGAATGCATCTACATTATCGTCTGATATCCATAGAAAGAGGTGGAAGTCCTGTGAGGCTTCTGGAAAAATTTAAATTAATAAAAATAATTATATTTATTTGACTCTGCTTAAACTTTGGTAGATTAGAAATTTTCAAAGAAATGTAACAAGATGTATGAACTACATAAAAACAATACTCACTAATTTAAAAGGATTACTTTAATTGATGTTTAGGTTTAGGAGCCAGTTTGGGGTCTCCATCTTTGCAGTATAAAGAAAAGAAATAACTCCTTGGAATAACTTATATGATGTAAGATTATTCATGTTATGGCTGGGCCTGGGCTACAACCAGTTCTGCAGGGGCTACATGATGGAAGAACTAGCTGTTCCTTTGTTTGGTGACAGGTGAAGTAATGGAAAACTTCCAAAGAATAAATGCTTTCAAGAAGAAGCTATATTCCAGCACTGATGGACAAACAGTGGGATTGGTTTGAGTCCACCTGTGTATCTGTGTAGCAGAATGAATGGAGGAAGTCAAGGAAGACCAGAGAGCATCTAGGAGATGCCTGGGATGGTGCTGAAGAGCAGATGTTTTGGTATTTGGGGGCAAAGTTCCAGTTAGACGAGGTTTAGAAATTTGGTTACAGAAAATGCATTCTGCTGTTTGAATCTTGTAATGTCCAAGGAAAAGCATCATTCTCAACATTATATATAAACACAAAGAAAGCTTTTTAAACAAAATAAATGAGGGATTAATCAACACCCTCACTGGCTTCTTTTCTTGATTGCAACAACTAGATAAAAATGGAATATTATTGTGAAGAGTAAATTACATTTTTTGTTAAAAAGAATAAATGGAAATGTTTCAAGATGACCCTATTGTTTGTAGGGTCTTAATTTGCTAAAGAGAAATAAATTTTTTTCTCCTTTTCTCTGAGAAAATGTGTGTATTGTGACACCACACAAACTCACAACTGGGTGAATTCCTTCCCAGCATTCCTTTTCCTTTCTCTCTTCCCTTACAACTCAGAATATTCTGTGGTTCTGTGATTATTTTTTCTGAAAATCTTCTGAATACTTCTTTTATAATTATGCACATGACCTATAATAAAAATGTAGAAAGAATACCAGAAAGAGAACATTATTTTTTTTTTTCACATTCACAATGATTTATTATTATTGCCAGTCTGATTGCCAGGATTGTAGTGCTAGTTCCTTGCTACTTCTAGAGAAGCTGATCAGGTGAGGTGAAGAAAGACACATTAACATGAGCCTCGTACATAGATATTATAATAACAGTAACAATACACTTATAATGTGTTTTTCATTCAAATATCAATTGAGGAAGAGAGAACCTGGTTTAATTTTTCTATGAAGACCAAATCTCATGTCATAGATTCAGGAGGTGCTTGCTGAATTAAAAAATAATGCAGGATTGCACCATATTCTGTGCTGGTTGTGCTCCAGCCCTGGATCTGTGTCAGGGTCATGAACATTCTGTGCAGTGTAAATAATTGATTTTTCACTATGGCTGTTGAATGAAAAAAAAAAAAAAAAAAAAAAAAAAATCAGATCAAACCAATTGTTGTTTTCTTAACTCCCCCTTCCCCTAAAATTTCATTTAAAAGAAATGTTCCAGACTACCTAAAGCAGAAGGGAACAAGTTTGCTTCAGAAAAGCAAAATAAATAATCTGAAATTATAAAACTAAACACAAATTAGAGAGCAAAAAGCAGTGAGTGCTTCCTTGTGTTAATTTCAGGATACAAAAGATTCATGTTAAGTTACTCCATTGGCTCCTAAAGAAAAAAAAAATCCATGTCCTAATGTTGAGGCTGTGCTGTATTCCCTGGGATAGTGTGGGCTGTGCAGAACATTGTCAGTCTCCTTCTCTGATGCTGCTTCACTCAGTGCAAGCTCATGGGTGCATGGTCTGGTACCCAGGCAGCCCTCATGGAAGTGACATTTTCATGCCTTACAGTTAGTGCATCCTCATGGTACTTTTAATTTGTATCAAAGATCCTTTTCAGTGTTTTATAAGAAGCTGAAAATTTCTAGGGTGAGGCATTATTGCTGTAGCATGTGGTGGTTTAGAGGATGCTCCAAGCCACAGCTAGGGAAGATGACCCAAGCTCTCACCTCCTCCTTCACTTCTCTCACAGAAGTGGCTGAACTTTGGCCAGCTGGAGCCATGTCGGGAGCTTGACTCAGACTCATAGGGGACAATCAATTTTTGGCTGAATTTTCTGTTTTTTAAAAATATTACGCAGCTCTATTAGTATGCCAAAACCATACTTGTTCACCACACAGAGCAGTTCTTGCCTCATGCTGCCCTGTGAGAGGTCTGGCTGCTGAAGACTGAAAGCCAGGAGGTTAAGGAGCCTCACTGGGAGAGTGCTGTAACAACAAAACTTTGAAAGCATCCTACAGACAATTCTTAGTGTAGCTATTGAACCCACAACAGTTCAGTTTAGCAACACTGACTTTTGGGGAGGAAATAAGGCAATTTTCCCCCTTTTCTGTGGCCTCATTTGGTTTTGCAATTCACATAATTACTTTTATTCACTGAAAATGATTAAACTATATTAACTTCTGGTATAACTAATAAAATCATAGTATTTACCCAAGTCATTAATTTGTCTCACTATGAATGGACATTGGATCACCTGTAAGCTTCATCTGAAAATTGTATTTAACAATATATACCTTCAAGTTTGCTTTGACAATATTGAGAAAAACTTAAATAAGATGGATATGCCACTGAAATTTGACTAAATAGCATTGAATTTCAATGCACTTGGATCCATTTGCATGCAGCCAGGATCTGATTCCTTAATACCTATAATGCATGAATGTTCAGAACATGTGGCTGCAATTTACTGTATTATAAAAAGCATTTATATACAAAGAGGAGAAACAACCTCATCACAGTTCCAGGGAAAGTCACCACAAGAAAAAAAAAGCACTCAAGAATTAGTGACTCCTGATGTTGTACTCAGATAACTGAACTGTGTCTTGGTTCAATTTCTTAGCAGGAAATCAGATCTTTTCTAAATTATTCTGTAGCTGAATGTGAAAAAAAAATTAATTCTATTCCTTTTTTTAATACTAAAAATTTTCCTGTTTAATATTTTGTGCTGTTATTTATTGATATCTAAAATTTAAATAAGATGGAGAAGAAAAGTAGGGTTAAAATGCATTTTGTTAGTATGAAGACAAATTATTATACACAGTTTTTGTAAACAGAGTAAGTTGTGCCCAGGGCTCTCTGTATTTGTTATGCATCAGCCTGGAGCCCTTAACTCTGCAGCCTTTATGCTGACAAAGCTGCCCTCAGCTATAACAAAAGTTTTACCTTTCCACATGTGTTCTTAGTGTGTACACATCTGCATGCAGTGTGAATGAGTCAATGTGCTTTGGGATTCAGGCCATAAGTAGTAAATTAGATTGAAATAAGAAGCTACTCTGAGAAAGAATTCAGTATAAGTGCATATATTCACAATATGGAACAGCAGCTTTTCTTTTCAGTGTTGGGCTTATCTTCTATCTGCGGCTAGTTACATTAAGGCATGAACATTCATTCACATGAGATGTCTGACGCCATAAATCTCAAATTCTCTCCTTGCTTCCACTCTTGCCTCCATTGTGCTGGCTATGCTAATGAAAAGCAGGTTTTCAGTTTCATATGTACGTGCATGTGTGCAAAAGAAGGAGGGGTTTCGTCATATAGGCACTTGTCCTGCTCAGCACAGAGATAGAAGACCACTGAAGTAGAAAAAGTATAATATATGCAATAAATCTGGGGCAAAGCTTTTCCTAGCCTCATAACTGTTTTTATAAAAACATAGAAACCAATATATCATTGAAAATAAAGCAGTGCATTGTGTTGTATTACATGGTGTTTACAGAGAAAAGCAAGTTTTTTAACCACCTGGCAAGTATTTCAGACAAAAAAAAAAGAGATTTAAAAAAGCAAGGACAAGCATTAGAAGGAGAGGGGGAGGGGAAGCTGGGGACTTCTCATTTGCACATGTAGAAATGCAAATTTGATCCATCTCTTTCTTATCTACTGGTAACAGACTTGGCTCGTGGAGCACAATAGCACCTACAGTTCTATGGTCAAAAATAATGAAGTTTAAAAAGAATTGATTTGATTATAGAAACACTTCTATACAGCCACGTGTTCATTAGCAGATGCCTGCCACCTACCTCGGAAAAAAGGATAGGAAAAGCCTGAAAACAGGATGTAGCCCCCTGATTTTGGGACACAGACACACTCAGGGGCACTAAGACTCCTTGCTGTTAAAACTTTTGCTAATGCAGAGAAATGTATGGACTCTGACAGTAGCAATTGATTTCCTGCTTTTCCACCTCTTATCAAATAGGTCCAGGGTCTCCTTTAAAGCACAACCCTTTCCTCTGGCTTATGCCAGTTTACCTCTGTAATATCAAGGATCCAAGTATTGTTGACATAGCTGCAGAGATGGACCTGATAGATTAGTTTCCCCCAAATATTTCTAAAACTCAAGCATGATATAACAAACCAGATCAAATTCCTCTGAATTATCTGAAGTGATTTTGTCTTCACATTAGGAAAGTTTGCCTCGTGTAAGGGTTTTAAGAATTAGACTATTGCAACCCAGGGCTGCTGAATTAGAAACTATTGGACAAGGTCTCTGTGATACAGATTCATCTGTCAAACCTTTTGTACTTCATGAAAAACAGTGGAGCTTTTATAAAATTGAAAAAAAAAAAAAAAAGTGTTCGCCATTCCTGTCTCATAAGCAAGTTTGATGAGGAAAGAGAGGGTTGGAAGCAAGTATAAAATCAGAGCTGAGGATAGCGATGACAGAGAAATATACACAGCTGTAGTTATTTATGAAAGAAAGAAAAAAAATACTGCTTTTGCAGGGATAGATCTTCAGCTGGGTAGCAGTGCTGGGCAAGAAAAAGGTTTCACAGAGTCTACAAACCACTTGCAAGTAATTTGCTCTCCCCCTGCCCTTCCATACGAGCTGAAATCAGATACAAACTAATTAGGGCGAAGGCAAAGGCGGGTGCGGAGCGAGGGCTGCCAGGTGCAGCCGCCGGCGCTGCCAGATGGGCACAGTGTGACTCCCCACCTCAAAGAGGGGCTGCGAGCCTGGCCGGGCTGGGGGAGGCAATTTGTAAAGAGCACAGCATATGCCACCTGATATCCGGAGGGGTATGTGTGTGTTGCAGTTTACCTGTCATTTTTGTGCAGCTTTCAGCCACGAGGCCCGGTTATTCCACGCTGCGGGAATTCGGCAGCGGATCAGATGCCATGAAACTCTCACATGCTTCCACATAATTATCTTCCCACGAGCCCTTTTCTATGCCCACTCAGGGAAACCACTCACCAGAAAACACAACCTGCAGCTCTCCCTGTGGCCAGCCTGCTCCACCAAGAAGTTGTGAGGGTGACTTCAGTTCCTCGCCTGCTGCAGCCTCTTCTGCTCCTCTCCCCATGCTCGCCGTGGAGGCCCTGCCAATACATTTTGCCCTCTTGCAGAACTGGGAATTCTTGCACTCACTCTACTCAATCATGATGAAAGATACTTCTGGCCTTACAGCTGCAGAAAACCTGAGACAGGTGTCAGTTCCCAGCTCTGTAATGAGATCAAAACTCCCCTTTAATATCAGCAGAATTTCTCACTGGGGATCATATCAGAGGTAGGCAGAAGGGCCCACTATGCATTTAACAATTGGGCAACAGGAGATCATTTTCATTCTGTAATTCTAGTTTTGCCTTGTAAAACCTGAACAAACCTCATAGCTTTTAATTTCATGCCTACATCTTTTTTTTTCCTTTGACATTTAGGAATAAAATGTACATACTGCTAACTCCATCATTTAAAAGGAGCTGCCCCTGTTCCCCCATTCAAACACTCTTCAGCAAATCAAATCTCCTATATGCTTGAGGTTGCCTGGGATATTTCGGTACCACACTCACCTCTGAATTTGTAGAGCTAGACTGAAATCTTAGTGTAATGGAAAAGACTGCTGAAAACTTCGCTAAACAGATGATCACATTCCTGAGCTTGTTTTACTTAGTTAGCATTTTTGCCTGCTGTGAGGTGTTTTCCTTGGATTGTTACCTACAAATACAGCACTGACCTCAGTGTGCATGAAGCAGGCCAGCACAGACAAATAGAGCCAATTGGACATGCTCCATAAATCATCACCCACATCCTTCCAGCAGCAAAAATAAAAAGGAAAGGAGGAGGGGGTAAAACAACTGGTGAGTGTTCCACATGAGGAAATGGAGGCTATTTGGTGTCACCAGCTGGAAATACTCAGAATGCTAAGGAGAAAGGTACCAGCATGAGCTAGCTCTGTGCCGGATAAAGTACTAACATTATAAATAAGTGCTATCATCTTACAGATGTCTTGTATGGACAAAATAATAGGCCTAAAATGCTCTCTGCTATAAAAGGCACCTATCTCAAATGGCAAGTGCAGAAATATAATATTATGACTTATGAAATCAGACTTAAATCCAACATAAAAGGCTGTCTCTTAGCATAATTCACTCTAGTTCTTCAACTCTGAATGGGTCTGAAGTGATTTCTACTGCTCTGTTGGCCCAAATTCTAGACAAGCACCTAGGTTACCACCTTATTCCCCAGTACTCGAAGAGAAAACTCATCATGGATGAAACTCATCATGGCAGCCTTTCTACCCAAACTTCAGTCTGGATGAGGCACAGAGCAGGATCCCAGCACACTCCACTGCACTGGTCAGCTTACATTTAGGCTCAGACATGTTGCAGTATCTGATTTAGGTAAAATAGATTATTTTCTCAGAAAAAAAAAAAAAAACCTGAAGAAAAAAAAAAATTTTTTGTCAGGGGTTTGGTTCTCCTGACCCCTTACAACAGTGCATTTGACAAGGGACTGAAATTTGAATTTACTGTATACCTAGTGATTTTTCATTTAGACAAGTTACAGCACCAAACTTGTTCTGAGTCTAGTTCAGTCAAAACTTCAAAACTTCTACATTCTGTATAAATGAGTATTAATTAAGGACTGGGATACTAATCTGGAATCTCAGTCTTCTTCCTGGCTCATCTGTTACTTTGAGTTCCTTGAAAGTATTCAGCATGACCTTTTGTAGGAAAAGCTCTATCCTAAGGGATCTATCTCAACAAGAGGGATCACAGCTGAAAATCCCAAGTGAAAACACACATCTAATTGCTTTTAGGGATCTGGCCTAAGATTTTCTGCTCCTTAGCGTGTCCTGCTATATAACTCTAGGAGTTCTTTGATCATTCTCTTTGCTAACACTCCTTTTTCTTTGAAGAGAGGGTCTTGCTGTTTTCCACTTGGAGATAGAGCACATATAATTAAGGGGTGCAACAGTTAAGTCCTTTTGGCTGTATTTACCTTAGCAAAAACAATGCACCAGTAACTATTGTGCAGCCCCAAGGCCAGCTGCCATGTCATCACTCACATCCATACAGTTGAACTGTCTTGTCTCTTCCCCACCACTCTTCACCCAAACAGGGAGACTGCATCCAAATTGCCATTGAAAGCAGTTCTTGGCTTGTGCTAACTCCTGAACTGTGCCCAGGCACTGGCTGGGACTGCTAGCTGGCCAAAACTATGTCAGGGATGATGCTGAAAGGTAAACTGTACAGATGACTGTGTGCCAGGAACCCAAATCCTGGCTCATTTTGGCTCACTCATGTTGGCATGGTCATTGTGGATTTAGCTTTCACAAAGAGCCTCAATATGTTAGATTCAGCTTGCCTGACTTTAAGCCTAAAGTTAACAGTTAACTCTTAACAGTATAATTATGCTAGGCTCTCTGTGCAGTCAGTGGAAAGACACTTCCAGAGGACAATCAAATCTCCTTATATTACACAACACACCCACAAGAGAAGCCCAGCTAAACAAAAAAATATTTGATGTATTGATGGGAAGGGGCAGTTAAAACATCAAAAGACAAAGAATCTACCACATAAATACAACATTTCTGCTTCAAAAAGATGATGGATACTAATGATCTTCTTGGGTTTTGTAGGGCTGAAATGCTATCTGTGGGTAAATGTTCCTGACTGTCCTGGGCAGATCCCCACATCATAGCTGCTAGGTGGCTTTAACCTAGAGGAAAGATTACAGACTCATTCTCTTCATAAATCACTAGGTATAGCATTCCAATGCATTCACCTCATCAGCTGGTACAGGCTGAATATAAAACTATCCAAAGGATTTTGGTGCAGGTCATTTTCAAACTCTTCCTAGATACACATGAGTAGACTGGGGTGAACTTATAAACACTGAAAATAATTCTTCTTCATCAGCAGAATGGTTAATGTCCAGAAAGTCTCTCTTAGAGCCATTTGTGCCTGTGCCTGGTTTACCAATGACCGTCTTTGGTTTCACAAATCCGTGACTTGTCAAACTGAGTGATTTACAGAGAGAGAACCCTACACTATGCCTGCAGGCAGGGCTGCAAGTGCTCTCACCAGAGCCTCTAAATTGGTATTCTGCTAGGTTCAGCTCAACAAGAAATATGTTAGGAGGGAAACTCCCTTGGCTAAAACTAATATAGTAACTTATTTAATGATAGAAATTATGTCTTTAAATGTATGGAAAATTTTGATTTCCATCTTTAAAGGAAATGAGATTTTTTTTTTTGCCTTTTTAGTTTTTTCTTCCAAGAGAAGAAGTAACAAACAGAGAATAAAACTTAAAAAAATTCTGTGAGCAAAACACGTATTTGCTGCTTTGTTTTCACTTACACAAATTGTAAGTATAATTTTCTGCATAGTAATAGTTTAGGCATTTTCTCAGTAAGATACTAAAAGCAGTTCCATTTATTATTTTACTCTTGCAATTTCAAAACCAAAACCTTGCCTTGAAAGCTGACATTTGCTATTTCGAAATCTAGCTTTTCTGCATGAATCTCTCAGATTCATTTTTGGCTTTCTTTTTCTTGAATTGTCATCTGTATATACTTTGCACACCATGCTTGCATCAAATATTTTTACTGTGTATTCTGTTAATAATGGTAATGACTTTCAAACATAATTCACAAAACAGAGAAAGCAGTAGTTGGTTTCACTAACTTACTTGACAATGAAAAGTTAAAATTGTTAAATTTATTGCCACTTTTACGACAAATGCCTGGTCAACTGGAAATATAATTATATTTATGTTTTTATATATATGTTTGTATACATATTTTATCCATATAACTCATATATAAGTATGAGTAGAATTGATGTATGTTTTCAAAACTGATTAGGCACTAAGCAAAAATGACAAATTACTTCAAATAAAGAGGAAACTAAGAAGTCAGGCACAACTATTTTATGTAAAGCTTAATAAACATATGGAATAAGCAGGAAAGGCAACTGCAGCAAAGCACAGAAATTAGAAATTAGTTGTCAGAAGGTTCTATGGATCTTTTTTCTCTCTTTTCTCCTTTTTCTCTTCAATATGAGTCAGCAGTGCCCTGGCAGCCAGGAGGGACAGCCCCGTCCCTGGGGACATCAGGCCCAACATCACCAGCTGGACCAGGGAGGGGATTGTCCTGCTCTGCTCTGGGCTGGGGCAGTTTTGGGTGTCACAGTACAAGAAGGATATAAAGCTGTTAGAGAGCATCTTAAAGAGAGCAATGAAGATGTTGAAGCTCTATAGGGGAAACCATGGGAGGAGAAGCAGAGTTCACTTGTTCTGTCCAACCTGGAGGAGACTGAAGAGCAAACTCACTGCAGTCATAACTTTGTGAGGGTAAGAGGAGGGGCAGGCACTGATCCCTTCTCTGTGGTGACAGTGACAGGACCTGAGGGAATGGCCTGAAGCTGTGTCAGGGAGGTTTAGGTTGGATATTAGAAAATGGTTCTTCATCCAGATGGGGCACTGGAACAGCTCCCCAGGGAAGTGGTCCCAGCACCAAGCCTGACAAAGCTCAAGAAGCATTTGGACAGTGCTCTCAGGCACAGGGTGTGACTCTTGAGGATGGTGACTGGACTTTGCAGGGACTGGAGTTGGATTTGATGATCCTTGTGAGTCCCTTCCAACTCAGCTTTTTCTCATATTCTGTGATTCTGTGATCTTCTGATCCTATGATTCTGTGATTTTCATAGAGGAGCAAAGGATTACAAAGCACAGTGAAAAAGCACTGATAGACTAAAAAGCATTATGCCTTTGATGTCAGATAGCCTTTTCCTGTTCCTTAAAACATTTTATATTCTTGATATGGGTCTCATTTTCAAGCTGAACGACAGGCCAGCAAAACCAGCTTTTGCTAGGGAGATCATCCATGTCCTACTGGCAGACACAATGACTTGTTCATCTGAATCCCAGTCTTCAGTAAGGCAGCCCAGTCAGCAGCCTGACTTGTGAGTCATCCTTCCCATCCCCACAGAGGGCTGCTTGCACAGATCACAACCCGCTTCCAAAACACTGAGCTGTGTCGGATGGCAAAGTGCCTTGAAATGCTCATGGTGTGGGTGCTGTGCTGTTTCCCTGAACTCCCACATTCTGCTGCTCATTTATATCTCTTTTCTGAGTTGGGATTTATCACCTTGTTCACAGATCCTCCCGGAGTTGTCCCTGCTTGTAGCACCTCCCTCCCCAACAGAGTTGATGTGGGGGACTTTGCCATTTTGATGCATCATTCCATAAACTTGTTTATTTGATTTAGCACCGTGTTGAGCTGAAGGTTACTGGAATGCATGCACAGAGTATCTTCTCGCTCACAGGACTCTTCACACTTCTTATCCTGCTTAATAATCTCATGGCAAATCTCCAAACCATGGAGCCACGGCAGGTTTGCATTGCACAGAGGTACGGGTTCTCTTGGTTAAACTGAGTTATCAGCTATTGTTTAATACAATGTTTTATGTTTACTCATTTGGGCACTCATTTAGGGATATTTAAATGAAACTACCACTAACTTCTGCTGCTATTTTACCAGCTAATGTGCTCTGCACATTACAGCTGTCGACCATGGGATCAGCAATTTCCATGGCAAGGGATGTGTCCCATACACATTGGATTCCCAGCTATGTAGCAACGTAGCTATGTTTGGCTAAATCACATAAAAGACTTGCAGTCTGAGTCACATTTTTAAAATAGCTGAAAGATTTTATCTTCACCACAGGAGAATTTTCACTTCTGGCCAGTTATGAATAATGATATTAAAATACACATTGGTGTAATCCTCATCGCAGATAAGACGATCTTGTCCATCACATGCCTGCCTCATTCTAGTCAATCTTCATTCCTCAGGAAATCTTAATATAGACAACACTGAAAATCTTTTAAAAATCAAAGTGATTACTGACATCTACCAAGAGATTGGAACAGTAACACAATAAAACAAAAATTGAAGGGGCTAGATTTTCAGCTGTGGTAAACTAAAGATCTAATATATACAGCAACTGAAAAGTATATTTTAGGGACACACTGAACAGACCTTTGGGTAAAGTAGTTTCCTTCCAAATAGCCTTTGAAATTCTGATTTAGAGTCCTATTCAGCCACAAAGTAACAGATGAAGTGTCCTGTTAGTCTGTGCTAGTAAGCCAAAGATTTACCACTATATAGTTTACAACCATCAAAATGATGAGCAATAATGAGTTTCTTTCAATGTGAAATTTTACTAATTTTAGATAGAAGGATATTCTGAATTAAATGTCTCCTTATTTCAGAAATGGAGTGGTGGCACCTCAGCCCTTGCAGCAGGGAATAAAAGAATGCTAACCTCACAGCCAAACATTTATGTCCTAGTGTCACTTTACCAGTGGTCTTGAGGAAAGTAAAAATGAAAACTGCTATAGTAGTGTCAAGAAACTGTAAACACAATATGAAGAATAAAATTAGCTGAATACAATGCGGAGAAAAATAAAATAGTGAACTCCAGTTCTTTATAACATTTACTAGTCTATCATTCCTTTTCCTGATGCCTGACACTCTTTTTGTCTTAAAACATTTAATAGGGAAAAAAAAAAAAAAAGCAGATTAACATGAACAACAGTTCCTAAAATGAAGCTTGGCATATTTTTTCCAGATCTAAAAAAGAGTCCCTGTGTCACAAAGTGTCTCTGGTTTTCTGATTGGTCTCAAAATTATGATTACTTTTCCTTTCAAATCCTGCTTCAGGTGGTCTTCTTTAATCCAGGGTTAATATTACTCCTATTAAAGTGAATAGGAGCTTGCCATTGCCTCCATTACAGCAGGACCCGGCCATTACCTTGCAAAGATAGCTGTACCTACTGAGCAAAATTTTGATTACTCAGAAGCTTCATTTCTGGCTTGGGAATTGAAAACTTGGTAAAAAAATTAAGTTGTTGAAAAGAGATTATTCTAATTTTAAGACTTATGGTTACTCTAAGATCAAATGTTCAGCCCTAGAATATAAAGAGATGATCAGAGTAGTAAAATAAACTAGAATATTATTTATTTTTTGATGCAATTGCTCAGTGGAATTTTGGTGGATGAAATCATCCCATAAAAGGGGAAAGGGGAAAGTTTCCCTCCCTTCCTCCAGAACAGAAGACAGGAACCAGGCCCTGCATTTTTATACAACACCAGTGTTGCATACAGGGTCTAAAGACAAAGAAACAGTAAAAACCACCCCACTCCATATAAACCCCTAAAATCAAGGCCAGACTACTGGTAGTCCTCCAGAGAATGCAATAGGTCAGCACAGTGCTACATGAAGCTTTATTTGTCTTCTGGGCCATGTAACTATGAGCTGTGGGACAGGATGAGTAGGAGTTACCTATACACTAGCTGCCATATTTCCAAAGGATCTATGACGGTTTTTTCATCCTGGCTGGTGGATGTTGCAGGATGGAGGTGCCCAAATTGCTCTGCCAAGCCTGTCTCATACCGATTACTCCTCACACCCACACAGGGAAACATTTTCTGTTTTCTATCTCACCCTGGGAAACTGTGAAGTTACATCAGTGCTAAATCTATCAGAAGCTTCATTTTGCTTGTTTTAGATTATGCAGTCCTCTTTTTTCATTAAGTGATACCTGCTGGGGTCTTGGTCTACTTTGCTTTGTGATTTCCAGAACTGCAGGTTGGTGGTGGTCTCTATGTCATATTTGTGTAGTTGACTACTTGACCTTGGTAAAGTATTTTGCACTGGTCTTCAGTGACTTTCATCTGTGTTTTCCCAGGCTTGCTCACTAGTTTGTAGGGATCCTTTTGATATGCTCAGTTTGATATGTATACAGCTATTTCTGTTACAGTCACCTTGACAAAGGGGTAACCAGCTCCCTGGTCTACAACATCCCCGTTACTAATGCAGGCAACAAACGATCTACCAGGCATGGGACAGATCTTTGGTGACATCCTCCTCACACATCCTTTCAGTTTAATCGCAAGCAATTGATAACTACTGTTAAAGGACAGCTTTTAAAGAAATCATGCATCCAAATCAGAGTAGTTTTAGTCAAAAGTCAGTGGGGTCTAGGGCACTATTCATAAAATCCTTAGACCATAAAATAACAGAGCCAAAAGAATCTCACCATCAAAATGCCAATTTCTTTCCATTAACATTCAGACATAAATATCCACTCTGTACATGTCTAAAACTCAATAAGTGAAATTTCAGCACCTTGCTCCTTTTCATTTTCTGTAACCTCATCCGTATTGTATAAAATGGTTTCAAGCAGCCCCCTGTGATTTCATCAGGCCCAAAGCAACCAGCTTATCTTGGTACTCTCTTACTTGTTTTTCTTTGTTTTGGCTTGATTTCTTACCCTTTGAGTGTAAATGAGGATCATGTTATCCAACTGAAGCAAAACAGCATAAAATATTTTTGCCTCTTTGCAACTGTCATTCTTGTCCCCTTGAATAGTGGGCCCATTGTTTCCTTCCCACTTTTCACTTGCTGCTAATGTGAAGTAATATGAAATGTTTTATTGTTACACATTTTACTACTTGTTAGTTTAACTCTATTACATGTCTGGCTTTTTTTGATTTTTCTGATCTTTTTTAATATTTCAAGGACTAAAAGTTGCCGCAGTAGTTGGTCGTTGCAAAAAGGCTCTAGAGGCTGACCCAGAATGCTTCAGAAACTAGACTTTAAAAGCTCTGTCTGATATAAAGGTGACAGTTAGCTGCTACACATTGGCTGGAAAAATAATTATTTAGATAAAAGAACATAATTTACTGTAGTTGCAAATTGATGGTATGTCCAAGTCCCAGGTGCTGAGAACCTTGGTCCCATGGAATGCTACGGAGAACTACACAAAGAAAACTGCTTCCACTGCTTGCAGCGAGATTGCCACTCGGAAAATAAGACTTCCTTGCAAGAAATCAAGAGCAAAAAAAATATTTCAGCTGCTGATATAAGCATTTTCTTCAAGTGTGTAACAAGCTGAAGTTTAAGCCACAGTACAGCATTAGTAGCTGACAGCACTGGTACCAGTCTCTGGGTGTTGCAAAGTCTTTGGGAAAGACTGCTGCTTTGGCACCTAGAGACAAAACCCCACCTGCAATGGATTGCAGAGAATTATAAAGGCAGCTATCTAGACAATGATTCTCAAACTAGTAATGGACAAATAATAATGACCTGACACATCTTCTGCTTATAAGAAGACCTATAAAAGTTTTTGTATTTGTAAAAGTCTTAATTATAATCAACAAAGAGCAAAACATCTGCTTCTTCAGTTTGACATTTATCTACAACAACTGTCAAGGTTCTCTCCTGGATAATGTAGCAGTGCTCCTACTTAATAACTGCAATTACTCTAAATCTGTCATAAAACTGAAGAGTTTAACTAGACTATGAGGGAACATGTTATAACATTTAAAATATATTTTATAAGATATTTCATGATAAGTTTTAATGGTGGGATTCTCATAATGTCTGCTGTGTTTGCAATCACACTAAGGTCAATATTGCATTTAATTGTACTCCTAAAAATACAGATATACTGGAAGCAGCCAAAGGGAATTTGATTCAGATCAAATCATAAGGACACTAAGCTCTAGAAGTCAAAACAATAAAGAGAAAGCAAAGTGAACAATTAACAGCAGTCATCATCGCCTTTTTGTTAATAGTAGATTACAGGCGCCCTTATTTTGGACAGTATTCAATGACCTTTCCAAGTCACAAATCCCATCTTCCTCCAGACAGATTGCCCTAACTATACAAATCATTTCTCTTTTGAAAAACATAGATCAGGAAATGTGCATTTGTTTCTATTCAAATATTTCCATTAAGTGAAGAAATTCTCTAAAATAAGAAATCCGCTTAGTTTGAGAACTCTCTGAATGAATCATTAGATGCCAGAAAATAATGTTCCAGCTCTGGGACTAGTTGTAAATGCAGACCAGTTACAATGACAATAATGGTTGTTTTACTTTACACAGGAAACTAGCCAAAACCAAGGGATATGATACATTAATTTCAAACTGGATACATGTCAGAAAAGCACTGCAAAAAATCCTTCCATCACAAAATATAAGGCTAGACTTGAACTGCATGACTATAAAAGACATCTTGTCTTTTTTCAGAAGAAACCCATGTTGTTCAGGGTTCTTGGGCAGAATCATATAAAAAGATCTTGAGCTTCTCAAACTAGCTAGTCCATTCACTGTTAAATAAATGGTTCAGTCTGTGAGACAAATAAGCAGCTTCATGGATGTTTACCTCTCTTGAATGCAAATAAAGCAAAAATGAATCAAGCACAAGTTCAATATTTAATTCACTTTTCCTACCTTTTTTTTGGTAGCTTTTCTTTTGTTCAGCATGTGCTTACCATTCTCTTGAGCAATGCCTTAAAGCAGGGGCAGTTACATTTTATTGGTATTTGTAAAATAACTTGCCTTTCTAACAGTGAAAAATAGACCACTAAGGAAACTACTGCATCTGATCATCTGCGACTCGGTGCCTACCGCGTGTATCCCTGATACTTGTCGAGGAGGTGGGTGCACAGCAACTCACAGAGGCCTGACAAGAGACACAGAGAGAACAAATCTCAGCCCTGAAGTGTTTCAAGGGAATGTTTCAAGAGTTGTGGCTGAAGGAATTCAGAGATTGCTGGCAAGGTGAGTGCTGGAGTGAACACTCATAGTATTCCAGGTGTTATATTTTTGCTTTGAAAATACACAGAGAAGAGCTGCACAGGTGGGGGACTGTAGCTGTAGTCCTAGTAACAGGGTGAGTTCAGAAATGCTCTTCCTGGGAATCAGCCTGGTTGTAAAAAGGTCACATGCATGTTATCTGTTGCAGGAAAAGCCCAGGGTATTTTTCCTGAAGCATATCCCCTCACTCAGGGGTGAGACACTCAGGGTGTGCAGGGTTCATATCCATGTGCTGTGACCCTGCAGACTCTCATTCAGTCTTCACCTCTTCGAGAAAACAAAGGCATGCAAAGCCTTTCCCTGACCTGCAGCCCTTCAAATCTGGCTGCCCACACCCAGACCTTCCCACAGGAGCAGGTTCTGCTGCCACAGGAAGGAGGGCTGGCAGAGACCCTTCTGTCAGTCCAGCAGTACAGCCAGGGCCAGCGCTCGGGCACGGCGCAGCACAGACACTGCCACGCTATCCAACACCGAGCGCACGGTGAAACCAACCGGGAAGGGCCAGCAACATCTTTTAATATAAGATCCTCCCTCTCATCCACTATTTAAATAACATCAAAAGTGAATGAGTAAGATTTGAAGCCTTCTTTTTCCTGTTTCCTATGAATAATCATATATGGTAGAGCCAAGTTCTCATTAAATACCAAAAATTACTTTTGGTGACCATGGAATACATAAATTAGATCATGGTGAATTATGATGAAATGGCATCAGAGCTCATGCACCTGACAAGTTGATGCCTAGTAAGAGACATGCTGTCTCCAGTTTACAGAGAAATGGACAAGTTTATGTCAATAATAGCAACATAAAGGGAAGTGATCACAGGGCAAGAAAATGAGGGGGAGGGGGGGAAGCCAACCAAAAAAAGGAAATGTAATATCCTGTAAAAATCATAACAAAGCAAAACACCTTTCCAAGGAAAAGAAAACACAAAGGGAAAAAGAATAAACAAAAGGAAAATAAGATATTATGGATTAAAATAAAATTATCAGGAAGGCAAAAACAAATGACACTACAGCTTGGGGAAAGGAAAAAGATCATAAAAAGGTTTGCATTTAGACTCATGGAATTGATTTTACTTGCACTCCTAACAGCTAAATATACAGTATTTCTCTGAAAAACTTTCATGAGTCAGTGTAGAATGAGAACAGAGTAGAAGATGGTAATTTTAAATAATGATTGCTGATGTCATTTGAGAAAAGTCTTATTCCTCTGCATAAAATTCAGCCACTGGGCTTTTGTAGTTAAAATAAAAATACTTTCCACTAGAATTTTTTACAGTGAGTTATAAAATCTACAAGAAGAAGAACAAAAGCCGATGCAAGACATGCAAGGCTGGGTGATGTGTGCTGTTCTACAAGTGTTATTTCTTCAATTGATTTGCTTTTACTTGTTGATTTCTCCATGTATATGAATCTTTCAAAAAATTCACTGATATCGTCAGTGGGCTAACCAAGAACAGAGCCACTGTTCTCAGTAGGGACAGTAGATTGTATGAAAACAAGTCTTATACAAACAGAGGAAATATCATTGCAAAATGTATGACCCAAAAGGGCTTACAGCTGTCTTACAAAGAAGCTTGGCAGCCTAAATCAGCCATAGCTGATTTCATTTTGTGACAGACTTGAGAGATAATCTTTATGAAGTGAGGACTGACAGGAGACCACAAGTTTTAGCAAATAATCCAAGTTCTGGACCATGGGAGATACACATTTGAAAAACTTATAGAGGAAAAACCTCAAGAAGGGTGATAGAAGGTTTCAGCTCCTGCTGCTGATTTTGTGAACACTTGAACAGTGTCAAGGGCACGGTTCCCAACACACTGGCACCTGCCATATGTTGGCGCCCACTATATGTGTAAAGATATTCACCTCTGGCATGAAACATCTTGGGACAATGTGAAGTGTGACAATATCAGCTCTTGAGTAGAGGATTTTCATATTACCATCTGCATTCAAATGCAGAAGTGGTTCAGATTTACAAGGATTAAATAGTAATGGCATGTATGGACCAGATACAACACGGGGCTCCACAGTGCCAGGTGTGCCATTATATGATCACAGTCCAGCACAATCAGCACAAATGGCCCAAGCCCTGGCAAAATGAGCAGACATTCACCAGCCCACCCGAGCCCAAGTCAATACCTCCCCATGGAGCTCAGCAGTTTGACCCAGCACACCCTCAGTCCTTTTCCTGACTCCTTGTTGGGACGTTCTTGCAATATCTGGGTCTGTTCTTAGTTAAGGACAGGAAAAGAATGGAGTGAAGTTGCTGTTATTTGCCTTACATATCAGTGCCATGGAAGAGCACAAAGAATTTGCCTGAATTTTTACATACTCAGTCTATATTTTCACTGTTTTCTGTCTCTTCCAGTTCCTGTAGAAGTCCCAGATGCAAATAGGCCCACAATAAATGGAACTTTTTCATCAGCCACAGCACTTTGAAGCTTGTAAAACTTCTCAGACTTTCCATTTCCATATAAGCTACAATAATTCTTGCTAAACTTTGTATTTAAAATAACTGTACTCTGTATATATATTTCCCTGCATTACGTAATAGCAAGTGAGATCTGGTATCTAACACAGGGCTGAGTGGTTGGGTTTTTTTTGGTTTTTTTTTTCAGGGAGCTACAATAACTCCATATGCCAAAACATTTAAATAGCTCCAGTTTTTTTTTTTTTTGTAAGTGGGAATAAGGCATATGTAATTTTCTCCATATGAATTTTTAACCTGCTATCTCCCAAATTTCTTATAAGCAATGTGAGTATGTAAAGTTACTCTTGTTCAAACAAAAATTAAACTTGAGATGAATATTTACCAAAACCAGATTTTCCACAGGCAACATAACACAACAAATAACTATCATGTTTTTAATGACAAGATACCTGGAGAAATCCTTAGCAAATGTTAGAAATGGGCATGTTGATTAAGGTAACTGACAATACAATGAAACTGATTGAAGTTTTATTTCCCTAAGCCCATAATGCCAACAAAGTAAGGGCTTGCAACACTATTTTTCATAATGGAAGAAAATAAGCATATTTCTAGCTGGTGTGCTTGGTTATCAACTTTAACCTTATGCAAAGACAAGACATGGAAAATGCTGCAACTCTTAGCCAACTGTTCTTAGTTTACTTGAGGATGGGTTCCTGCTTACAGTTACAATAACCACAGTTGTTTTGGCAAGCAAACCACTGCTAATTTACTAAGCATCATACTCACCTACACTGTTCTAGACTTCAAATCTCTTATCTGACTGTCTGTGGTCCTGCTTACTGACTTCGTTTTCCATTTCATAATTCGTTTTCCATATAAGATTTTGTCCTGTTCCTTCCCTAGCCAAATTTTGCATCTAACCTCACCCACACATACTCACTAACCACGTGAAGCCAGCTGGGAAGCATAAGGGTGACCAAAAAGGTTATTAGGAAGAAGCTTATGGGGCTGAGACATGGAAGAAGGGCCAAAATAGAGATTTATGGCCCCAAAGTCCTAAGAGAGGGAAGTGATCGAGAAAAAAGGAGCAGTAACTTGCTGAGAAAAGTTCAGACAAACACTCCCAGAGGAGAGGAAGTCTAATTTTTGAAAGGCTTTTAGCAGTGGGCTTTTCTGCCCCAGATGAACCTCCGTGTTAGTGTCTGCACAATTTCCTCCTTCAGCATACATGCCTTCTCCAAGCTGCCCTCCCACACCCCATCCCCCAAGTGGCCATTTTCACCTCGTTTTCAGCAAAATGTCAGAAAGAGTAAGGTTGGAGGGGATCACAGTGGGTATCTGGGATTCCTGGTCAAACAGGATTATCCTTGCACTGGATTAGGTGCAAACAGCTCTTAAAGGTGTCGGTGAGGGAAGGAGAAGCCACTGCTTCTCTTGGCAATCTGTTCCAGTGCACAATCACCTGCACGGTAAAGTGTCAGTTCAAAATTGCAAATAAAGAAAAAATTCCCAGTCCAAAGCTGAGTCATCATGCTGAGATACAGCCAGACTGGCTTCCACCTTGCTCCTGGGTTTAATTTCCCATTGGCCATGTGCCGTTGCAGCTCTGAGTCAATTAACAGGAAAACACGGTGAGAAGAGATGCAAATACACAGAAGCTCTGTGACTATGGACAAGTTGTAGCTTTATTATGCTCTCTTCCTATGCCTCCTCTCCTCTTGGCTTTTACTTGCCTTTTGGTTAGCTTTTTGTTGTGTCACCTCTGCTTCCACTTTGGCTCCCCTTCACTGGCATGAAGTGCTCTGCTGCCAGAGCTGAAAATGCTGAGCCAGCCTCAGGGGTCTTGTGAAAAATGCTGCTCCATTGCTCCATACAATTTAGCTCTGTGTTATTGCTTGTAAAATAATCCTCTTTTAAATACAACCACCTTACAACCACTTTACAGCCTTCTGTGGCAATGAATTCCACATGCTTCTTAAAGACCACATACTTCATTTTATTTACCACTCATCGTATTCTTTGCATAGTTATTACAAGCCAAACAGGGAGAGATACACACATTTATTTTACCATTTCACTCTACATTCCACATTCTTAACCCCTTCATCCAACCACCTATCAAAGATGAGCAAGATTGCTATTCTTATTACTATTTAAAAATTTAACATCAATTCTACAATCATATAATAAATTAAAAGATTCTCCACAAACTCCTTCAGATAGGATATTGTATATTTTGTATATGCAGTTATCATATCTTGATTCACTGATTAAATCAAGATTCTATATTTCCTTTTACTGAAAGGTTTTAATTACTTCTTTTAAATAATCCAAAATGTCCTTTGGAGAAATATATATTTGAATTAGGAGTGTGTGAAACTTGTACATGGGTCACAGATATCTAATAAATGTGCCATAGTCCTTTCTCCATCATATTTCAGTTGTCTAATGTGAATATTAAAGCATTATAATTCATTTTCTGGGAAATTTGTTCCACTAAGGATTTCAGAACAGTTCTCCTACCAGAAAATCCACCTTGACCTACCTTGCCAAGACCCCTGTTGAGTCAATTTAAATAAATTAGTATAACAGCTTGAGTTTTCATGAAAAAGAGAATTGAAATAACTTCTAATTTGACAACATTTATATTTATTTATTCATTTACTTACTTACTTACTTATTTAGCCTTACTCTCATTATGTCCAAGATCTTCATTTCCCTCACTTTAACACATCTCATTTGGAATAGAAAAAACGCATAGGAGACCCTCAAAATATGAAACCTGTCCAAATGGAAAGTTCTGGCACTTTGGCTCTTGCCATTAAGCACTTGGTGCAAGCACCAGAGCCGTAGCCCTGTGGTGAGTGTGTGCCAGCAGTCTCTGACTTGGCCTGGGGGGTGACTGCAGATCCTGCAGCCCTGGTCACCAAAGGTCTCCTGAGTATTGGAAGCAGGAGACAGTCTAAGGCAGAGTCCTGTGGCAACAAGGATTATTGTGTACTGGTGAAGGTGTGAAAAGGATGTATTCAGCTGGTGAAGGTGTGAAAAGATAGACTGTGATTTCTCTCTTTAAATGTACCTGTGTGCCCCTCCTAAAATCTCAGACTCTTGACCACTGGCATTATAATCTTCTGCTCCTTCCACAGAGGAGTTTTCATGTTTCTTCTGCTTGAATTAATGCTGTTTGGTGTTGATCTTCTTGCTAAGACTGATTACATTAGACTTAATAAAAAAAAAATAGAAGGAAAATCATACATTGCTGTGCCATACTGTGCAATTTCAATTATAGCAACAACAACAAAAGGCAACAGACAGCTCACAGTCATTCAGAAAACTTTTTTTTTTCCCTATTAAGAAGACATTAAAAATCTTAATTCTTCACATTCTCAGTTTGGCTTCCAATGAAAAGTACAGCTGATTGAAATGCTAATGAGGGAAAAAGGAGATGAACAAGGAAAGGATTCTATGAATCTACAAAGATGGCTTTGCAAAGACACAGAAAAAGCTAATTATTAGAATGTCTGTCATCAGATATTATCATGTCTGTCATCTGGTACTACCAGAAATGCTGTGTGGTGACCTCCTGGTGTATGCTAGGAATTGCTCACTTGCCTGTACAGGAACTAATCTTATTTTCATAAAGATGAGTAGATGGTGATAGGAATTTTTCTTTTCAATTTACTCTTTTTGTCTTAAATTTAAAAAAAAAAATAAAATAAAAGCATAAACATTTACTTATTTCTTTATTTTTTTTATGTAAAATCATCACTTTTTAAGCTATGGGGACTTTGTTATGGTTAAATGTAAACAGCCTGACCTTCTTATTATTTGAACTTTATACCTGCATTTTTGATGGTAACAGGAATTCAGCAGGGTTTTACTTCATGGTTGCACTTACAGGGTTGGGGACCTGATAATATTACAGCTAATTGTCCTAATGACAACCTAACCCAGCAACAAACCCTGTCATTTCCTCTTAGTTCACCTCCTCCTTCTCCGGATACCTGTACACGTGTAAAACAATGTTCATCTTTACTGGTAAGGCAGCCATACAAAGAGCCATCCTTTTCTGAGATTTCAGTGGGAAATCCAGGAACAGAGGCCTTAATTCTGTGTGTAAGGATAATGTTCTAGAGACTAGCAGTGTAATCTCAGAATTTATGAGATCATTATCTCAAATATTATATCTCAAATATTTCCTGTATTACAAAAAACTTAATCTTTTAAAGATATGTCTTTGTATGGCTCATGAGGTTTTCAACTAGATAGTAAACATTTATAAGGAGAAGAAAATCTTCATTCAAAGAGAAATCAGTCAAGAAATCTCAGTGTCAAAAATGTTGGATCAAAATGCTACAGCCTTTGTACGCAAACATTTGAAAAAAATGCATTCTAGTTTGCACAAAGTAACTTGATTCATCTAGTATAGACCCACAGGATCATCAAGGTTGGAAGTGACATTCCAGATCATCCAATCCAACCATCAACAAACACTTCAACCATACACCCAAGTTCCACATCCAGACACCTCATTTCCAGAGATGGTGAATTCAACACATCACTTGGCAACTTATTCCCATTCCTAACCCCTTTTCCAGTGATTTTTTTTTTTCAATATCTAATCTGAACCTCTTCTGGTGCAACTTAAGGTAATTTCCTCTCATGCTTTCACTTCATACATGATTGAAGACACCAAACCCCATCTCACTATAACCTTCTTTCAGACAACTGTAGAGAGCAGTGAGGTACCCCCTGGACCTCCTTTTCTTCAGACTAAACAACCTCAGTTCCCTTACAGGACTTGAGCTCCAGACCCTTCACCAGCTTCATTTCCCCTCTTTGCATGGCCTCCAGTACTTCAATGTCATTTTTGAAGGGAAGGGTCCAGAACTGAACACAGGATTTGAGGTGTGGCCTCATCAGTGCCGAGTACAGGAGACAATCCCTGCCCTGGTCCTGCTGGCCACACCATTGCTGATACAGGCCAGGTGCCATTGGCCTTCCTGGCTACCTGGGCACACACTGGCTCATGTCCAGATGGCTGTTGACCAGCACACCAAAGTCACTTTCTGCTGACCCATTTTCCAGCTGTTCTGCTGAAGCCTGTAGCACTGCCTGGGGCTATGATCCAAGTGCAGGACTCAGCATTTGGCTTTATTGAACCTCGCACCTGTGGCCCATCGATCCAGCCTGTCCAGATTCCTGTGCAGAGCCTTCCTGCCCTCCAGCAGATCAACACTCTAACCCAGCTTGGTGTTACCAGCAAACTGATTGATGGTGCCCTTGATCTCCTTGTCCAAATCCTTGATAAAGATATTAAACAGGACAGGCCCCAGCACTGAGCCTTGGGGAACCCACCAGTGACCGGCCACCAGCTGGGTGTGGCACCATTCACCTGCACTCTCTGGGCCTGGCCATCCAGACAGTTTTCCTCCAGCAAAGGGTGCACCTGTGCAAGCCATGGACTGCCAGCTTCTCCAGGAGAATGCTGTGGGAGATGGTGTCAAACATTTCATTGGAATCTGGACAGACAACAGGCACAGCCTTTCCCTCACCAACAAAGTGGGTCCCTTTGTCACAGAGATCACATTGGTCAAGCAGGACCTGTCTTTTGTAAACCTGTGTTGGCTTGGCCTGTTCCCTGCATGTGCTGTATGGTGTACTCAGAAAGATCTGCTCCATGACCATACTGGTACTGAGATCAGGATGACAGGCTGGCAATTCCCTAGATCATTCTTCCAAGCCTTCTTGTACAAGAGCATTATAATTTCTAATTTCCAGTCAAGTGTGACTTCTTCCTTTAACCAGAACTGCCGGTAAATGAGTAAAAGTGGCTTGGTAAGCTCTTTTACTTACTCATTACTTTTGGGAGCATCCCATCTGGAAAAAAGTCATTAAATCTATTGAGTTTAATAAAGAGCAAAGGCCACTTTGGCAGTCTTGTTGATTCCTGTAGTATTGGTTTAGGTAGAAGGGACTTGTGAACCTAATAACAGTGGAGGCTTCAAGCCTGAACTCTTCACTGGACATGGACATTCAGCTTCCCTGTAAAGGGCCTGTGCTGTTCACAGCCACCTCTGCAACACAGCGTAGCTGTAATGCCCCACCACTGAGATAGTGACAGCACACAATGGTGGAAGACAGGGTGAGACTGTTTTCCCAAACACATGCAACTTCAGAAAAGCTTTAAACAGCTTAGAGGCAATAAAATATGAAACTCTGAAAAACTTATAAATTAATCTAAAAAGTAAGAACATGCAAATGTGAGAATTTACTCTTGTAAATGAAAGCTAATTTGCATACAGATGTTGTTAAATAATACTGATGCTAAATCCAGTTTGGGGGACTTAATGTGTTTGCTTGCATTATATATTTCACATCTGTTAATCAAATCCTCATATCTGCAGAGGTGGATTTTCTCATAATTAGTGGAAAATATAACAGCTTTATATAAAACAGACTTAAAATGAAAATTGTTTTGACACTTCCACACAAGTGATAATCCTGATAACTTTATATGGACACAATCCAAGCCTGACAATGAAAAACCAACAAAAAAAAAAAAATCCAAAGAAAGAAAGAGAGAAAAAAAAAAAGCAACAATATAAAACCACCCACAAAACTGTTGGAGTTTTCTTTTTCTTGGTATTTAGGTGATTTTCTATGGCTTTACATGAGAAGTGATTTTATAGCCTTCTTCAAGCTGATTGTCCATGCACTTCTAAGTATTGGCAAACGTTGAACATATGTAGGTCAAAGGCACTCTTTTCAATCATATTTCATTTTTATGTGCAATGGCTTTATATTAAAGTAGCAGAAAAGAAGCAGTATAAGCCCACAGCAGCAAGACTGCTCTTGGCCCTGCAGGAGAACCCTGTGTCTCTCAACCTCACAGGAGATTGCTGTGCTCTGTACAAACTGTGAGCAACTAGATTTGGGAGAGGTTTTTATTAGGCAGATGTGCGCAGAGGTGTGGGGTTTATACTTGAATTCTTATGTACATCCAGTCCTGATTCTTGCAGGCCCTCAGTTTCCTATTTGCAAATGAGAAATATTGCAATTATTGCAGCACTTATAAATATAATTTGAATTTTAATTAATGTCAACTTTGAGAAAGCACTGTAATGGCTATATAACTCTTCATGAAGATAGTCCTGTATATTAGATATATTCAATACCTTATAGGAATCATTCATCACTTCCCAAGACCAGGGCATCAATGCCTATTTCTTTCCCTACTTTTACCACCCACATATAAACTGCCAGCCTTCTTTTTTCCTTTGGGTTTTCCAGATCCATCCGGGAGCAGTGCTCATGCATCTGGCTAAAAGTGGAAAATTATTTCTTCTAGGAGAAGCCTATCCCAGTGTTGGGAGGACATGCCTTGTCATCACATGGGCAGGAGAAAGAAGTAGCTCCCCTTTGTACAGCAGAGATACCGAAAGAGTGACTTACAGCAGACCTGCCCCGAGGGGCGCTGATGCAGAACTCACTCAAAATGACTAAGGTGCTATATATCTTACTCCATAACTCCAGGAACTTTGCCTCAGCCAAGTTACTGTCTCTGTCTCTCCTACTAGGGAGACAGAATTTGAAATGGTCTTCTAACAATATGGAGTTAGAGTCAATCAACAATTTATATACACCACTTTTCTCTTTTCCCTAAAAGTGGTCTTTGAAAAAAAATTATCCACTAAAGTTTCCACAATTCTTTTCTGCAGCATTTGCTTTCAAAATATATTTTTTAATTGGCTTACCATAAAGAATGTTCAGGACAACCAACAAATTTTGCAGAATAGTTACCTAAAACTTCCAACTTAAAAAAAATCACAAAGCAAAATATACATATTCCCCTTTCCCCCCAACGTGTAAGACCAGTAGGAAACCCTCTGCTTAAAAATATCCACCCTTTAAGATATGCAATGATATTCACCTGGTAGATAAATGTACTTGGCCTTTTTGCTATAAGGCTGTTTCTGCTTTCCATTAAACAAAATAGCTCTAATTATATTTTCTTGCTTTTCACAGTAACTAAACTCCATGAATAGGTGTATGAAAATAGACAGCTATAACACACAAATGTAAAGTCACATTCAAAACCTCATTCACTTCACTAATTGCAGATGATTATTATAAAAAATGTGTTAGTGCTTACTATGACCTGCAAAGGGGAAAACAGTGAATCAATCAAGATTGCAATTATGTTCTGAATACCATTAATAACCAGACTAAGATGAGCATTCAGCAGATAATTAAGTTAAAACATACAAGTTTGTTGTGTTGTTTTCAACAGACCCCACAGCAGTTTTCCATCCTGTAGTTCATCACCCTCATGTGAGTTTTCCCCAAGCATTTCTCCAGCAATACAATGCAACTCCAAAGAATTATGAAGCCAGTAAAAAGAACAGATTTCCCAGGCACCTCCTTAAAGCAAAGAAGTCGGTAGTGATTTGTTTGTTTGATCATCTTCTCTCCAAATAAGCCAGACAAAAATTAACAACCTGTGAAGAGACACTTGCCCTCTGCAACAGCGAACAGGCAGTTGTGCAAAATGGCCAGCAATGAGCTAGAAAATGCCCAGAAGCTTCACCCTCTTAATAATCCTTGTGAGGGCTCTAAAGCTAAATTTAAACCTGTCCTCATCACTGATGCTCTGAACTGAGGGGTGTTTGCCACAGTCAGCAAAACTGTGCTTGCATCAATAATGGGCTCTTCTGCAGTAGAGCACTGAATAACTGACCTCTGTGGAGCTGTGCTTTCCTGATGAACTTGCTCCTTCTCACAACATTGGTTTTGAGTTAGAAGAGGTTTAAATTGTCATAAACATTTCCCCTTTTATATTTTCCTTAGGTTACTATTGAGAAACTGTATTCAACCCTGCTCTTTTTGAGGATAGATTTTCCCACCTCACATCTCATTTTTATTTCCTTTAACCACTCTCAGCTGTTCACAAGTTTTCTTTGCTGAAAAAAAGTCATGGAGAAGAAAAAAAAACCAACAAACCCAAAAGCACAACAAAACAAAACACTTCAAATTGGCTCAACTACCTTTCTGAAAGTTAACTGAATATTGAAAAGTTATTTTCAATTACTTTTTTTTTCATTCTTCACTTTATACCCAGCTGCAAGAAAGCATGAAAATGTAGGATAGATGTTCAAGCTTGTGTTCTTCAAAGAGAACACAAATAAAAAATGGGAAAAAAACCCAAAACCAGTTTGAGCCTCTCTCAAAAAACAGCAGGCATGTTTGATATTAATCAAACTCAATACATATCATATTTGATAACAATAAGATTCAATACAAAAAACAAACAAACAAATAGTCTGCATTTTCTGAAAACATTTTCTGAAAAAATTTTGAATTAATAAGTGTTATGAATTATTTCATAAAAGCACTTACATATCAACGTTAATTGATAAAATAATTTAAATTGGACAATTTCAAAGTATTAATGTTTTAACAGAAAACTGAAAATAGAATTTAAAATTATCTAACAGAAGTCTTGAGGCAAACATAGTTACTTTAGTATGGGCAAATAGTTACACAGAAGATGTAACACAAAGTTATGAATGCATAGAAGATCAATTTTATTTATTTTACTTTCTGTTTATACACACACATGAAGGTGACTTAAGCTTTCAAAAATATTTGGTTTGAGACTGTGTGAAGAAAAATTAATCCTGAAATTCATGTGATCACACAATGAGCAAATAAGTGGCTCCGTTCCTTCTACACTGTGCAGCAGCTAAGGGCTCTGGTAGATTCCCCAGCCAATGAGATGGGCCAGATCTGTTCTCATTCAGATAGGAAAAGCTCCTAAAATATCTGAATTCCAGTTGTGCCTGCCTCCTTTGTAGCTAAGAGATAAGGGGTAGACTTTCTCATTTTTCATAACTTACAAAGTTGGCAAGCACAACAGGTGAGATTCACGTTATTTAACATGAATAATAGAGAATCTAACTTTCTGCTGAGATTTAGTGATGATGCCCTCCTGCTACCCAAACCTTGGTACATAAACACGATGCAATACTCAAGAGAGAGTCACTTATTGGAAACAACTTCCAGCATATTTTAGATGTTTACCTTAGCACAAAAACATTAGTATTTGATGAATAATATTCTAGAATAATCTACTTCTTTCTACTGACTATTAACAATCCCTCAGTACCTATTTAAATAAGTACTTTCATACTATGAACCTCTGAAATAACTGAAAGGTATTTTCAGAAGTCAAGCACTTTCTACTGAAACATTATTTTCTTGCCTCAACAAATTCATCACTTTCCAATGGAGTTTTGTTGATTATGTACTCCTAGAAGCTTTGTGATAATTAATTATAAATGAGATGACAGAAATTTAATCAATTCCATTAAAAGACTATATCACATTCAAACTGTATCATGTTAAGATTTGTTTTGAACCATCTCAGCTAAGTATCTAGCACTTGTTTCTCATACTCTGTGAGCATTGTCTTTGGGCTTGCACAGTTTTCCTCCTGAAGCTGCCAGGCGCATTCAGATCTTTATGTACCAAGAGACCTAAACAACTAAAAGGAAAGCAATCAGTCAGCCTGTCTCGGTGTAATTCCAAATTGCACTATAATGGCTATGTTAAACTTCTTCAGAATGTGAAAAGGACAGGTCAGAGCTTGAGTAAAATAAGTTTCATGGAGTCACTTTGGAGCACCATAGCAAGAATCAGTGTACTGCTGGAACTATCACCTCCATGAGATATAAAACTGGTTACTTGTGGCTATTGAAGGCTCCAGAGCTTTTTTTTCCAAAAGTGAAAATGCTAACAATGGTTTTCTGTAATATCTGAGTAAAGCAATAGCACCCTAGCACACATCCACAGTGACTATCACGGTGAGCAAAATAAGGGATTGTGATTCTGCACTAAAAATAGGACAGCAGAGAATTTCTGTCTCAGCAGCAGGAAGATTTAAGTAGGGTGTACTAGCCAAGTGACTTTGAACGCTGACAGCTCCCTGTACATCTGTCATTCTGCAGCCACTGCACACCCAGGGCTCTCACCAGGCTCTGCCCCTTCCACTCTTGTGTGTGGAACAGTCAGAGCTGCACACCATGGGTGGCTGCTAGATAGCCATAATTTCACAGTCAATTTTTTAAGATATGTGTGTATCTAAAACTGCTTACAGGTCAGGTAAGAGATTCCATAGGAAGAAAAAAAAACCAACAAAACAAAACACCCTGATTAAAATTAATAACATTTATTTTGAAGTTACACTTTTAGAACTTTGGACAAGATGTGGGAAATTTGTTTGTACCTAAATAGCAGAGATATTTATCAACCCTTCTTTTTATTTACTTCTGTGATCACTCATTTTTTGAGGAAAAGATTTGCAGGCTAGGAATTATTCTTACAATGGATTGTTATTCTGGATTAAAGTATACTCTAAAGAACAGTCAAGAACATGACAATTTTCATGACAAATTCTTCTATATTTAACCCTCTAGTAATAATTTGCTTTGTTATGGTGTGAGACCAGCGGTCTCAAAAGACCTGTATATAGCTGTGATATTTGGCTTTAGACCAGATAAAACACTAAAACTGGTTTTCTGGTACAGAGCATCAGAAAACTGAATTGATGTGACCATTTCTTTAAATCCTGAGAGTCAATATAATTTACACAGCTACACTAGATAAAGAATCTGTATTGTCTGTTCAGCAGCATATTTTCCAATAACAGCACTGGCCAGAATAATTCTTGTGCAACACTTAGTGCTACAATATCTATTTGGAATAGTTTTTTGAGGTTTCATCTGTTAACAATCAATTTTGCATTACATGGTGGGGTTTTTTTGTGTGGGTTTTTTGTTATTGTTGTTATTTGTTTGTTTAGGTTTTTTGTTTGTTTTTTTAATCACTTGGTAAATGTCGTAAATGTTACAATTATTCCAGAATAAAATAATCTGTATTTTAAAATGCACTGTCCATGAAAGGAGTTATTCCAATTTAACTACTGTTAACTTATTTATTCCACTAGAGCTATCCCAGTCCACTTTCTTGCAGAGACAAATTCAGAGACAGCAGAAATGAGTTTGAAATACTGTACACAAATGTGTTAAATATATTTTATAGCTTTAATCAAAGTCTCACTTCTGCATTTACATTTTTATAACTCTTTTAAAGAAACATAAGACTAGGTATTTGTTCTGGGATTGTTTCTTTTGGGATAGCAACTTGTTGTTAAATATTTCATGACATTTCACAAGAATTGGTGTTGATGCCAATTTCTCAGCGAGACTCTAGCTCATGTAATTATATTCTGCTTTTGTAAATTACTCCTGAAGTTTCAATTTTATGTTATCCATTTTTCTTCCTTATTTTAAGATATTGAGCTTTGTTTTTATGTACTGTTATACATGTTGAACTTACCTGTTTCAGATTCTACTAGTGAGTGATGTGGTTTTAATAAATACAACTTGTTTCAAAAGAGCAATATAGACATTAGTTATTAGACTTTCACTTTAAATTCATCAGATGAAAGATGCAATCATAGTATAATCTATTGCTATGCTGTTCTCCATCACAGCTTTTCTACTTAAGAGCCTATAAGATTTACCTCTTTCTTGAGAAAGAGGTTTTTTTTTTCTGTCTAAAGTATTTCCCAAAATGTTACAGAAATAAGGTATAGAGAGAAAAGGCCAAATATAGATTGAAATTTAATATTTTTCCTTGCAGAAACATTTTTAATGCAGAATCAGAGCTGCTGTAAGTCGTGCTGATGACTCTAGATTAAATTGTAGTTGACCCCTTCATTTTTTAGGTAGTTTTAAACTAATACATACAAGAAAAGAGACTCTTCCTTATGAATACTAAGAATATTATGATCTAAAAGTTAGATTTTTTAATTGCAAACTGAGATGTATTCACCTGTGATGCATTCACCTGAGAAAGAAAAAATGGATTGCCTTGAGCCTTTTCAAATAAGTTTTTTTCTGATGTGTTGCACTACTGCTTTGCTAATACATAATTTCAATATTGTCTTCCAAATTTGTTTCACTATCCTTTTCATGACACACTTTCCTATTGATCAACACAGCAGCTGAAAAAGAAATTTGGAACTGTGTTTCTGGGTTTAAAACTACATCTGAAAATAACTTGTGGTGGCACAACTCATCATAATTGTTGGCTCCCTCAATGGAATAAAAATGAAAGAACCTGAGGTAAAATTTATCCTTTGTAGAAGACTGTATCTTTAAGTGTCATTGAATTCCAGTTTTGATAAGCGGGCACTCATTGCACAACAGCAAGTTTTACCTTTAACCAAGATAAAGATTCCTTAGAGAACCTTCTCAGAGTAGAGTTGGTACCAGAAAGGGATAAAATGTGCACTTTGGTGATCAGCACTGGATTTGTTTGGGAAAGATGTCAGTCACCAAATCTTTCAAGATGGCATCTCGCCCAAACTTAAAATCAATCTATGACAATAAGTTCCAGAAATTAAATCATGTTTTCTGTGTCTGAAGAAGTTACAATTGTAACTTGTGTTTCCTCTTGTTTTTATCTCATTTACATCTGTGCTATCCAAGGGCCAGTAAACAGTCTCCTCAGAGAGGGGTTTGTTGCTAGAGAGGCTTGCATTAGCAAGGTGGGACCAAGTGAATTAATTCTCTGATATTTTCCATTCCAACAACAGCAAGACAGAGATCCTGAAATCCTTCCCATTCTTTAAGGTCCCACTGGTTACTCTGTGAACAAAGCATTGATGAGGAGATTTTATTTCAAAATTATGAATTTCATGTATTAACAGAATGGTTCTTCTGTTTGCTGTTTAAAACATGAGTAAATGGAGAACTGAGGGAAAGCCAGACCTTTAAATTAGGTCTCAAGGGAAACAAAAATTTAATCCCTGCACATTGTAAATAAAGCAGTCTATTCCAGCCATTATATTTGCTAAACAATGGAAATTATAGCAAACACTTCAAATACAATCAACTCAGACATCACAAATGATTCTTCAGAGCAAACACTTTGGGTCTGTGCACACACATTTGATAACTGATAAGGTTTTCTCCTTAGCTGTGATACTGGTGAGCTTCATGAACATAAACGAACTTGGAAAAAAATCCCTCCAGTTTGTCTGGGGCTAGAGGCAATTGCACCCCCGCTTATAGAAAGTATTTTGTATTGACTGTGCAGTTATCTAGGATGTCTGCACTGTCATGGTTCACTTTTTAACTACAGTTCAGGTGAGAGAATTCAAGAGAATCTGAACTTCAGAGAAGGATATGAAAGGTTCTGATTTTACTCTTTAAGTTTTCTGCAAACAAAATTATGAAAAAATTACAAAAAAATCCAAGCAGTTTGTTTAGTGTGGTTCAAATTACAATAGCTATGTATATCTACATTACAATCCTTTTTGGGGTTTTTGTTTTTTGCAGCTTCCTGTTCATCTTTTTTCCTCTCAGATTTTCATAGTTTTCTGTCATTTCATGGCTTCATCATGACTCTTTCTGACAAACCTTCTGTTGCTGCAAGGTGCACAAAACATGCATATGCAAGGACTGAGCAGAAAAGGGCCAAATTTGTCAGAAGTACAATAATTGCCCTATTTAATGTATGCATATGTGCTTTCACATTAAAAGCATGGTGCTTTTTATTATTATTTATATTTATAAATTATATATTTATTTATTATTTATAAACCTGAATATTTAAATTCAGGTAATCAGTAGAATTGTGAGTAAAGAATATAAATACCTGGCAAGGTAGTCCATGGAATTTTAAATTTTCTATTTTAATATAGTTTTCCAAATCAAGAAGATGAAGGAGACAAACCCCTTCAAGGACACCATCTTAGGAAGAGCTTATACAATTTGATGACAAAATCCACAAGGAGACACTTAAATACACTTATTTTGTCTCCAGCTTGAAACCTTTTCTTTTCTTTTGGCTGTTGGTCTCCCCCAAACAGCCAAAACAGTTATGTCAGACCTCTGTGTTGACACTGGTGTTCTAGAGGTTGGGCTTCCATTCCACAGTGTCAGGAGAGAATGAATGGCAACAATTCTGTGACTTCCCCAGTGAGAAAAGAGAGCTGCAGGCTCACCACATTGTGAATCAATAGCAAACTTCTTACTGTAGTTCTGTTAATTAGTCTGAATACTTTTATGGACTGCACAAATAAGAAAAGAATATAATTTTCTTGATATGGCTGAAGGGGATCGGTTACTGATGCTGTCTCCCTATTTCTTTCTCACTCCCTCTGTATGTACATATGTATGCATGTTTATACAGTTGCATGCTCTGAAGACAGCTTCTTAAATACACAGTTAAAAGCTTGAAAGACATAAATGAAAAACACTCCAATTTTTTTCACTTCAAATTTAACTTTGATAGGAAGGTTGACAGCTACTTTCAAAAGACTAATTTTAAAAAAGAATTATTAAAGCAAAAAGGTATTTTCCTTTTAGGGAAGGCAACACAAAAGGTTAAATATTTCCTTCAAGGTTCTGTTATGGCACATTTTAATTATGACCTGTTTTAATTTGTGTCTACTGAATTTCTGTTTTAAACTCTGCTTTCTTCCATGCAGATTTAATATTCTTAGTTACAGCAGCATTACATCTCTCTAGAACTGGAGCTGTGCAGTAGAACAGGAGAGGGAAATTTGTGGAGGACGAAATACTAAAATGGGATCATTAAAATCTAATACTAAATATGAATGCATCTTGACAGACTTATCATCCTTAGAACTCATGTACTTCCATCCTTCCAAGATAATCACATAGTAAAATAATTTCTTTTTGTCCCCACTGAAGAACAAGTGACATAACAAACCATAGCAGGAAATGCTAAAAATAGATACTGACCAAAAATGTAACTTGGTGTGCTTTTCTTGTTTCTCTTGCTTGTCTTTCACACACATGTTCTTTTCCATTGTTTATTTTTGCATTTTGTTTTTAAAAATCACTGACATCAAAATGTTTTCCTTTACATATATACACATATCAAACATACACACATGTCTATATTGTAAATAAATCAGTGCTAGTATTGCATTACCCTCATCATAGCACCACAATAATACATATTCATTCCTTGGGAGAATGATGTTTAGAAAAAATATGGAGACTCACTAGTATTCAATCTGAGGGGCTCAGTTGGTTATTAAAAAGAAAGGCAAGATTAAAACAAACATTACCATTGCAATAGCCTCTTTGTATCTACAAATGCCAGCTTGGTCTCTAAAGGATATTTCAGGATCTTAACAGGTTTTGCATAAAACTGATGTGGAAGAGTGGGTGTGCAATGGCATTTAACAGAAAGAGCATCCTAAATACGCAGCTGCCTACAGAATCAGGGTGGGGACTGACTGCCAGTACATATGAGAAAAATGTCATACATGGCAAAGCCATTATGCTTTTTGGCCATAGAATGAAAATGAGAGGGATATTGTACTACAACAAGGAGGAATGTGGCACTTTCTGTTGTGTAAGGATTGCTCGCTCCATTGCAATTATATGTGATTTTGGAATTAGACCAAATACAACTAATCTGAAAAGGGTGTAAAAGTCTAGAGCATTTGTTCTCATTATAGATCAAATGTATGCCAGGTACAGAGGCATGATTTTGGAATCCTGATTGGACACCACCATCCATAAAGAATTGCTGTTTTCATACCATACAGAGAAACACATTCTAACCTATTTACCCACAGAAACGACTTCAGGCTTGAACCCAGCCCAGCTCTGAGGCGTAGCCAGCTCCAATGGGTCATGGTGTTTGCCCCTGCACCTCCTGGCTCTGCTGGCTCTTGGTGCAGCTTGTGCTGCCCACAGCAACAGCTTGGTGTCTGTCCCCAGCACCACATACCCTGGCCAACGAGCCACACTTGCACTGACCTCCCAACCATGGAGAAAAGCCCATTTCCAGACCAAACCAACATAGCTGGTAAGTGATGAAGGCAACTGTTATGGCCAGACAAGCACTGAAAAATTTCTGTTGGATTTTAGGATTGCTAAAGTGGCTTTCTTCTGATTTATGCAGTGTGCATCTTTAACTGCCCTTCCCCTGACAGATGAGTACTTTTAAAACTAAACAAACACACAGTGTGACCAGGCATGTCATCAAATGACCTCCTGCTACCATTATTGATGAGTTACACCTGTTTGCCAACAAAAACCCTCCTTATCACTGTCATGTGAGTAATCAGGTAAATGTTTGAGTAAATAAGTCTGCCCAGCATGAGGCCCTGGCAGCTCTCTGCACCGGATGCAGAGGAAAACCCTCTAGAGCTAGTGAGGAGGTAAGGCTCTCCAGTGGCAGAGAAGTTCATTGCTGGTTGTTTACCCATGTTTCTAAAGAGCTGCTGTAAGGACTAAACTAAATTTAAAAACTAAATTTTACAGATCACAGTTTCCTCTAATGGAGATTCTGGCATGGCACAAAGGAAGACACACACACAGACACACACACAGATTTTGGTATTCACAGGCACCCCATCAAAGCAGTCCCTGCTGACCTGGGTCAGGCTGGGAGCCACACAAACAGCAAGGTGGGGTGCCCCCAAGCCCAGCTGTGAACGGCAGCATGGATAATGTTATGGCAACAATAAATTAGCCTTCTGTCCACACAGGAAAAAGGTTCTCATGTCTGCTATTCACCCACCTGTGAGGGAACCTGAGGCCTGGGGGCTTTCCAGCTGCTGGGGCAGTCCCTGGAAACACAGTGACCAAGGACTGCAGTATTTGTTAACAGACCGTCTCAGGTAGTGTCAGAACCAGCTAAATAATGCTTGTGTTAAGATAGCGTATGCTTGTGATGAATGCACAGAATAAAAGAAGGCTTTAAGAGCCCAGCTGAGTAAAGCAAGCAGTCAGAATTTGGCAGCTCCAAAAAAAACCACACTCAGGAAGAGGATAGGTAAGAAAAAAGGAGTAATGGGACCCCTTCCCCACCCATTCCAAAGCATGTCTAGAACACACAAAGGAGCAATCTCTGTCATCACAGGCATTTTGTGCAGTCTTTTTTCAAATATCCCAGAGGAAGTGTGGCGCTGCCCTGCCCCTGCTTTAGCCCCTCTCTAAATATTACCACTTAGCATAGCCTAAGTGGAGTCAAGGTTGCTCTTTTTTTCTTTTTCTCTGAAAATTATTGCTTTGTTCACTACTGAAAATGATAGAGCCAAGTGTTTGTTTTGCTTACCCACTCAAAGAGTAGGTAAATTATTATCTGAAGTTCATGTCACAAATATATTTAGTTCTTATCTTTAGTAAACATTTAGTAACAGTGAAGTTCTCGTTATCAACAAGAGCTACGTACCTAAATCTCTTCGCTCCCACCCTGATGTCTTTTACCCCGGTGATGATAAAATGCTTTCAGTTACAGGGCTCTGCTCACACACAGACATGTGAAAAATGTGTGTGTCAATTGTGTGGCAGAGACACTGTACATTGCATTGCATTAGAGGGCTCGTGATAAAAATTGGTATGAATTATTGGAATACCAGAATGAGAACAGCTTAGAGGACAATGTTCAGTACTGAATATCTTCTAGTGCTGCTATAAATAAAGCCTTATAGACAATTCCATATTATGAACCCTAATTTCAGGAATTTATAAACTAGTTGTTAAAAAAAATCCTCCAGATAACATTTAGAAAAATACTAAGTTTAGATATAAATTTTACTGAATAAGTGCTTAGTTATGTCTACAAATCTCTCTTTGTAAATCCATAATTTTTTATCTATCAGTATTTATCTAAGACTTGTCACACTGGCTTTAGGAACTCTTTCCAAAGACAGCATACACTTAAATTGTTAGCTAATGTTTTTAATGGCAAAATTCAGTGTTGAAGTTTTGATTTCTTTATCTATTAAATCATGATGTCATATTTAAAAAAGTAAAAATTCTCACACCTGAAATTCTGGAATTCCTTGGTGTGTGCCTTGTAGGTGACCAGTGAAAATGACCCTGTCCACTGTCTGCATTAGCACTAGAAATGAGCTGCACAGCCTTTTACTCTCCTTGAAAGAAGGGCTCAGGAGTGTAATTATTCTCTATACTTACAGATCTGGTGCTAAAGTAAAGATATAAATATTGAAACCAAACCACTGTTTTTAAAAGGAGGATATATATTTGAGTCTTTGGGCTTGTGTATCTTTATGTGTCCTTTTAAATTAGTCAGAACATCTACCATCAGGGACATGGCTTATTACCTGTGCTCCAACTGTGCAGAAAGCCCAGGTCTGGCAGCCCATCCAGTGGCCAGGACAATCCCTCCTCCACAGCCTGTGGCACAGGAGTAACACGAGCTGTGGTGGAGGAGCTGGCCATTCAACATCTGCTCACGTTTCAGAGCTGAAGAAGCTCTTAGTCATCCTGATGAGTGCAGTAAGGTCTCATGGGAGCAGCACGCCTCCATGGGGATCTCAGGAGATGGCTGCTGCCATGCTTACATGTTCTCTGTTCCTGTGTCAGCTCCTGTTTGTGTAACTGAATATTTGCCACTGATTGCAGAGGGACAAGCACTTCATCCTCTCTTTCTACTGTCCTCTCAGCCTAGTATCTGCACCCTGCTCCATAAACTCAATTTAAATCAAATGGAGGAGTAAGGACATGTTAGAAAGTCACGGAATGGTATTTGGATTTGCTAGGTACAACAAAGGATGCAAAGGATTAAATAAATAATAAAGTGCTGCAAAAGGCAAATGGACCTCTGCACTGTTCATTTCCCAAATGCAATGAGATTTTTCACTGTTTATGACTTTAATCAAAAAACTGTAGAGAAGCAGTAGTCATCTTTAGTCAGAAAAACCTGTCAGGAAGAGAATATCAGCAAATGTAGCCAGGTATGAGAATAATTTCTAAAATCAACAGAGGCGTTCAGACATGCTACATCAAAATAGTGTTTCAGACAAATGACATGATATTTCTTTGTTTGGAATTTTGTGAGTATTTTGGGTGACACATTTTTAACATCAATTATTCAGAGCTATTATTTAGTGTAACGCATTTGGCTTCTTGCAAACTTTTAATAAATAGTAAGCAAAACAGAGAAACATTTGCAGTAAAAACTAAGAAAATAGGATAGGCTTATTAATTCTCTTTAGACTGTCAAACAGCAACAAATCACTGGGGGAAAAAAAAAGAGTAGACTGATTTGAAAAACAAAAGCAAAAATTAAAATAAAGTATCAATACAACTTCACTGATGAAATTCACTGGGAAAAAAAATGTGGTTTAGTTACTAGAAGTACCCTTCAGGTCCTATGTGGAAGGAAATAACTGTGGCCCATCAGGATGTGGAGGATCAGGCACTCTGATTGCAGGTAAGGTTGAGTGAACCAGTGTTGGGTACAAGAGGTGAAAAGAGAGGCACACTTAGCTCTGCACTCTTGCTTAAAGAGCTGCTTGTAAAGGTGTTGAGGTAAATAGTCACTTGCACAGTCTCCATATCCTGCATCAGTGCTGGGAGAAGTAGAAAAAATGATTTTGTGAGAGGGGAAAAATTCAGGTTACTGAAACCCTTTCTATTAAAGTCTATTAAATAATGTAAAGGTCTTTAACAAAAAAACCCAAAAAGAACCAAAACAAAAACCAACAAACAAAACCCAAAAACCCCCTATGTACCCAGAGATGTACAACTACAGCTTTAGTAACATAGTCAAGGAATATAAAAAATGAACAGTCACCTATCCCAGTGCCTCTGAACAGTATGCAAATCAGTCAGGAATGTCATATAAGAAAAAAAAAAAAAAAATGCAGATAAGTGAAATATTTCCTGGCTCAAACACAAATTCCTCAAAAGCTAACATTTATCCAATATTCAGTTCAGAATATAATATTGCTTTACAATTCCACTCTTCATGCTTAGTTTTTAGAGTTTAAAACACTGAAAGACACTTCCAAAAGACAGCTACTTTTCAATGCCTCTAGCAGGGTCTATCCTTGTTTTGAGCGTATGCTTTCCCAGATAACACACACAAAAATATCCTCAATACATTCAAATCACTGTATTATCCTGAGAAATGGCTTGAATTAGGAGCAGTTCTGCAGAAATTAATACAGCTCCACAGACAGAGCAACAGCTCACATCCTTATATTCATACTACATTGCTAATTACATTAAACAGTTCTGTCTTCTTCCACTTCCTACTAGGAGTAGGCTCAAACTGGACATTTCTCAATGAATTTTATACAATAAAGACAGAAAACTTAAGGGAGTAGATCATAAACTGCAGTATTCCTTTTTTAGTGGGGGTTTTGATAGCTTCAATTTCATAAGCAAAATGGTACAGATCCCATCAAATATTTATTCCTGCTCCCTGTAAGTGCTCTTCATCTTCTAAGAAGACAACTTGCAAGAGAAGAGTATTTGGTCCAATGATCATGAATTTTGTATCAAAGTTATTAGTTCATAGCTTTAATGCTCAAACAGTTGTTTGTAGTGTTCTCAGCTAATTGGAGAAATATTTTCTGTTTAATTTACAAAACTTGTGATTTCTGTGACAGAATCAGAAATATTCTTTTGAGAAACAAAAAGATGCTAGGCTCTTTCCTAGCATCAGAGGTACAGGAAACCTTATGGTCCAGCAGCTACCGAAGCAATTTCAGGCTGGATAACATTCTCATTATTTGGCAGCTTTCTGTGTGCTTTGCAACAGGGAATTCCTAAAAAAACCCCACATATGTACTCAACGTTCAAACAGAAAACAAAGAAGATAGAGGAAACAAAGAGGGAAAAAAGAAGATAAGGACATTCAGACTAAGAATCCTAAATCCCTCTCCATTAAGTGGAGCAAAGTTACTACAACCACAGCTGAACATTAATGCAATACTGCAGAAGAGCAAATGCAAGAGTGCCAGACGATTCCTCATCTTGTACCATCTTGTGACTCAAGCCAAATGGGAATGTGGATTACCAAAGTGCTTGGCTTGAGATGCTGCTAATGGGAAGCTCAGTCTGAACCAAACACCTCATCCTCCTGGCTTGGTTAGGTTGATGTCTCTGGGGATGCTGGAGGAGCCTGAGCCTGAGTGAGACCTGGAGCTTCAGGTGCTTTGGGGATCTGTGTGTACCCTGTGAAAGCCTGAATTAGGTCACTTGGCTGGCAGAGTGATTGCTATTGCAAAAGAGCGCTGCATTAGAAAAACGGTGTGAAAACAGATGACTATTGATTTGGTAAAGGCAAGTGAGCATACTGGTGAAATACATACTCTAGTGTGCATACTTTTGTGATAACAATCGTATTTATCCCTTAGACATTTATGGCTTCTTGAGAAATTTTCTGTTTGTATAAATTTTTTACTTAGGCACCTTATAAAAGTAGAGCTGTGCCAGCATAATAGCCCGTAAAGAAAACACAGTTTCGAGAACTGGACTAGAGATTTTGTGGTTTGCCATCTTAATGTAGTGCCACTCAAAAAGACCAAAACCAGATTTTGAGACCTTGAACAGCCTTTCATGAGATGCAACCAGACCTTCTTCCTTTCTAAAAGCACTCATCAGAAGCGGATCATTAGTTTGATATCAGGTGAATCCAGCTGCTTCCTCTCCATGTATACATTCAGAGAATAAGAAAGCCTTTCTAAAACATTGCCAGCAGAAAATGCACAGCAGAAATTCAAAGGATTTCAGTACAGAGTTTTAGCTCTGAATTTTTTTCCCTCGAAGTGCCACAAGAGATAATATATTAATCATTTGTCAAATTACTATTTTCAAATCCAAGTTGTTCATTATTTTTAGTTATTTAGTTGCATGAGGATAGAAAATGTCATTTATCAATTTTTAAAATATTTTCTACCTATTTCACATAAAAAGCAGATCAGGCCAAAAATTCAGCAAATTAGAGGAAAGACACTGACTTTCAAGTTGTTTAAAAGGTGAATTTCAAATATACAAAAATATTTTAGGATAAAAATGTTGTCATTCACTTACATCTAGAAAACAGACCTGGCAGACTGCTATAACAGGATGGTTGCACATAATTTTGAATATTGTATTAATAAAGCCAGCTGTAAATAAGGATGGTGGCTGTGATAGATAACTGCAAATATTGTGCACTAATACAATTAGTATTAAAAGGAGTTGTGGCTTCAGAAATTTACTCCTGTAGTTCTGATTTGTAAGTAGAATCTATAATGAAATAATAACCTGAACTGCAAATCCACAGCATTCTTCATAGTTAATCAAATGATGCTCCACCGAATTAAGTTTGCCACATAAAGTTAATTCCTTTGGAAAAGTGTACAATGTTTGCAAAAAAAAAGCATTATGAAGACAACTCCTTACACTTAAAGCAATTTAGTCACTACTAATTTTTGGTTTGTGAATGAAAAAAGTATTGTATATTTAGGGGAATTCCTTATGTTTTTTCCACATGGCTGCAAAGAGAAATTGTTGCTGGATAGGTAAGTTCCTATTAAGCTTTCTGAAATACAGTAATGCAAGCAAAGAAATGTGTTTCTAAGTTTTTAGGAATTTGTAGTTGTTGTGTTAGGATCCTTCAAAGAATTTTTTTTTTCTGCTTATGCTCCATTTACAAAGGGGCAAATGATTGAATTTGCTTCACTGAATTGAACTTATACAGCTTCCTGCTGGGTTCTGGGGAGCATTTATGGAACACCACCTGGAGGGCAGCTGCTCTTTTCTCCTAGGCCTGAATATCATTAAATTTCAGCAGCAACATGACACACTGTAGAAAATTTTGTTTTAAGACTGCACTCTTCTGTGCTGTTGTTGTCAAGACCAAAGAGAAGTGGGGGCAGGGAGGCATTTCTGGAAAGCTAGAGTGATAGATTTCACTGCCTTGTCAGCAAATGCCCACAACCAGGAAGAGCAGAAGGACTACAAGTATAAAACTGACCTTTTTTCTTTTTTTTTTTTGACAGTGGGTGAAAAAACAGAAATCTGGAAGAAATGTATTTTGAAACAGTACATTGTCTTTTTGTAAACACAGGTAACTATATTCAAATGTTGAAACATTTGAAGCATTCACAATTTAACTTCACATTTGAGCAGCAGAATATCTTCATTTAAAAGAGAAGAGCAATTGCTAACCTTATCTTACACCTGTGGGTGACACTGGAGCTACCCTAGGAACTCATTTTCTGGTAGCTATTTGCTTAAGCATTTCACTACCAGATAAAGCTGAAGACAAGACTGCAGTGAAATGCTGTGAAGCACTGCATAATGCCTATGTCCAAAGGGACCAAGTAACTGCAGCTCAGACCCTCTATGGATTTTACACATTTTGAACAAGCTTTTTTCATAACTGTTAAGAAACCTTTTGTACCAAGAGGAGAGGCAAGATGGGACCAGCTTGCAGCAACTCACATCTGTTGCTGTGCCTCAGTTTCTTTTCCATCCTCTACTTTCCAGCCTTTAAGCATCAAACCCAATGTGAAGAAAGGACTGCATTCCCTTGGGAATCTCAGCACGGACCAGTTCTCTGTGCTTCTTACATTCCCTCAAGTCTACAGAGGCCATCTTGCTAGTGATAGCAGAAAAACTGGCACAATGGTCAGAGAGAACAATCTGTATACAGTAAATGTTACCAATGTGATTTACCTGCTCAGTGCCTTGCAATAAAATTTTAGTATTTTTCAGTGGACTATGACACTTAACTCCTATTTTTGCACATTTTGACCTCTACATTTCTCTCCTTCTTTCCATGCTGCACCTTTTCTCCTTACCCTCTTTGCCAATTGCATCAGCTCCTGATTCGTCTCTCATTCCTCCTTAGTTCACCACTAAAATGCCTAACAGCAACACAAGATGGTCTCAAAAATGATCTGGAATATTGTAGAACTGACCACCAATTAATAGTGCTATGCCATGATACTGAATACCATAAATGATTGACAATTCCTTCTCAAAGCAAAATTCAAAATTGTCAAAATTTTGACAAAATCATACTGTTACTGAAAACGCATTGCTTTCAACAGCAATGAGAAATTACAGTTACAGATGAGAAAATCTCAATAAACTTAAAATTCACATTTCTTGTTCATTTAATTTAAAAGCTAGTTTCAAATAGAACAGTTGACACAAAGATATTTTACTTTCTTGCAAATTGAAATATCTATACTCTCATGCAACCTTTCTAAATCAGAAGTTTTTATAGAACTCTTCATGAGCAGCATTTCAAACAACAGTTCCAGTTTTGGAACTGGGTAGTCTTTCAAAATTCACAGTGACTACAAGTATTGGCACTTTGAGAACAACAAAGGACCCCAGATCTGGACCAAACAATCACTAGGCTAGGCAGAGTGCCAGACAGAGGCAGCAGGTCATGGATAAATATTTTGGGTTCCTGAGAGAAACAGTGGACTGGTGACTACCTGACTTGGACCTGATGGCTTAAGAGTGCAGTCAGAACTGGCTTTCCCTCATAGCCACCAGAACTACTAATGCTAATTTTTTTGCAAGAAGAAAAGGTATTTGAAACAATTTTAAGTCTTCAGTATTAGCTTAAGAAACCACTAAAAATCAGTGTTGGTAAACACTGATAATAAGTGGACCAGCACTTCCAGTTGATCCGGAATCCTAGATTTAAATACAAAATTATGTTGTTTCTTGAGGGGAAAGAATATTTGCCATTCTGAAAGCCAGAAGGGCCCAGGTGGGAAAAAGGCAGATTCCAAGTGGGGGGTGAGGATGCTAAACTGTCTTCCAAAAGGAAGCAAGAATCAGGCCCACATTGTCCAAGCTTAGTGCCCAGGGAAAGGCTTTTTCTATATTGCAAGAAAACTCATGCTTAGTAAAGTTTGACATTGAATTTGTCTATATTTTTTCTGCCAGAGCAATCTTGCTGGAAATAAAAACCTGCATACAATGAGCACCAAATAATGGATTTTCAAACTAGCATGGAAATGAAAAAGATCTCTCTGGGTAAGACTGGTGTCTAGATAAAATGTAAATTCAATCTCTCTGTGAAGCACTTGTGGATAATCAGAAATGCATACAATCACTAAAATACATTACCAGAATAACACAGAAATGGAACAACATCACAATATTTTTTTCCCTGCTGGAGAATAGAAGTAGATAGTTCTCCCAAATAATTATCTATTTCAAGAGAAAACTGTTGACATACATAAAAACCCCATGCTTCCTTTTCACATATCCCACTCCTTGGGCTGGCTCCAGTTTTGATCTTTACCCTGTCCCCAAATGGGAGCAATTGAATGGTACAAGCTGTCTTTTCAAACGTGACTCCTCAGCATACTTATTCATTTAGTCTCAGGACTTCGGTGAAGAGTCCACAGGACACTAATGGGGAAAATTCCAGGGCTATTCCTGTCCTGCCAGGCTCATTGTGTAGCCTTAGATAAATCATCTTAGCACTAGTTTAGACCTTCCTTTCCTGCTTTGTTTTGTTTATCTGTAAATTGCCAAATGAAGAGCTTGGAGAGCACTCTGAACATGTGTGTAGCTAGTTAGCTACACACCTGCTTCTCTTGAAGTTTGGGAAGTGAAGGAGAAAGGAGATGCAGGGTATTGCAGAAAGGGTTGAACAGACTTCTGTTAATCTTATTCTCAAGAGACAGGGTTCTTTACTGTGAATTTACTGTGCAAGGTGAGGTATATACTGGACTGTTTGTACCTCAATGAAGGGTCTGGCCATGTACAAAGTATTTGGGGAAAGTCTGTGCTTAATGAATGGTTTTCTCTACACACTACTTAGCTGGCAGCAGAGATATTCCCCCGGATCACATAGCCAGGCCCTTCCAGGCAAAGCAGAAAACAGAAATCATGAAGAGGTTTCTGGCTCCCTGTACCATCCTTTTCTGACCAGTACTGATGGTGCAGGGAGAACCCCAAAACTGCACCTGCCTTCTATAAATTGCTGATAATAATTTCTTACCTCAGACTTCACATTGTCGCAAAATATCAACTGCTGTGCAAAGAGCAAGTACAATTAATTATTAATTTTTTGGTTTATTATTGACTGACCACTTTGTCAAACAAACTGTATGATAACCTGTATTAAACTCTTTCTATTTGCTGCTCTGTCTTAACAATTCCTAGTACAGCAAAACTGAAAAAATAAGACCAAGTCTCATCTGACTTACAAAGATCATTAGTAACCATGTCTTGTACACTAGAACTGGATTTGGGCCATGCTGACACAAGACAATCAGTTTTCTATACTTGCAGGATGCTGTAATGAAATGCCTGATTTGATGAAGTTAGAGGCGTTATGATATTTTCATCATTGTGTAATAAAGCATCAGGAAACCTTCAAGCCTCTAATGTTATTGAATATCTTGGTGGTGCTCATATTAACAGTGCACAGTTTGCAATGTAAGGGAAGGAGGAGGGAGGAGAACAGACAGTGTTCCAGCTTTTGGTTTAAGGTGAACAATCTTCCCCAAATTAATTTGTTCTCCATCCTTAGGTAATTGGTACAGCCAGGGTTTTGCATGCACCTCGAACCTCCTAGCATACCCATAAATAAAAAATAGTGGATAGAATAAGTAAATGGTTCTCATTTTCACTACAAAGCAAAGGCTATTAGGGAGAACAGTATGCTTGGGTTTTTTCAGTTACCTGGTTTTGGTGAATATTTAGTTATATTCTTTTAGGAACTGAAAGAACACAAAGTGATTTTCATAGTAATTAGTAATGTGTTTTAATATGCATATACATTTCTAATAGATTAATGACCAAATTTATAAAAAATTAATAAAAGTATAAAATTAAACCCAGTATTAACTGAAGTGCTACTTGCCCAGAGTCACATTCAGCATATTTAATTCATTCCTGAATTCAGTGGGGCTTTATATAGAAATAAAATAAACAGCATTTCTATCTGCCTTCATTGTTTAGCTACTGTACAATTTCTTTTGACTGCTGATATTATTTATAACTAGGAGGCTTATTTGTTTGTTTTCTATTTGGGAAAAAAATAGGCAATGAAACACTTGTTAAATTTATTTCTTCTTAAAACAATGGCAATAGAAAGATTTACATGGACATAACAAAACAAGGACATAAAGAGCTTTATAAAGAACTTCATATAACCTTTTTTTCTCTAAATTTATACAACCAATAAGAATATTATGTGGTTTGTTTCTTTGTTCAATAATGAAGCTCTAATTTCCATTTTCACTGTACAGCTGTTGCACTTCTCTCACTTGGATTTTGCCTGCACAAGCCCAGGCTCAGCACTACCAGCAAGAACAGTCTGGAAGGAGAAGTCAGGGCGGCCCAAAAAGCCCATTCCAGCTTCTCCAAGCTGAGCTGTGCCAAAGCCAGGCAGAAGTGGCTCAGATGGGAACATGGTCAGGGCACCTGGAGCTCTGAGTGGCTCCTGCCTATGCTAAGAATGTTCACAGCTCCATGGGAAGGAGGTTACCTTGTGCAGGCAGCTCAGTGCACCGAGCTCACCGCCTGGGACTCCGTGCTGACCTGAGAGGAAAGGTCACATTATGGCAATGTCCTTGAGTATACTCAATTTTCTGATCAGGAAATGGCACGGGACTTGGGTGGCATTTAGAGCAAAGTCCTTCTAAGCAAAATCCCTGCAAATTTTTGCAGAATCCTGCCCGCTGTCAGTCCTGTAAATTAAAATCTCTCAGGCATATGCCTTAGAGTGGCTTTTCACTTACTCTATAACGTGTATCCAAAGGGCAGTGATGAGCAGATCCAAATCCAGTGAGCACATGGGACATGAGACTTGGTGAGTGTCTTTCCTGTAGGAGGTCATGTTGCTGCCTCCTTCATGCTAGCGGTCCCAAAGAAAACACCCGGTGTCCATTTTATAGGTTCCAATGTTACTTGGCTATCAGTGAGGGCTGGGCCAGCTGCAGCCCTTCACTGCTCTTTAGGAGGAAGGAAAAGCTAAATGATAAATCTCTGTGTCCATGCCTATTCAACTGTGCATATGCTTTGTATCTCCAATGGGTATATTGGTGTGATGCCTAATAAATACATTGTTACGCATTTTTGTCACGTCCTTGCTAAATTTCCACATTCTAAAGAGCCTGATGGACTAAAGACTTCCTTCCCCTCTCCCACCCAACACAGTAAGCAAATCCATTACAATAAGAATGATTATCATTCTAGACTTCACGAAGAGAAGCTTTAAGCATACCGCATAAATTAAGTACAAGATGTAATAAATGCTGTATGAGTTGTAAATAGTCTGCAACTAAGCAGGTTAACTGGCACACAAGTGTGAAATAAGCAGGTTAACTGGCATACAAGTGTGAAATATTACACAGGGAAACCTGTGTGCCCTAAAAGACTACCCTAGGGTACTGACAAATTCTTTACAACATCAAATTACCCATATTAAGCAAACTGGCCCTGCAATTTAGCCAGAAAGTGTCTATAATTGGTTCAGAGTGCAACAGAGTACAACACTTTTTCCTCAGGGACCTGCTAAAACACTGTGGATTTCAAAGTCTATAGGCCAGCAATAGAAATGTATAGCATTATGAATACACTGTCACTTTGAATTGTTCTGATTTTTGTGGAAGATTTCATATCAATCAAAATAAAACATGTTAAAAATAAGTGTTTTCCATTTAATTTCATGTCACTGGTGGCTGAATAACTAATATTAAGATTTTTTTTAATTCACACATTAAACTTACTTGCATTATTTTTTCAGCAGTAAACATTTCCATTTAAACAATCCTAGAAACAGTAATTTCTGATATCAAATATCTGCAATATAATCTCTTATGGGATTCCCACCATGTTTTTCCAAGTATTATTTTCAGACACTTTTAATAAGAGACACATCTCTTCTAAATTGTTCTTCTGCCCTAAAGTGATTTGGTAAAAATGGCACAGGGGGCTCTGGATTCATTATCACACTGATTTTTCTACCCAATGAGCTCAGTTTGCAAGTAAATTTCTAACTGCCAGCTGCACAAACTCAGCCTGAGTCCTGGATCCCTTCCATCTCATGCATCACCACCAGTAATAAATGTCCTGTATGCCACAATATGCCCTCTATGGCATCTGTGCAATCCCAGTGCCATCCATGAATTTGCACAGGTGTTGCTGGGGCACACATTCAAATCAATAGGGTTACACACAAGTGGCTGAGGAAATCATCTCCCAAACAAAACTACAAGTACAACAATGATCTGTGGGATGGAAGGGGCCCTGCCTGACTCACAGGGCCAGGTTTTAATCTCACAACCAATAAGAAAAGTATTTGTTCTCAAAAAAAACATCTGAGTGAGGTGCAATGCACATGGAACATCCCAATGCTATTTTTATGCTGCTTCTTAGAGCATAAAATGCTTTTGAATGTACATGTTGCTCAAATAATATAGTTGGAATATTTTTTTTTCTTTTAAATAAAATGCACTTTCCAATCAGGATATTATGAAAAATCAATAAGTGGTGTATCTTGGTGTCTTAAAACATCTTGTGTAAGACTGTTATGTCATGGCTGAGAGGAAATGGCCGGTCCATATCGTCCCAGTGAGACAGCACTGTCATCAAACGATGCCAGACCTGGACTCACCACACAGCTGCAAGAATAGGGTTACTTTCTGCTCCAGTTTTAAGACCTGGATTATTTCAACCCATGTACACAATCACTTTGTCTCTAGCTGTCTTTGCTGATCATGTGTTTACAAACAGTAAGCAATGTTTCTAGAGCTAACTATAGGCAGCAGGCAGTTCAAAATCAGTTATTTAGTCACAGCTCTGTTGTGTGGCCAGGAGCAGAGCTGGGCACTGGATGATGAGCAAGTAGAATAGTTAGATCTGGCATGAGGTGAGTTAGGAGCTGCTCCTGCTCTCACTAATAGCTTCTCTGGGCTCCAGCTGGACCCCTCCAGCAGCAGAGGACCACACTACCTGGGAAGACACCACACTTTGTGCTGAGAAGCCAGAAAACCACCCTCAGACTGCCCTCACCAGAGTGGTATATGATACACATACTTTTGACAAAAATAAGTTTTTTTTGCAAACAAAATCGAGGTGAAATACATCTGGATACCTTTTTCCGTGTTTTCCAGTTTCAAACTGGATGTAATTTATTTTCTAGATTATGGTTAAACTAGTTTATCCTTTCAAATAATTACTCATTTTCAGTTAAATAAGCCTATACTTTACCTCTTCATCTGAAGTTCGGTTGTGACACCTGTCTGCTCTGGGCACTTTCATTTTCAAAACAAAGACTTTGTGTAAACCAGCCTTACACAATCCAAGAGTATGGATACCATGCTGAAAGGAGAGGAGAGGATGTCATTTTCCTAGCAAGGACAATGAAGCTGGCTTTTTCATGTGAATTACAGCAGCTTAAGATAAAAACACTAAGGCAGGGAAGATTTACCAAATCTGAAAAAGCACAGCCTGTGTGCCTTTTCACTATTTTACCCTGTGTTAGCTAACATGAAGACCACAGCTTATTTTTTTCCTCATGAATGCAAGACTCAAGGAATTTATGTTTATTCCCGAGAAGATCTCTAAGAAAACGTGTCTTTGAATTAACCTTGGGTGTGACCTCTCCTCTCAGAATTCATCATGTGTTTTCTTTTAAGACAAAACCCTCTTGACACTGTAATTCTTTCTTCTTCCATTCTGGATCCACAGCTTGTGACTGAAACCACTTCCCACACCTTGCAGAAGGTGCGTAACTCCAGCTTTCCCACACGTTCCTCAGGCAAAGTCATTTTGGGCTCTCCAGGCAAAAATCTGCAGCACAATTCAGAGCAAGTAAGAAATAAATAGCCAAAAGAACACTGTACTCATAGTACTATTTATCATCAGAGTTAGCACAGTAAAAATCTCGGCTTTTAGTTTACTCAAATTTAACACAGAGAGCAGACACTCTAAGGAGAGGGAATATCCTCCACTTTTCTAAAACACTATTTCTTGAGCAACGAACCTTTTTTTGCTCATATTTAATTTCTGTGTGGTAGTCAAAACCTTGTAAGGACTGCCTAAGGTCAGTCTCTTAAAAACATGCCTCGTTTCACCTTTCTAAGTACTGATGGGGGTGGATGGAGGCATGCTGGGTGCCATGCAGAGGGCCTATATTCCTGCATACTGCATTCCCTGCTGGCTTCAGGCCTTTGGAGGCATCTCACAGCTTCGGACACCTCAGTGCTTCCACTGCCATTCTCATGCTGCAGGTCACTCAGAGTAACACACCCCCCGAGCTAGAGCACTGGGATACCCACTGTAGATTGAGACCCACAAAAACAGACTCCATCCAAGGGGTAAAGTGAATCCTTTAGTGAATCTGTATAGTGAATCCTGTGTTACCTGTTCTTTTTCCCACTTTCCGGGCTAGCCCAGCCTCCTATTGACCTAGATAATGGGAAGATGATTATTCATTTGAATTTCAAAAGAACGAGTAGTGGGCTGTTAGCTCTAACTGCTGCACTCTAATAGAAATATACATGCACACATACAATTATTGAACTGCTTTTAGAACATAAAATTATTTAATTTTAACAGTAATATCTACTTATTCATGCACATTTTTTAATCAGATTTCTAAAATCCCCAAGATTTTTTGTTTTATAGAGTGTGGCTATTATTTGTCAGTCTGTTTTCAGCTTTATTATCTTCCTAGAACTACCCTTAAAACACAACAAAATCCAACCAAAACATAATATGAACAAGCATGAGAAAACAGTAATGCTGTGTATATTTAAAAAGATCATATTTGAGGAAAAATTGAAATGCTGCCAAGACGCTCATAAAATGAGATATAACACAAAACCAGAAAAATGGAATTTATGAAAATTACGTGATGCCCATAGTATTAATATGCATCTTCACAAGAAGACATGGACACATATGAAGGAGTGGAAATATCCCAGAAGACTGGTGTAATGACAGTGGATTCAAATTGCACCAAAGCTTTATTAAAAATGATCCCTCCTGATCTTAATGTGTTAAATGTCAGATTCCATCACCCTGGTGTATGGAGCTCCAGTCATATCAATATTGATTATACAGCTTCCATTGCAATTGAGTGAAAAATTTTCCAAAACAGTTCATGGCTTTTGTAAAACAATTTTAAAAAAATTGCAGTACTTTGTGAAAATGCATTGATTTGATTCACTTCACAGGAAATAAAGATTCAATTTTCATCAGCTTGAGTTTTATGTGACTATATGACATAATGAAATCTCCCATAAATGCCAACAACAAATTAAAACATTTTGACACTTTTCATTTTTCAAAATTACAACATTATTTCTATCTGGATTCAAAATGCATGTAAAACCTGGAGAATCTCTCACTAGGTATCTGAATACTGGCACTTACAAAAGAATACTAAGGAATAGGCTTAGGTGAGACATTGGTATTCTGCTGTCATCCTAGTAAAGGTCCCAGCAGCATCAAAGCTGCCTTTCCCCGAGGCAGTCAGGCACCTACACACTCCCGAGACTCCTGTCCACATCAGCGCTACAAGAAACACACTCTCATTTTTTACACAATCCTGGTGACATAGAAGGCTCTACAGTGTGCCCAGTCTGAGCAAATCCTCACCCGGATAGAGCAGGAAGTGCCAAACTCATAGTCAGTCCTCTTGGAAGGAATGTCCTGTCCTGCCAGCAGCCCTCCCCGGACAGACCACAGCTGACCACAGCTGCGACAGGAACTCAGGCACTCCCTCCCAGAGGTACTGCACCCTCTTCTCATGTGGTTTCTCTAAATTTTAACATTTTATGACAGGTTGAGAAGCCTGCCAGTCAAATTTCCCATTTTATCTCCTTTTTCTCAAAGGATAGACGTTATTATGGAGCTACATGGTACCACGAAGTGTAGTCCGAGGGACAGAGAGGTGGCAACAAGCCTCAGAGCAGCAATCATGGCTGGGGGAAGTCATGGAGAGGCAGAGCACTATTTTTCAAAATCCATCTTCACGATGAAGTAACTGAACTTTCTTCAGCTATGCCCTTTTCCTTCTCTCTACTCTGTGCACCCAGCTGGGGTCAGGAAAGGAAAGTGACATAATACTGCGGATCTGCCTTAAATGCATCCTTCAAACTCCACCTGACTCCTGACAAGTGCAGCTGAGACCTGGTAGCCCTGACCTATTCATACATCTAGAAGTGACGTTTTTGCTTTTTTTTGTTCCGGTAACAGCACTAGCCACCCTGCAGCCCTATGATATCAGAGTCGCATCATCCAAACACAGTAATTTTGCTGTAGTCTGAGGAAAATGAACCACTGGGATAATTAGAGGATGATGTACCAGGGGACCTACTGCCCCATTAGCACCAGTTCATAGGATGTGCTCTGGCAGAGGAGAGGCTGTAATCACTCCTCTCGCTGCCATTATTATGTCCGTATACAGCCAGCAACCATCACAAACTTATCAAACTTTTTCTAATAACTGCAAACGGTGGCTGGAAAAGCACAAAGGAACCCAAGAAACAGTATGCGAACTCATTTCCAGCATATATTTTGCAATTAAAATGACCACAGGTGCATAGCACACTGTCACCTTTTGGATTTGAGACATTCTGCGATAAAATCAAACACGGGGTTATCCGGATAGTTGGATCCGCTACAGCGTCCTGAATAACTTTCTGCTTCCGAGAAAACAAACACACAAACAAGTAAACAGAAAATCAGCACTATTCAATGCTTTCTGTGTATTTTCACTCTGTACTTTGAGGAAGGCGCCTTTATCCTCTGCCTACACCACGCGGTAAGCGCTCCAGGAGGGTGCGACGATTCTCACGTCCCTGCTGCGGACGGCCCGGGCCTCCCGGGGGACAAGGGGGCCTCCCGCGCCCCGGGCACCGCCGACCACCAGGCCGGGGCCGCCGAGGCACCCTCCGCATCCGCGGGGGACCGGGAGCGCACCAGGCTCTAGCCTGCATTCTCCCAGCCCCGTTCTCTGCCGACCAGACACCGAAGCAAGCCCTGGGAGGACAGGGAACCGAGGTGCCTGGAGCGCTCCTCCCGGGAGCAGCCCCGCCGCGGAGGCGAAGGAGGCCATGTGCGGAGCGCGGAGGCCGCCGTGCCCGTTGAGATCCGCCCGCTCCCCGCGGCGGGGCGGCTCCGGGCCCGGCGGTGCCGCCACAGGAGCTGAGGCCGCGCCGCTGCGGCGGCCGCGGAGCGCCAGCGCCCCCTGCCGCCCGCCCCGAGCCACGCGGGGTTCGGCGGCCTCCGGAGAAAGCGAGACACGGGGGAGCGGCCGCCGCCGCCCCTCACTGCACTGCACCGCTCCGCACCGCACTGCACCGCTCCGCACCGCTCCACGCCCGGCTGCGGGGGCCAGCGGGCGAAGCCCCCCACGACGGCACTGCCGATCCCCGGGCGGAGGGCCGCGCCACGCCGGGCCGGACCCGCCGAGAGCCGGGGAGCGCCGGCGGCGCCTCCGCCCGCGGCCGCCCCCCGCGCGGGGGTGTGTCCGCGCCGCGCGCGGTGGGCGTGGCGGCGGGCGGTGCCGAGCGGCGCCATTGGCCGGCGGCGGCAGTGATGTCACCCATATGAGGCGCTGATAACGCGCGGGGCGCGGAGCCGGGAGTTTCGCAGAACGGGCAGCGCGCGCAGGGCGGGCGGCGGCGCGAGGCCGGGGACGGGCACAGCGCGCGCCCAGCGCACCAGCCCAGCCGCGCCCGACCCGGCCCGGCCCCACCGCCGGCGCTGCGGTGCGGGCGGCACAGCCACAGCGCCCGCCCGGCCCCGTCCGCGGGCTCCGCCTCGCCGCGCGGCGCACGGAGGAGCTCGGCGCGGCTCGTAGCAGGGGCAAGGTGCGGCGGTGGGAGGGGGCGGCGGCGGAGCGGCTTTGTTGGCTCTGAGGGGAGCGGCGCCTCGGCGAGAGCCCACCATGGTGCAGCAGGCGGAGAGTACGGAGGCGGAGAGCAACCTGCCCCGGGAAGCGATGGACACCGAAGAGGGCGAGTTCATGGCTTGCAGCCCCGTCGCTTTAGACGAGAGCGACCCGGACTGGTGCAAAACGGCGTCGGGGCACATAAAGAGACCGATGAACGCGTTCATGGTGTGGTCCAAGATCGAGCGGAGAAAAATCATGGAGCAGTCCCCGGACATGCACAACGCGGAGATCTCCAAGCGCCTGGGCAAGCGGTGGAAAATGCTGAAGGACAGCGAGAAGATCCCTTTCATCCGGGAGGCTGAGAGGCTGCGGCTCAAGCACATGGCTGATTACCCCGACTACAAGTACCGTCCCAGGAAAAAGCCCAAAATGGACCCGTCGGCCAAGCCCAACGCCAGCCAAAGTCCCGAGAAAAACGCGCCCGCCAGCAGCGGCGGCAGCAAGAGCGCCAAGAGCTCCAGCAAGAAGTGCAGCAAGCTGAAAGCCTCCTCCGGCTCCTCGCCCCCCAAGCCGGGAGCCAAAACCGCCCACCACGGGGACTACGCGGGAGACGAGTACGTCTTCGGCACTCTGAAAGTGAGCAGCAAGACGGTCAAGTGCGTCTTCATGGACGAGGAGGAGGATGAGGAGGAGGACGAGGACGAGCTGCAGCTGCGGATCAAGCAGGAGGCGGAGGAGGAGGATGAGGACGAGGAGCCGGGGCCGCAGCAGCTGCGGCGGTACAACGTGGCCAAAGTGCCGGCCAGCCCCACCTTGAGCTCCTCGGCGGAGTCCACCGAGGGGGCCAGCCTGTACGAGGAGGTGCGGGGCGGCGCCGCGGCGGCGGGCGGCGGCAGCAGACTCTACTACAGCTTCAAGAACATCACCAAGCAGGGCCCGCCGCCGCCGCAGCAGCCGCCCGGCCTCTCCCCGGCCTCCTCCCGGTCCATCTCCACCTCGTCGGCCGGTAGCGAGGAGGCGGACGACCTGCTCTTCGACCTCAGCCTCAACTTCTCCCAGCACGGCCACGCCGCCGCCGAGCTGGGGGCGGGCGCCGCCGCCGGCAACCTCTCCCTCTCGCTGGTGGACAAGGACCTGGACTCCTTCAGCGAGGGCAGCCTCGGCTCCCACTTCGAATTCCCCGACTACTGTACCCCGGAGCTGAGCGAGATGATCGCGGGCGACTGGCTGGAAGCGAACTTCTCCGACCTGGTGTTCACGTACTGAGCGGGGGCGGCGGCCAGGGCGGGCGGCGAGAGCGGCGGAGCTGGAGCTGCGCGACGCCGGCGATGATGATGATGATCATGATAATGATTAAAAAAATAAGTCTTGTTTTCTTTAAAAAAAAAAAAAAAATCTCGAAGTTAGTTCCGAGCCCGGGAGTTGTGATTTTATTTTATTTTTTTTTTGTGTTTTTTTATTTTTATTACGTTTGGTGATCACAACAACAACAGCAAAGGCAAATGGGACTGGGGGAAAAATGATACAGAAGGCGCTGTTTGAAGCTTGTCGGTCTCTGATTGAAGTCTGGAAGATGGTCTGCAAAGAAGTCTTTTGGCAGCACAACTGTTACTCAAGGGGGTTTGTGGATTTTTTATTTTTTTTTTCCCGTGAGAGATCTTAACGAACTGTTATGATTTTTTTTATTTTTATTTTTTTCCGAAAGGGACCATTGCAACTTTTTTTGGAGGGAGAAAACTGATGTCTTCTATGCATCCGATTCTTAACAAAGCTGCAGGGAGCTTGAAAAAATGCAGACTGTACAAACGCTTACAAATAACTGAACTGACTTAAGATCAGAGTTTACTTTTCAGATCAAATTGTTTATGGTTTTACAAATGTGATTTCTACTTGCCAACTTTTTTTTTTTTTGTAACTTGTTCCCTTATACCTCCTTGATTGAATACCAGACAGCCTAGACCTCAGTACAAAAAGGTATTGAAACATTTTTGATACATAACAGACCTCAGTCTTTTTTAAAAATTAATATATTTTCAGGCGTATTTTTGTACAGTGAAAAGGGAACATTCTTGCTGTGTTTTTTCAGTAAGACTTTTCAGGCACTTCTTCCCTTTTATTTTCTTTGTTTTTCTCTGTTTTTAGCATGCAAGTTTGTTGGTACGTTACGTCCTGGTTTTAAAAGGATTAAAATTTTAAAAAATAATCCTTGCATCTAAAGGCCTTGTGGTTTAAAAAAAAGAAAAGAAACAAACACTTTTTTTGTACAGCTATAGTTCAGATTTGTTCAATATTTGTAGGTAAAGATTTATTGAAAATGGTGATATAGACCTCAGAGCTGTTATCTTAGTTTAAAAGATTGTATATGTACTGTACTATAGTAGGATTTTATGTATCTCATACGCTGTGATATGTGGATGGGGCCCCAGATGGAAGGTATGAAACTGGATTCTCGATTTTAGCAAAAAAAAAAAAAAGAAAAAAGGCACATAGTTTAAAAAGTTTCTCATGTTGTGCAATATAATCTAAAGTACAGACCATCTGCATATTTTGTAGCAAATGATGGCAAAAGCAGACTTGTGCACTGTCAACATCATAGCCTGTTTTTTTTTTTTTTTAAATGCTGAAAGTCTGTATCTTTACAATTTTAATAAATCAGCTGGAACTGATAGAAACTCGTATCGCAATTAGTGTCTGTAGCAGTAACGCTGGAGATGCCGTGTTGTCACCCCTCGCCCGCGGAGGAGCGGTAGCTGTAGGCTGTTGTGCATGATCAGAGCTAGGGAGGAGGAGAGTCAGGGCTGCTTCTTTTCCCTTTTTTCCCTCCTCTCGTGCTTTTTTCCCACCGGCTTTGCTCCGCGGCGCCGGGGTTTGCTCGCTGCTGGCTGCTCCGGGCAGTGGCAGGCTGGCTCGCCCCGGGTATTTTCGGCTCTGCCGCCTTCCCCCCGCTCCCGGG